>NC_079169.1:34898703-34973703 GCF_947568905.1 Ostrea edulis
GGAAAATAATTTTAAAATCATTTCAAAAGCAACAGGATTGTGATTAGATTTGTTTATATGCAAGCATACCTAAAGAGTGCAGCTTTGCTCAGCCCTCTAAAATAGGGTGGGGTCACAATAGAAATCAAAGTTTTACATGGGAATATGTAGGGAAAATATTTTAGCATCTTCATCTCAACAAGAGCAGGACCATGGTTACTAGTTACATTTCACGTTTCTTCCATTCAGGGGCCTGGGGGTAGAGTGGCGCCACAATAGGATATCAATTTGAAAGTTTTATAAGGGAATATACAGGAAATCGATGTAGACTATTTCTTTTGAAGAGTATCGGGGTCACACAAATGAGATCCAAATACAAAGGTTCCCACGTTGTGTGGACGCAAGGTTTTTTATTTGATCATGCGAGCCGTTAGGTATACTTGATTGCGGGCACCCGGTTCCATCTCAGGTATGTACAAGGGTCCGCATTTGCTCTACTCTTGATTTTGCATTCTTTATATGGATTGCGAGATTAATCACTGTTCGTTATCTTCACATTTTCACTACCATATTTGTGCCATTTCTTTAATGTACTCGCATTCATTGTGATATAACACCGTATAGCGGTTTTTTCTGCGGGGTGATACATATTGCTTATTTTAGTGGTTCAATAGCTTTCCGCCAAAATTTCACTCGTCCAATATGCACCCAATTGCGACTTCAGTATTTGCAAGAGAGATAACTCTTCCCCGTCCGCCAAAATTTATTCCGCTAAAATTATTAGCATACCTTTGAGACATCAAATCGCCAAATTTTAGACCCGCGGAAAAAGACTGCTATATGATAAACATTATATCATAGCATACTGGATAAATAAGTCTATGTTTCACTTAGACGGAAATTCATATTAGGGCATATGAAAGCTTCAGTTGTATTGGAGGTCATATTCAGATAACATCAGTGATTGTTAACCTCTATGCTTTAAAATATGTTTGTAGCTATGAAAAAGAAGGGGGTGCTTCTAGGTATTTGATCCCATCGTGAATGCTTCTAAGTTCATATATCTGATACAATCTGTTCGGAATTACATGATACTACACAAATTACAATTATAAAAACACAATACTATTGATCTAGGAAACCCTGTTCAAAGCAGCCAAACGACTTCCTATGTCCTCTAGTGAAGCATTGGATGATATCAATCGGCTCTCAATATTTGTGTAAAACTGTTTACAAAATTGGCGTAGTTGCCTTACCATTCACTCCAAGGACTGGATATTTAAATCTTATCAATACATCCAGGTGGATCTTCAACATCCAAAACAGTAATTCCAGTAGCAGCGGTTTAAGTATTTTTATTTTATTTTTATTTTTTACTTATTTTGATTGGCATAAATGAGCAAATATACAACTTGTTCCCAATCTGGACAAATCAGAAATTACATCTACTGACAAATCAGATATTGTCACTGAAATACACATTGAATATATATAATTTCAGCCTTTAATAATTATCATAGGTTGCCCATATTGGCTGATTAAATCCCCGCCTCTTAATGTCGATTGTGTCGTCTGTATATACGATATTCTCTCACGTTCAACACAACCCCCCATGAACAACAAAATATCTTGTTTAACTCGCATATGGCAAAACCTAACAGGTTGATCAAGTCATATATGCACCGTATAAGTTTTACAATACATGTAGGTATCGTTTCAATTTCACTTAAATATTGCTGGTAAATTCGAGAGTAAAAACAAAACACCAACACACTGTCCGTTTCCTACCAGATTCCGAGCCTAACCGTTACATCATAATCTGTATATTGCCTACCAGACTCCGAGCTTAACCGTTACATTATAATCTGTATATTGCCTACCAGACTCCGAGCCTAACTGTTACATTATAATCTGTATATTGCCTACCATATTCCGAGCCTAACCGTGACATTATAATCTGTATATTGCCTACCAGACTCCAAGCCTAACCGTTACATTATAATCTGTATATTGCCTACCATATTCCGAGCCTAACCGTTACATTATAATCTGTATATTGCCTACCAGACTCCGAGCCTAACCGTTACATTATAATCTGTATATTGCCTACCAGACTCCGAGCCTAACCGTTACATTATAATCTGTATATTACCTACCATATTCCGAGCCTAACCGTGACATTATAATCTGTATATTGCCTACCAGACTCCGAGCCTAACCATTACATTATAATCTGTATATTGCCTACCAGACTCCGAGCCTAACCGTTACATTATAATCTGTATATTGCCTACCAGATTCCGAGCTTAACCGTTACATTATAATCTGTATATTGCCTACCAGACTCCGAGCCTAACCGTTACATTATAATCTGTATATTGCCTACCAGATTCCGAGCCTAACCGTTACATTATCATCTGTATATTGCCTACCAGACTCCGAGCCTAACCGTTACATTATAATCTGTATATTGCCTACCATATTCCGAGCCTAACCGTGACATTATAATCTGTATATTGCCTATCAGACCCCGAGCCTAACCGTTACATTATAATCTGTATATTGCCTACCAGATTCCACGCCTAACCGTGACATTATAATCTGTATATTGCCTACCAGACTCCGAGCCTAACCATTACATTATAATCTGTATATTGCCTACCAGACTCCGAGCCTAACCATTACATTATAATCTGTATATTGCCTACCAGATTCCGAGCCTAACCGTTAGATTATAATCTGTATATTGCCTACCAAACTCGAGCCTAACCGTTACATTATAATCTGTATATTGCCTACCATATTCCGAGCCTAACCGTTACATTATAATCTGTATATTGCCTACCAGATTCCGCGCCTAACCGTTACATTATAATCTGTATATTACTTACCAGACTCCGAGCCTAACCGTTACATTATAATCGCGATTTGGACAAAAACGTACCAATGTCATTCATGGTGAGGGGAACATATGTTTTAGTTTCTGGTGAAATGCGAAACAATGGATCTCGTATGATGGAAGGATCAAATCCTTCGTTTACATACTCCCCCTTCTTCTGTTTGTGGGTTGTGGTCAGCGGCATTTCCTTGATAAGTCGAAGAAAAAGTGGTTGGGCGTAATTTGGTAGGTTTTTCTTACAGTGTTGATATATCTCAGATAACATGTCAGCATTGAATTTTCTCCCTTCCTTCAGTAATATGCCTGCCATCCCAGCCCGGCCATCAGCATCTACATCATACAAACGTGTAATCTTTCAATTTTGTTTGGAACACCTTTTATCATCTGAGCAAGATACTTTATTTTTCAATAACAGATTGGATGCTTGTGTGGAATTCATCTTAAAACGTGTTTATCAGGTGACGAAAAGCAAACTAAGAACAATGTTATGGCAAACGAGATGACATCAGTCTCTACATCGTTAGTTTCATACTTGTTTAGCAATATTCCGTTATTCCTCGATTTTGTGATTTGGTGGTATTGAATGGTACACATGATTTATGTTCTCTGTATGATCAGTTTTAAAATCGAGGCAACCTACTGAAAAATAAGATCATGTTACAGGGATTTCAACAATCTTGTCTAAAGTCAATATTTTGCAAATGATACCGTCGTTATAACGATCTAGTTTGCTAATACAGCCTCTGATTAGGTCAAATGCTGTTTGACGTGTATCATACCAAATGTTAGGTTGCTCTTTTCATATATACTTATTTTGACTACGGATTCTTCCGTTTACATGATAATTTGGTCATTTTCAGAAAAGATCATGTTCATCACCACGAACTACCATTTACTATTAGGAAGGATATTATTACAAGAATAGGATCTATTAATTTGCGAATTTACTTGCCTGGGATTTCTACTCCGTACATATTAGCGTCTTGTATGAATGGCAGTTCTGTTAAAACATTGGCTACTTCATTTGTGGACACATTTTCACCTTTCCACCTAATCATAAAATAGAGTGAAACGTAAACAAACGCAGCAAATTAAGATATCAAGTGAAGTGTAAACAAACAAAGCAATGTAGGATATCAAGTGAAGTGTGAACAAACAAAGTAAGATATCAAGTGAAGTGTAAACAAACAACAAAGTAAGATATCAAGTGAAGTGTAAAGAAACAACAAATTAAGATATCAAATGAAGTGTGAACAAACAAAGTAAGATATCAAATGAAGTGTGAACAAACAAAACAAAGTAAGATATCAAGTGAAGTGTAAACAAACACAGGAAAGTAAGATATCAAGTGAAGTGTAAACAAACAGCAAAGTAAGATATCAAGTGAAGTGTAAACAAACAAAGTAAGATATCAAGTGAAGTGTAAACTAACAACGCAAACTAAGATATCAAGTGAAGTGTAAACAAACACAGCTAAGTAAGATATCAAGTGAAGTGTAAACAAACAGCAAAGTAAGATATCAAGTGAAGTGTAAACAAACAAAACAAAGTAAGATATCAAATGAAGTGTGAACAAACAAAACAAAGTAAGATATCAAGTGAAGTGTAAACAAACACAGGAAAGTAAGATATCAAGTGAAGTGTAAACAAACAGCAAAGTAAGATATCAAGTGAAGTGTAAACAAACAAAGTAAGATATCAAGTGAAGTGTAAACTAACAACGCAAACTAAGATATCAAGTGAAGTGTAAACAAACACAGCTAAGTAAGATATCAAGTGAAGTGTAAACAAACAGCAAAGTAAGATATCAAGTGAAGTGTAAACAAACAAAACAAAGTAAGATATCAAATGAAGTGTAAACAAACAAAACAAAGTAAGATATCAAATGAAGTGTGAACAAACAAAACAAAATAAGATATCAAGTGAAGTGTAAACAAACAACAAAGTAAAATATCAAGTGAAGTGTAAAGAAACAACAAAGTAAGATATCAAATGAAGTATGAACAAACAAAGTAAGATATCAAATGAAGTGTAAACAAACAAAACAAAGTAAGATATCAAGTGAAGTGTAAACAAACACAGCAGATCAAGATATCAAATGGAATATAAACAAAAAACAACTGGTTTAAATATAGAGTGAAATATCAACACACACACCAGATGAAAACATTGAGTGAAATGAAAACAATTTTATTTAAGATACAAAGAAACATCTAGATAAAAATTTAGAGAAAAGATCAAAAACTCTTTCGAAGAATATGTTCCAATATATTATCTTTAAACCTAAACTAACCTGAAGGTGTCTCCCACTCGATCCTTGAAATACAAGAAATAATCTTTGTCTAGATACAGCAAATCCCCAAAATTAAAGAACACATCTCCCTCTTCAAACGCATTCCTGACACATTTCCTCTCGCTTGCGGTCTTGTCGCCGGCATAAAACCCGTCATCAATCACTGTTTTGTTCGGAATCCCTCCAATGAGGAGACCAGGCTCACCTATTGCATCACTCACAACATTCATGTCATCACTATTTAATTAGTCTTCTTTATGAATTTCGAAAATCCCATGTTTTGCTTAAATTATGATTACATGAAGTACGTGTATGTTCGACTTTGAGGGAGACGATTTCAAATCAAAGTCCAATACTAACATGCTCATTTCATTGTTGTATTTTTTTCAATGTCGCGTAAATAGCGTTACACACTTTACATGTAATAACCATTAGTAAGTTATTTTATTATCAGTGAAATGTCACAGAAATACCTATATTACAAGGAATGCATCGCCCTTCCCGATTCCTCAATGGAGAATATGTTTTTGGATCATAACGCACTATGAAGGATTTGACTGGATTTATCCTATTCGGCCAAAAGTAAACTTACACCATAGATATCATTATCATCATTTATTCTACACAATAATAAACGAGTCATATACTTACAACAGTTAATATACGATCGATAAGCTATGATGGTGATGACGATCGTGAATAGTTTAGCAATCATACCTAGATTTTGTAAAACTTTTAAATTGACATACCGTATAGCGGGTATTTTTTGTGGTAGTCCATTTTTTTGCGGATATGAAAAATCCACATAAAATACAATCGCAAAATACATTATGTATATATCGATGTATGGGTACATGTAAGTATAATGCAACTGCAGCAAATTAAAATGCAGAATATAATTGGATACCTCATGGGAAATAGATGGCAAAAATTTCCACCCACAGAAAATACCGGTTATACTGCATGACTTGATCACATATGTATGGATCATACCAGGACTGGAGACAGCCTGCCACACGATCCAATTCTTTCGATGGGATTAAAAAAGCTAATCGGCCCTTCCGTAGCAGAAAATGTTTCCACAATCTTGGGAATTCTGAACCTCTTTTGAAACCTCTCCTAAATATCGACTCTGATACCATTTCCAATCATCACTCGAATATGATGATTACCGTCATCTGGGCTCTAGTGTACCAAATGAAATTTTAAAAAATATAACAACGAAAAAGACAACAACAAAAAAAAAACAAAAAAAAAACCCACACACAACCCAAATCCCAATAACAAACAAATGAAACTACATAAGATATGCTCAATGGTATCAGTTCGTGTAACAATAAAAAATAAAATAAAATAAAACCCCTTCCAATCATTCCTTTGTTATTATTTCACACTGCCCTACTGTTCAGAATAAAGTATAGAATCACTTCCAATTATCACGTGATCATTCTGATTATCGTCATCTGGGTCTTAGTGTCTTTTTGTGTTCTGAATAATAGGATAGATAGATAATGTATAAGTAAAGATTGTAAATATCCATAAATATTTACAGAGTATATTCTATATCAAATGCAATTTGTCAGAATATTTCTTTTTCAAATTACATTGTATTCTTTTCTCTTTATTACCTTATTGTAAGATACATCGAATTATTGTGATATCCTTTTCTGACTTGGCTAATTGAGGGTGTAAAATTAACAATTTCTTGGTAAGAATATGTGGTAAAAGGTGTTTATAAAGTATGCACCTAAACAACTGTACTTCTGGTGTGTCCAGGGGTCCGTGTTTGCCCAACTCTCTATTTTGTACTGCTTATAGGAGTTGCGAGATTGATCACTGTTCGTTATCTTCACCTTTCATTATCGTGAAATTTTCCTCTCCCGGCTAATTGAAGGCGTAAAATTAACAGAAAATGTTGTAAAAGGTGTTTATAAAGTATTCACTGTACCTCAGGAAGATGAAGTAAATATCGGGGTAGCTCTCCAATATATTGGGCTACTGTGACTTTGTGTTTTCTACAGTCATCAAAAAACTGGGAAGCAGAAAACTGAACTTTGAGAACCAAGGTAGCACCTGCAAAAAACATTGATCACAAGTTAGAACGCAAAAAGATATAGATTATAGAACAAATGAGTGTTCGGGTGCTGCATGAACGAAATGAAGTGTACTCACCTGTTTCTATGACGCTAAATAAAGCTACACAGGCCAACATGTGATACAGGGGAGTTGTAGTATACACTCTATCGTTCAATGTTCCTTCAATAGCATGCAACAATGCAGAAACCGAAATAACTTTTTCTTGACTAACGTTAACTGGTTTTGGTAAACCTGAAAACAAATAGATTCAGAGGAATAAAACTTAGTATGATCATAGCACCTGATCCCACCTCTGGGATCCGTGTTTGTCCAACTCTCTATTTTGTATTGCTTATAGGAGTTATGAGATTGATCACTGTTGGTTATCTTCACCTTTAATAAGATTGAACAATGTTCGTTATCTTCACGTTTCTTTCCTCTACTATTCTACTTCATCACTGTCAAGGTCATTCCGGAACCACATGAGAGAGCGCTAGCTATCAGACTGCCGTGCGCTTTCAGCTTCAGTGTGGATGTGTTATCTTTACCATCTAGAGTTATCTTTATCTGTGATTTTCTCTGTGAATTAGTATCACGGCTACTAGTCATGACGAGGATGTCCTACTGGGCTTCTAATTATTAAACATTGTCAAAATCAAACCAATGGAATATGTTGCCATTGATATCAATAAAATGGACAATGTATTTACTGCATTAGCAGAAGGAGACACACAACGAAAGGTTACTGACCAACATTCTACCTCCAGGTGTTCTTTTGCTGAAATAGAGGATAGGGAGACATGTGAATCGGATGAGTATGATAACACTTATGATGTCAGAAGTCTTCTAAATTCAGCTACTGGCAAAAACTTACAAACATCAGAAAGTAAAGACATCCCTGGGTCATATAATGGTTCCATGCTGGAAAAAATAGATTCTTTACTTCAGGATCATGATGATATGGGGCTTGCTGTGGCCGAACAATTGGCAAATATTACCAACAAGGCTTTTTCAAAGCAACGTGTTATCATAAGAGCCAAGATTTATTGTGGCTTGCATATTGTCCCTCTAGAGAATGTCACTCATATGGAGACGTCACTGTTGCCGGTGGAAGGCTGCAAAATTTAGGCCTGTGCTCGGCAATTATGGCCTTTGAGCAGGGAGGGGTCTTTATCGTGCCACACCAGCTGTGAAACAGGGCCTCGGATTTTGCGGTCTCATCCGAACGACTGCCCCATTTAGCCGCTTCTTAAGACAAGCAACCGGTACTGACGACATATTCTAACCAGGATCCCGACGGAACTCAAGAAGAAGAAAAAAGTGCATAAATTTGGTCATGATGGAATTCTACTTCATCACTGGAAAAAATATGGAGGAATTACATACCCCCTTCCTTACTTATTTCTAGAATTTATATTTTATATTTGCTCTCCTTACAATTTGGACTTTCTTCGGCAATTAAAATGGATTTAAACACTGAGGTCTGATAAGCTAGCGCTATCTCATGTGACTCATCCATTTTTCCACTGGTGATGTTGAATTCCAACCAAACATCAGCTTCCAGGTAAATTTTGTTTAATCTATTAATCATATCAATTTTTAGAAATAGTTATGCATGTTTCCAAAGTATACTGAGAATGCCCCAACATACAGGGTGTAGAATAGGTTTTGACCGGCGTGTAGGCTACCGAAGGGGCAATATAGATAGTCGAGGTACGTACGAATATACTGATTCTAGTAGTACTTATATTTGTTGTTTTACATGTATATGTACCATAAGTAAAGTAGTTTATTGAATGAAACTCTGCAAGCAAGACGTGCGTTACATACATAATTCATTTACACGCGGTATGTCTATATACTATGATTTACTGAACCAACCATTGAATGTGATCAGTGCCGAAAAGCTTTTATTTCACGTTGTTAACCAAATCAGCGCACATCACATACGATATGTCCATATACACCCTAAGGATTTTGTCTCCAATACGGCTATGCATACCATTCCTTGTGTTCTTTGTCTAACTATATTTGGTTTAAAGATGAAGTTGAGGGCACTGAATGCAGCATAGGAGGAAGCGAATTCAAGGACAATTATAGACACAATTGGCACACGTCATCACACAATGAGACATCTCAAACATGTCCCAAATTTAAGACAAAATCAAAATGTTTAACATATGCAGTATAAATCAAAATTAATCATTACATGTATGAAAGGGTATTAGCTTACTAGTCAATGGATTTTTAAAAATTTTACTTCACAAAGAGACTCATTTTCAGCTTTTTTGTCCTTTTGCATATCAAATTAAAGAAATAGTGGTTTAAAAGATGCAAAATGCAAGGGGATGGGGGGGGGGGTTAATGTGTACCCTTGGTATTATAAAAAGGCTCTCCAGCATCGTACACCATTAAATTAAAATAGTTCAACCCTCCTGTGACGTCATAAGATTTTGCAAAATCAATGATTCATTTAGATTTATTCATGAAAGGAACATAAATTTTGTTGGAGTCTTTTCCAATAGTTAAAGTAGAAAAAAATCTTGTTAAGTATAAACTATTTCAAAATTCTAAGTTAGATGTACATACATGTATAAATAATCAATATGTTTCAAAATAATGAATCCAATGACAATAAAATTGTTTTCATTTAATCCTTTATCATGCGATAGATTTTCTTTATTTTTACAGAAATTTTGAATAGTTGTGTGATGAGACAGTTTCATGACATTATTATGAATACTATTTCGTTTTAATCAGAGTTAACCCCTTAGAGTTCACTCCTTTAATGCCGACCAGCAACTCATCATCAACATATACAAAGAAAGATAATTCTCATGCAAGGTGAAGATAACGAACAGTGATCAATCTCATAACTCCTACAAGCAATACAAAATAGATAGTTGGGCAAACACGGACCCCTGAACACACCAGAAGTGGGATCAGGTGCCTAGGAGGAGCAAGCATCCCCTGTTGACCGGTCACACCCGCCGTGAGCCCCATATCCTGATCAGGTAAACGGAGTTATCCGCAGTCAAATCAGTGTGCCAAGAACGGCTTAACAATCGGTATGAAACACGTCAGACAGCATATGACCCAATGCGAGGTTGTATTGACGAACTAGATCGTTATAACGACCATAGAATTTGCGAAATGCTGACTTCAATCATGTAATGAGAGTGACATGCACGTTTTCAGTACATGCTTATAAGAGCATGCGTAATGAGGATGCTTCCTTTTCCAACTTGTAGCTGCTGCGATTAAGACGTGTTTAACATTCCGAATCTGCAGGCAATCTCTAAGGCGTATTCTTTACCACACCAACCACGGCCTCACTTGTAGCTATACTGTAGGTAAAACTGGACAGTACGGTAGGTCCCTACTTTTCCTTTTTAGTTCGATGATGCCGCATTGAATTCCTGATGTTTGCTTAAGCCTGCGTCTGACTCTGAGTTTCGGTCATGCCGCATGGCGTCGCCATTTTGTAGAAACGTGCGAATTCAATTTCATTTACAATTTAGCTATTAATTATCAATTAATATAGTATTAATTACAATTTCCTTTACATTTACTGGGGTTAGATATAATTATAGATATAAACAGATACATGTATATATAATTTATAAAAGTTTACTGTAGTTACATCATGCTGCGAGTTAAACGGAGGACCAGGAACGCTCCATATATTGGTCTAGCGGCTGGGACAAGATGAGCCGCAGCCAGGACGACGAGGGCTCACGCCTCTGCCAGACCTACAACGGTCACAACTCCCATGGCCACTGACCTCACTACTCAGCCTAGCCTGCCATTCATCCCTCTAAACACTCCGCCAGTTGTGGACCCTCATCAACAGGTTATGGCTAACTTCCCAATTAATGAAAACAGGGGAGAACAAACTTCAGGTGAAAATGTTACCAATACCATGCACTCTTATCATGAGCCTGTCTTAGCACCACTAGTTAGTGTTGGCGACGAGTTGGCCGTTCACATTGAACAAACAATCAAGGAAAACATTTGGAACCGAGATTACATTGAATTATCTAAGTTAATACAGTTTGAATTTGAAATTTCCAATGAACAACGGGTTTCAGTTGTCAATGGCCAGCTTGTCATCCAACCAAAAAATCCACCTAAAAGAATTACATCAATACATACTTGGACATATACATTTTTAATCTTCGCAAGTATATACTTAACGAGGCACCCTGTTGATCTCCAGGGCATCCTCAAGTATATACACATAGTTAGACTGGCAGCAAACAGATCAGTTAGTGGGTGGATCGAATATGATAGGCAATTCAGACTACGCCTGTCAAAGAATCCTAACATTTCCTGGGGTTCCGTTGATGCTGAGCTATGGCTCTTGTTTATTTCTAACCAAAGCCAATCACCCCCACTCAACCGACCCATAAATGTTTCGACTTTAACTTTAAGGGTTCATGCCTTCGCCAGCCCTGTAATTACCTCCATTTATGCATGCATTGTAATAAGTCCCATCCTAGACTACATTGTTGGGTCAATCAAAGTAACCCATCTCCTCAGGCTAACATCCCAAACCCAACATCCAACCCGCAACCCAGGCAACCGTTAAGTCAGCACAATTTTCGTCCCTTCAACCCCCGAGCACAATCCAATTCCCAACAACGTCAAAGAAATATGGGACCTAGGTTGAACACCCATTAATCATTCCATTTTGAAAAATTACCTTCGTGATCATCCTGATACTCAGTTAGTCCAGCACGTTGTGAATGGTTTTAGGCACGGTTTCATTTTAAATTACACTGGATTAAGACTCTTGGTTTCGGCAAAAATCTGCAACTCAGCATCAGGTTGAATTACTCCAGATAATTCATAAAGAAATTAGTTTAGGTCGTATGGCTGGTCCTTTTCACCATCGCCCTTTGTCAAAGTTAAGGTGCAACCCAGTTGGGGTTTTGCCTAAAAAGATGGCAGTTGGCGACTAATCACCAACTTATCTGCTCCAATTGGAAATAGTGTAAATGAGTTTATCGACCCGAAATTGTGTTCAGTTGCTTACGCATCATTTGATCAGGCTATCCAAATGATTCAAAGGGCAGGGCAGGGGGCATTATTGTGCAAAATGGACTTATCTAGTGCGTTTAGGTTGTTACCAGTACATCCTGCTGATTTTTCTTTGTTGGGTATTTGTGTAGGTGATCAATTCTTCATTGATAAATGCATGCCATTCGGTTGCTCTATTGCTTGCGCAACTTTTGAGAAGTTTTCCTCATTACTACATTGGATAGTAACTACTCAATCACACAACAGTAATATTATTCATTATCTCGACGATTTCTTGTTTGTTGGTAAGCCATTGTCTGATCATTGTTATAACCTCTCTAGAGTTTTCAGACAAACTTGTCGAGCAATTGGGGTTCCCATCAATGACAAAAAACTGAGGGTCCAACTACCAAACTTATATTTCTAGGTTTGGGTATTGACACAATTAGCCAAACAATCTTCATCCCTGAACAGAAGTGCATTGATCTCAAACAAGCATTGGTCTCTTTATCGTCGTCCAAGAAGGTCACACTTATACAAATGCCGTCTTTGTGTGGTTCTTTAAATTTTTTTGCAAAGGCAGTCCCAGGTAGTCGGGCATTCAACCGTCGATTTTATAATTCTACCATCGGTATCCGTAAACCACACTTTCGACTTCGTGTCACAATAGGCATGAAACAAGATGCAAGGGTTTGGTTAGACTTCCTGGAAAACTTCAATGGCCGTGCTCCATTTCCTGATCTCCTATGGTCATCAAATACTGCGTTAAACCTATTTACGGATAGCTGCGCTTCTTGCAGAGGCGGTGCATTTTACAACAACAGTTGGCTTGTTATTAAGTGGCCTAGTACCTGGAATTCTCAGGTTCTCCGAGACATAACCTTCCTCGAGTTAGTTCCTATTCTGTGTGCATTCTGGGTATGGGTGGGTAGCTTTGAGTCTAAGAAATTGTTACTACATACAGACAATTTGGCTTTGGTCCACATCTTGAATTCACAATCGAGCAAATCGCAAAGGGTCATGCAGTTAGTACGCCCATTAGTCCTGCTCTGTTTAAGACACAGTATACAAATAAAAGCGGTTCATATTCCTGGATGTCGATTGCTGATGCTATTTCTCGCTTTCAGTAGGACCGCTTCAAATCCCTTGCCCCACAGGCAGAGAAATATCCGTCACGGATACCTCCAGCAATATGGCAAGTCTTGAGTATCGAATAGATGCACTTTTAACAGCAGCAGTTTCCAAAAACACCGCGGCTACGTATAGCAGGGCTCTAGACTCATTTACAGAATTTCGGTCCAAGTACAACCTTCCATCCTTTTGGCCACCTTCCGTGGACCAAATTGTTTATTACTTAGCTTATCTATCAGCAAAGAACTTATCATTTTCCACAGCAAAATGCTACATAAGCGGGCTAAGTTACCATTTGCGAAATTCAAGGTAAGCAAGACACAACTAAAGTTTCCATCGTTAAGAAGATGTTAGAAGGCATGCATCGTTTAAACCCGTTAAAGGACATAAGGGCACCTATTTCGTTGCCCCTATTAAATCGTGTTACATTGGCACTTCCTTCAGTCTGTAAAAATTATTACGAGGCAACTTTGTTTACTGTTGCCTTTCATTTGGCCTTCTTTGCATTACTTAAGAGTTAGCGAGCTAACAGTCTCTACAAACACTTCATACGTAATTTCCATTCATGATCTTGGGTTCTATAAGAACCAAATTAAACTGCGTATTAGGGGTTCGAAGACTGATCAGTATGAAGTGGGTTCCATTGTTCAGATAGATCTCAATCATGAAACCTCTACCCTATTTCAATCGTTACAACATTATCTGCACTCTAGACCAACATCACCTGGCCCTTTATTACTCCACCTAAACGGTAAGCCACTCACTTCTTATCAGTTTACTTCAATCTTGCACAAAGCATTACGGTTCATTGAAGTTTACACATCTACATTTAAATCCCATTCATTCAGAATAGGGTATACAACCCATATGCATCTCTTGGGGGTCCCAGAAGAACATATAAAAATCAAGGGTAGATGGAAGTCTAATGCAGTTAAATCGTATATTCGTGTATGAATTGTCATTATAGGCTTGGTGCTTGCAACATTATACTGGTCACTAACAGTATGTTAAGTTTGCAGGTATCCACACAGCCGTATGGATAATTGGATCATCTTTGATATATCATGCATGCAACTACACTAAACCCTATTTTGGTAATCAGCACCTCAACCTACTATCCAAGAACATTGCCATTAGATGGTTTGGTCAGAGGGGCATGACCTGGGAGCATATGGAATCTAAGATCCAAAGGCTTGTTGTTCAATTTGGTCCTCCCGATGTTTTGATGTTACATTGCGGTGGTAACAGCATCGGGACCATGTCACTTAGACAATTGCAAAGATTTATGAAGCAAACTATGCATACACTTTATCAATTATTGCCAAATTGCAGATTCATTTGGTCTGAAATCTTGCCTCGTACTTATTATCGTCATATGTTCTCATTAAATTCAGCAGAAATGTCCCGCAAGAGAATAAATAGTGCAATGAGTGCATTTATCATTCAACGGGGTGGGGGTTATATTTCGTACCCTGATCTCAAATCATGTTCCCCGGTCTTGTTTCGAGACGGGGTACACTCAACTGACATTGGTCAAACTATATTCCTGAATACCATTCAGGGGGGCCTTTTCACTATTATTAGAGAGGGGGTTCAGCACTTTCCGCCTCGAGCAGTTAATTGAGGTCAGTTGATTTATATTGGGCAGTTTGTCATGGCAGGGGCCAAAATTTGCAGCATGTGGCTGATGTCTACGCGCACCTTGCTTCACTGCAGGTACTCGTCGACATATGGCCGAATTTTGAACTTTGAAGCCTGCCCTAGATTTCTGTTGTTTTCCAGGGTCTGGGGCCAATAATTGGGCTTCTGTCATTTTCTCATTTTCATTGATATTGCTATGCCATACACTGTTGACAAAGTCGGTGTAGCTCATTGTCGTTGTACATTATTGGTGTTTATATTTGTCATTGATTCACCTTGTATACTCATTTGTCATAACTCGTGGAACCGTTGTTATTGTCAAGAATTTGCTCTATATATATAAAGCCTTGACAAAAACTGCCAAATCAGTCTTGGAGTTGATGTGTCGTCATAACCAGTTTTTGTGAAATTTTGATAATGTTGTTGAAGGAAAATTGCATTTTTCTGACATTGATATATGATTTTGTATATGCATGTCTCGCGTCTTAGGAAGTGTGACGACCTACGTATTTTATTTGATACTTTAGTACTTGTAATTCTAATAAATTGAAATAAATATACATTTTATGTATGGAGTTACCTTAAAACGACAACTGTTTGGATAAATAATGGACGTGGAATTCCATTCATTTTATTTTTCACTTTCAAATGTTGTTCTGGTTAATTCCATGGAGGAATGGGAAATTTACGATTTTGATATTAACTGATAGAATATAATAACTTTTAAGAATATTACGAAATCAACGTGAGACACAATATATATTAATTTGAGAAAATATTCAAAAACGTGTCAGCATGTTTTTGAATTTTTTAATGTTACAATTGGTTTAAATGTACTACATGTAGCATTGGTACATGTGTAAAGGAATCAAACTATGTATCTATGCATGTATACATGAAAGATGAAAATAACGTTGATTGATCAATGAAAGGTGAAGGTAACGAACAGTGATCAATCTCATAACTCCTATAAGCAATACAAAATAGATTGTTGGGCAAACACGGACCCCTGGACACACCAGAGGTGGTATCAGGTGCCTAGGAGGAATAAGCATCCATTGTCGACCGGTCATACCCGCCGTGAGCCCTATATCCTGATCAGGTAAACGAGGTTATCCGTAGTCAAAATCAATGTGCCACGAACGGCCTAACAATCGCTACGAAACACGTCAGACAGCATATGACCCAATGATAGGTTGTACTGACGAACTAGATCGTTATAACAACCATAGAACCAATCTCATAACTTCTATAAGGAATACAAAATAAAGAGTTGGGTAAACACGAACCCCTGGGCATACCAGATATGGTAGGTGGGATATATCGAATTGACATATGGATAAAAATGATTATTTTCAATAGATAAACGTCATCGATATAATCATTTTCATTCATATGTCGAATCGATATATCCCTGTGATATCGAAGTAAAAGACACCATAGAGTCCTCATTATCTCCTTCGTAATTACTTAGTAATTATGTGGTCGTTATAATAATCTAGTTTGACAATACAACCTATCATTGGGTCAAATGCTCTCTGACGTGTTTCCTACAGATTGCTAGACCGTTCTTGGCACACTGATTTTGACTACGGATTATTCCGTTTACCTGAACAAATATATGACTCACGGTGGGTGTGACCAGTCGACAGTAAATGCTTACTCCTCCTGGGCAACTGATCCCACCCCTGGTATATCCAAGGAGCTGTGTCTGCCCAACTCTCTATTTTGTATTCCTTAGAGGAGTTGTGAGATTGTTCGCTGTTCGTTATCTGCACCTTTCATTTGAAAGATGCCGAAATTCCTTATTGACAATATTTACGTTGTCGTCGGGTATGAGGTCATCCAACATTATGTTGGTATCCCCAAAAGCTTCTGCATGAGAAGGAAAAAACGACATTTTAATTTGGTATATTCAATAAATAATAGTGTATCTTCACTTTTTCTCTATATTTTCCATATAGAGAAACAGTCGACAAAATTGATATTAGCTCCTCCAAAAAATATTAGCGGTCATTTAATTTTAACTATTGACACGCAAAGAGTTTTCCCACATTTTTACTGTTTTTAATTCTGATAAGCAGATTGATTGTTTGTCAAGTAATACAAACGTCGCTACTTCCAAAAACTTAACGTCACTAGAAAAAAAGGTTTATTCAAGGCAGTCATGGCAAAATTTGATAACACTACCGATGCTGATATAGAGCAATTGTTAGAGGACAGAAAAAGCAAGAACATATGACCCACATGATCTAAAAGAAAGATCGTTTGGCATAATATTGGTATATTTGGGTAAAAGAATCGAACGAAAGATTAAATGACTTTTTCATGAAATATTACGCCAATATGAAGAAGAAAGATGGGCAGTTTTATTTGAAGACTTCTCTTATTTCAATCCGAATCGGACTACAAACACACTTTATCAAAATAATAAGTATTGATGTCATTAATGATCAATACTTCAAAGGGGCTAAGAAAGCTATCAAAGTATCTTTAGTAAAAGTTAAACGCGAAGGAAAAGGCAAAAGAAACTACAAAGAGGAAGACGGGGTAAAATGTATTCGATAGCAGTTTTGTCCAACAAAATGTTCTTCGAACTGCTGGTTTGTTGGGTGTTTTTTTTTGGGGGGGTGGGGTTTTTTTTTGTTATCGGGGACGTGAGAATATAAAGATTAGTTTTTATTTCGGATATTTGTTATATCAAAGCTGTTATGTTGTTTGGATATATTGTATTACAGGGAAAGCGCCATGTAAAGCAAAATACACCGAGGCTTACAAAAACGCACAAAAGAGATACGGCCGAAACCGATGAAAATTCACCGCGAAAGTACATGTATGAGCAGCTTGGCAAGTACAAGATGACCTGTTTATAATTTTGAGAAATACTAGTCCATATTACATCCGGAAACAAGTGGCTATAGCATAAACCACGGAAGGCATTTACGGAGGAAGAAAACGTGTGATTGGTTGTATATTGCTTAACGTCCCACTCGAAAAAAAATTCATACGAAAACGTCACCATTGCAGGTAAAGGGCTGTAAAAGTTAGACCTATTCTCGGTGCTTTCGGCCTTTCATCAGAAAGGGATTTTTATCGTGCCACATCTGCTGTGACACGGGGCCTCGGTTTTTGCGGTCTCGACCGAAGGGCATACCGACTGGTAAAACACATTGGATAACATGGTGCAAAAAATGCACAAGAAGGCCAACCCCAGCAGAAAATACTCAAACCGCTGTATAGGGGCAACTTACATATCAGTTTTGAATGAAAGGTGAATATAAAGAACAGTGATCAATCTCAAAACTATAAGCAACACACAATAGAGAGTTAGGCAAACACGGACCCATGGACAAACCAGAAGTGGGATCAGGTGCTCAGGAGGAGTAAGCATCCGCTGTCGACCGGTCACACTCGCCGTGAGCCCTACATCTTGCTCAGGTAACCGGAGTTATCCGTAGTCAAAATCAGTGTGCTAAGAACGGCCTAACAATCGATATGTAACACGCCAGAGAGAATTTGCCCCCATGATAGGTGGTATTGGCAAACTAGATCGTTATAACGACCACAGAATTTGCGAAATGCTGACTTTAAACGAGACTGTGGGAACTCCTGCACCATCAATTTAGCCTGCTTCGAATTAAAAACTGACCATAAGCAGAACAAGCTCTTGCATATCGAATCAGTTGAGAGATATAAACACCAAATGCAGGTGATAATGGAATATTGCTGCATAAATATAGGCAGTTGACGATGGAGAAGCTGAAATAATCCAGTTCAGTTGTCAGTTTGCCATTAATGTCTACTTTCAATAAAATATCTAAGTATGAAGCAGAAGTGGACGACTCTGTGTTGGTGTCTTTTATTTCGAGCTCACAGGGATATATCGAATCGACATATGAATGAAAATTATTATTGTTTATATACAAAACGTCGTCGATATATCTAAATGTCGAATTGAAGGCCACAGCAAGAGATTTTTTCTTCTCACGTAGAAGTTTTTGAATAAATTCTGCCTCATATGAACATAGAAACAGGTGAGCTAACAAAGGAGCACAATTCGTGCCCATGGGAATTCCAACAGACTGTTGGAAGACCTGATCACCAAAGACCACGAAGATATTGTCAATGAGGAACTCCAGCATATTTTGTATCTCAACTTCAGAGTACTTGTGCGTGGAATCAGAGTGGTGTTTAACAAAGTCAGCTTTTGGATGACTGATCACTAGATATGGATAATTCCATTTTCCATTTTTGTTGAAGAAGCAAGAATTTCGTTTAAAGACAGGATTTCGCAAATTCTAGGGTCGTTATAACGATCTTATTTGCAAATACAACCTGTTGCTAGGTCGAATGTTGTATGATGCGTTCCATGCGAATTGTTAGGCCATTCTTTACATACTGATTTAGACAAAAGGACTTGTAAACTGATTTTGCTACGGATATTGAACTTTTGAGTTATGAACAGCGTAATATAATACTTCAGTATATACAGAAATATTGAATAGCGCTACCTGTAGTTCCGGATGTAAAGATGGTGATGCATGGTGTGCGTAGAGTGATGTCTCTTCTGTGGGTTTTACAGATATCGGCCGCTGGTGACGTCAGCATGAGATCATCCCAAGAAATGAAACCATTTGGTACATTAGTGCTGGAGTACCCACAGATATATAAGGGTGTGTTTAGTTCTGTGCGCACCGCGTCAATTGCATTGTACAGTTCTTCCTCTGAAACAAATGTAGTGCAGCTTTATCAACTAATCATAACGTTTCAATTCAGAAGATTTGATTATTTAGAATTGATTTAAAGAGATCTAGTTACGTTTTATTTATTTTCAACGTTTTGTTTATTTTCAACGATTTATTTATTTTCAAGTTCTGTGTGTAACCATATTGAAAAACCTGATCAAATGATGAATATCTAATAATTTAGTGTGGATACGGATATGTAATGCTAAATACAGCGTGTGCAGTTCGCATCGTGGGATAACGTACCCGGTCCGATGATCAGAGTTCGAGTACGGCTTACATTGTTAGTATGTAGCATGCACAGTTCACATGGTGTGGTAACTTACCCGGTCCGATAATCAGAGCTCGAGTACGGCTTACATTGATGGTGTGCAGAAGAGATGTGCCTCTGTTATGATGGTTTAAGAAAGCCACGCTTAGTCCCACTTTCTGAAGACCTGAAACAAAGAAACACTATACATGTAGTTGTTTATCACTGTCATATTAAGTCTAATTGTAGGACGTAGACAGTATATTTACTGAAACTTTCACTTTTATTCTATTATCATTATAAGAAGTTTCATTTATTCGCTTGTTAAAAGGGAAGTCGTGAGTTTGATCACTAATACATAGATATATGATTGTTCCTTCACAGAACCTTTTGCAATTAGAAGTGAGAATCGTGGGTCTTTCGGATAGGAGGTTACAAACGGAGGTCCCGTATCGAGGCAAAATTTGGCACATTAAAGAAACTCCTTTGCTACAAGACTGACCGCTGAAGATATGTCTTTACTTTACCTACATCTAGTGAAGTCTCTAATAAATATCAATTCTAAACGGGACGTAAAAACAAAGAAATAAGCAAACAAAGACTTTAATTACATCTAAATTGCAAGAACAGCCACTATACTTCACTCACCATGGTTTTGTTTGCTTGTTTGTTTGTTATTGAGAACAGTTGTTTTAACTGTAGAATATAGTCATTAAAAATAAGTTTACCCAAAAATGTCCAAATGAAAGCTGGGTGATTCTGCATCAACAAGGCCACTTTCTCTCCAATCTTAAACCTCCATTCATATGCAATGTTGGCGACTTTTTTGGCTTGTTCATTCATAAATTCAAAAGTGTACTCCTTGTCTTCAAAAATTATCATTGTCTGTTTAGGAATTTTTGCAACATTTTCCTCAAACATCTCAATTACATATCGCTGGTTTGCTATATTCTTCTTAATTTCTTTTCCAATACTCATAGCAATTTTCAGATATTGTAGGTCATACGTCAACCAGGGACACATCGTCTGCCATGCTGCGAAAGACAATCCAGCAACTCCCCCGAGGCCTATCAAAAGTTTGTCCCTCTCAAGTGGCATCTTCTGTTAGCCGTGTATTTTGTCTAAAAAGAAATATATTGTTTATTTTCGTGTTGTAATGAACAGTAGCGATTCCAAATATGTACGTCCATGTTCGCAACAATTTAAAAGAAAAGTGAAAACTGTAAGTACGTGAAAAGGTGAAAATAACAAACATTGATCTAAACAAATTCCTATAAAGAATATAGAATTAAGAGAATGGCAAACACGGAGCCCTGGATAGCTAGATGGATTAGTCACATTACAGGAACATACCCTGATCTGTTACATGAGAGTGTAACATCTCTAACAAGATCTGTATGTACATTCCAGGATACTTCCTCTTGGAAGTATTATTGAAGAAAATTGAATGCTCCAACAATCTGAAACAAGACTCGCCAAAACAACTGGATCAACTATCCGCAAATGTTAGTTTGAATCGTCGACACACTCGATACACATCGTTATATAGTTGAAAAGCTGGCATAGGTGTATACATCTCATAAATATCATAAACATGCGTAGAAAAATATACATATATGGACACAAATATACACGACTTTCGACTCATAATAAAGTGTACTACTCCATCAGCTTCAAGCACATTTTGATAGAAAATGAAATATCTTGCATTCAAGTACATCGACAAAGTTTGGTCTATTTTAAAAGAATATCTACTTTAATCCATATATTGATTCAAAATCAACGACATTCTCTTTTTTATAAACGGCATGATTTGTAAACATGAAAGATTTCCTTCAATTTCACTTTATTCAGGTGAAACATCACAGAATGCATTGAATACGAAAATAAAATCTATCTTAACGATATGTAATTCAACAAAAATTTATATATATTTGTGAAATACATTTGTACTTCATTGACACTTGTGACCTATATAGGTTTCTAGACTTTCTGTGTTTAAAGCGATCTTTGTCTATTCAATATAATAAAGATGATACACATGTAACAATTGTTTTGTCATTACTTT
This sequence comes from Ostrea edulis, assembly GCF_947568905.1. Taxonomy (NCBI): domain Eukaryota; kingdom Metazoa; phylum Mollusca; class Bivalvia; order Ostreida; family Ostreidae; genus Ostrea; species Ostrea edulis. Next base: position 34,920,808 of record NC_079169.1, read on the forward strand.
ATCTATTTGAGTCGTAAAAAAGAAAAGTCTGGAAACTTCATTTTAGTGTGAATACATACATGTACACTGTACATTTGTGGTGTTGGACACTCGATGGGGGTATATTAAGCAAAATCTAGGGAATAGTTTGATTGGACTTGACAGCCAATTTGCTACAGTTTTGTGTGTGAATTCAGCTCGTCAGAAAACCAACATCGGATACTGATTTCTGATGTTGTTTAAACATACTACAAGTTAGTAAGTTTGTCTTTGAATAATTGTAAATAACTTTTGTTAAATCTTTTAGCTGACTTTGTGATTCATTGTTTGCTTTCTTAACTTTTACAGATGAAAACGAAACAAAAGTCAACACACAAGGTTAACAATACAGAATGGAATGTAAAACAAACTACAAAACGAAAATGGGACACATCTAAGACAAGGAAAGTTTCGGGAAAGCTGTCATAATAAAGATACTGTTGAATTCCTTGAACTGTGACAGATTTGAAAAAATAATATCTGATTAAAGAAAAAAATTGTTTGCAACACTATAAGCAGTATATTCGTTTTCTGGAAAATAAATCAGAATTTTATTTTCTTACGTCATATCAAAACAATTCTTGTGGTATTAGCATTTTCAAGAGATATTGGAATTCATTTGATTTAGATAAAAATATTTAAGGGTAATGATATATTTTTAAAGTACAAGTAGATTAATAGAATTTGCTTAGGATTGTTAATTAACTTGGAACAAGCTCATTCAAAATTGGCGTTTGGATGAAAGGTGGAGATACCGAACAGTATTCAATCTCAAAACTCCTATGACGAATACAAAATAAAGAATTGGGTAAACGGGGACCCTAGGACATACCAGAGGTTGGATCAGGTGCCTAGGATGAGTAAGCATCCCCTGTCGACCGGTCAAACCCGCTATGAGTCCTATGTATTGATCAGGTAAACGGAGTAATCCGTAGCAAAATCAGTGTGCCAAGAACGGCCTAACAATGAATATGAAACTTATCTGACAACATGAGTGTAAGAGCGCTAGATATATAAGGAGCGTAGGAATGTTAACGGAGATCTACTTGTAGGTGTAACGTTTGAATAGACCATGTTTATATTCTGTACAGAAGGTCGTATGAGACTTTCTTTCCTTTGCTACTCAGAGGCCTGAAATTTAGGTGATTGGTTGATGCTTCACTAATTACTTTATTTCATACCTCAAGCATCTTATTAAAAGCAGCCAAATCCATTATTAGAAAATTACCGAATGAGAATGGATCTTGTGTGTTCTTCTCTGGAACAAAGCATTACAGAAGCGATGAAGAGAAGCACAGTAAGATGAAAAATTCTGTACTTCAAGGAGACGTTTTTATTTTCAATATTTATTATATTTTGCAGATCAATAGAGTGGAATCTCAACCTGAACGTGTTCTAAGTATGTCTTAGGGTACGTCTTATAGTCGTAAGGGTGAGTTAGCCATCGTCATAATGGCGGTAATTCCGGTGAAACTCCATTGTCTTCCGGTAAAAACTTAGTGATTTACTCGTGTAACAGATAGCTTAGGAACCCGCAAACAGAACTCTTCTTTTCATAAAGGTAAATTTAGTTGAAGTTCTTTTCAACGCTTTATTGAAGGGGAAATATTTTACGGAGATACGAGCGCTAAAATAACTTGTTCATAAACCATGCGATACCGTTAGAAGCGCAGGGAAAACCTGAAGTATCATAGGCCTAGTGCTAAGTTTCCTTATCGTGCCAATGTCTGCCGTGACACGAGACCTCCGCTTTTAAGATCATATCCTAAAGACCCGTGACTCTCGCTTCTAAATGCCGAGTATTTTGTGAAGGAGTAATAAACAGGTTGGCATCACTTCCCCAATAGCGATATCTTCTCGCTAAATCGCGATTATCCCTCTATAGCGAGAAAGTAAACATTACCATAAACAGGTGTTTTGGTGTCTTAATTGAAAATAATGGCAAATTCCATGCAATGCTGAATAAGTGCGACACACATTCAACATGACGCGAATTGTCTCTATAAAATTGACAACACAGTCAAGAAATTGCATATCAAAAATGCTGCGTAAGAGGGGAGCAGTCTGAAATCCAATACACATCGTTCGTGTTTTTGTTTTGATTGATATAATTATTTGCAGAAGTATCAGGCATTTTAGCACTTTTTCTTCTTTTCACGTAAAACCCGAAGAGATATACTCCGTGGGTGTTTTTCTCAGTTGTACAGAATATATTTACTCTCGTTAGCGAGGGATACTCGCGTTTTCGCGAGAATATCTCGCTGTAGGGGAAGTGTTCCCAACCTGATAAAGCCAACTACCAAAAGTTTACATGTTATGTGTGACGAGGCCATGACATCAGCAGGGCTCGCACTTATGACCTCTAATTTACGAAGCGAGCGCTCTACCGCTGAGCTGCCGCGACCGGTCAAGAAACGAAGGTAAGTTCACATGATTTTATAATGCCGTGTATTTCAAGCAAACCTTTTATTACATATAGAATGAACGAAAGATTATCATCAATTCATCATCAATATCATTACCGAATTAACTGGATGTTTTAAAAATCCATACATGTATCACGTGTAAGGAAAGGATTACAGATAATGCTCCATGTCACCTTTTCCTTAGTATTGAAAGTACTTGCATATGAAACAGTGTGTTTGATTTTGAAAGATATATATTCTGTACATGCATGAATACGAATTTTAATTCTGCTTATGTTTTAAAAGGGAAGAAAGAATGTCATGACAGATTAGGGTGCTACATGTAAATACACCCTGTTTCACTGGTCCTGACCATTTTTATTCACGTTTAATGGCATAACATCTACATTAGGTAAATAGTTACAGGAAATACAAAATACTGTAAAATAGAATATTGCAGTCACTAAAGGTTTCCGTTAAGTAGACTGTCACATTTCTTCTTTAAAAGGAACACATTTACTTCTGTGTCAGATTGTGAGTCTGTTCCGTCCAGTGATGAGGATGAATCAGTCTGATGTAGTTGAAGATGTGTATGGCGACTTTAAAGAGCTATGTACAGAGTAACAGTATGCGGAAGGGTGTACTTTGTTGAACTTGACATTTTGGCAGAAGAACCATCTGTACTAGGTAATGGGGTTGTTAACATCTAATTGAAATTTTATTTTAAAATCATTTTGTTTATGAGATTTACAAGAAATACATTGAAGAGTATAACTGAAATGTACATGTAGGTATGTAATGTATACATTAAATATTTAATCACCAATTCAATGTATGATTTTCTGCGGTATCGGAGAGAGTGTACATTGTAAATGATATACTAGCTGCTTCAAACATTCCTAGCATATTCCATTCTCCATTGGCTATGTCTGTTGCCCAATCCTGTTGAGTTTCTCAATTAAATTCTACCTTAAAGATTCTACTTTAAAGAGAAGGGAGTGAAAAGAAAACATATGAGTTGCATTTGAAGCAGTTGCTAATGAAGCATGCAGTAGTGATGCAGTCTGAAGATGAAAAAAGCGAGTAAACATAATATGTCAGTACATTAACAAACATCTCATATATTGTAATTCAGAGAAAACGATTCACATGAAAATATCAGTGACCGAAAAGAAGTCTATTGTTGCCAAATTATCTGTCATTTCATAGCTAAAACATTTTGCAAGTTCAAATATTTCATACCTGAGCTTTTATTGCTCAAGTAAATTGGATGTTATTTCTATTTTTATTTTCCCTAGGTAACAAATCAAAGTAAGTATCTTTATCCTATTATTAACTTGAAGATGTTGTAAGATGTATGACAGAAACACCATTAAAGTGTTAAATTAAATCTAAATATCTGTGTGCATTGCTATATGTGTAGTATATATTTGTGTGTTTTGCTGTATGTAGTGTTTTGTGTCTGTGAGTTTTCACTGTGTAGTATACAATGTATATGTGTGTGTTTTGCTGTATGTAGTGTCTTGTGTCTGTGTGTATCGTTGTGTGTAGTATTTATTTGTTTGTGTTAACATTCATCTATTTTAATTCAATATGTAATTTTTGTTTTAATTTATTTTAGTTTGACATTCACAGATTTTGTATTAAATCTCTGTTGCCTGCGTCTATCTTTCTATTTCCTCAAATTCTTTTAAAAATATTTATCCTACTGTTGTAGCCTGTTATGTTGACAATAGTATACTCCATAACAGCACATGCATTTTATTTTACCGTTTTACTCATATGCAAATGTATGCATAAATTAATTCAAGTGTGCACTTATTCAAAAACAAAATCTGCACAAAAAGTTTATTTTTACAATCGCAATGTACATTTTTTATATTTTTCTTCTTGTATCATTTCTTACTTATCTGAGAAAGATTTTATGGCTTTTGGACGAAAATATATGCCAAATGTATAATTTTCTTACAAAAATTACCAGGTTGTTTGGATCTTGCTATTTTAGGAAAAATAATTCTACCATCCGGAATTTCAAAGCCAAGTTTTTTAAATATGGCTGTATAGAAACATTTTTCAATTTCATATATTCATATCATTAATATACATGTGTATTTTCTATTTACAGAAGTTGGTAAAGATTTAACCACCAGTTTTCAAGAAATTGAATTTTGATGTTTTAAAAAACAACCTTTTTTCCAGAAATAACCTAAAAACATGGTGACTAGAAATATTGTTTTCTTGTATTTTAATTCAAACATCGTAAACAGGAATATCTCAAACGACAAAATGGGGAGTTCTGGAATATGCAATTGAAAATTGATGATATTCAATTTTCATTAAAAAAATGAATAAAGAATTGTGAAAAATAAACGACAAATACTTGTGATCTGGGGTTATTACAGATGTTTCTATAAATATAGGAAGAGTTGATACAGGAAAAATCACCAGGTGTATCATTCCACCTTAAGTCAGTTTCTCGAAGCTTTCCTAAATTGAGGCCTCGTTGTAAGTATGTCCTAACTTTAGGGCAGTATAACCCATTAGCCATGATATTGATGCGAAAACCATACAGAAAGGATATTTAGAGACATTAACAACCTGCACAATTACTCACAAATTGAATTCATACCAGTTTGACTTGTATCGGGAAATCGATTGTTCATGACATTTGCATGAGTACATGTATGTTGGTTCAATTTTTCAAACTATCGTACAAAGGTACTGCGCGGTTCATTGGTTTCGCATTGCATTCATCATAGAAAACGTAATATATTAGTAAATGTAACACAAATATATGGGTTCGAGTATTATAATGTCCGTTTATTATTATTTGTTTTTCATTTTATTTCATTTAAGTAGTTAATTATAATTTTTTAGTTTATAACATAATTGAATGTACTGTATCTATACTAAGAATATTTCTATGAATAAATAATGTATTTATTTTCTCTAGCCGTATGTGTCTGGGTTTTAATTGTTCACTCTACTCGGAAAATCATGTGTATAAGAAAGGTAAATGAAAAAAGAGTACTTAGGATGTCCTAGCTTAAGATGTTCCTAAGATATCGTCGAGATGCATCATTAGACGTGTCCTAGGTTGATCTTAGAATGCCCATAACTGCTTTTCCTGAGTTATATCTTAGGTGATATAGAGCGTGTCTTAGGACATTCCTTAGGAAAGATGTCTACCTGTTTTACCGTGTAGACAGGTGAGGAACATAAAATCAAATGTTGTATAGAAAAGTTCAAAATGATGTGCAAGAACCCCGAGACAGTGGTTTGTACAACTGTCGACTGATAGGTCACAAGTTATTCAGGACCACTGCTGGTGTTGCAGGCTGGGCACGTGCGTCACTCTAGTGGGGGTTTCTTGTTTCTCTTATATCGCTTTGAGTACATACCGGTATAATGCTTACACGCTTCGTAAAAATATCATAGGTTCCAATACTTGCCGATTATACGGCAACATAATTAGATTGATTAAACAAAGTACTTACTATAGTTTCTGAACAGGTAGACGTGCAGCAATCTTTTGAGTTTTTGCTGCTTTACGTAAACATTGATAAAGTACGGGGTTATTGATATATAGGTCATGATACGTTATGGCACGCCGATTGTGTAACGCCTATTTGTGACAGTTCATGCAATTAAAAAAAATAAAATTTCTGATTAACTTTGTTTTTGCTATTTTAAACTTGTTTGAAAGAAAAGTAACAAATACAAAAACATGGAGTAAAAATGCCATATCATTTAATTGTGGTATGAATTATGATAGTGGGTTATCTTTAGAAGTACATTCCTACTAAATGTAGGATCAACAGGCTTCCTACGAACACTGCATTCCCCACGCTTGAACTTCGGGAAGCTGATTTGATATTGTTGGTCCCTTCCTTTGTTATGGCATGTGGCTTTGAGGAATTCTCATTAAAATGTAGAACAGCAACCATCAACCTTTCCCAATAAAAAAGGGTAAAATAAGTGCTGTGATAGTACATTTATAATAAATGTTCTGCATATCTTCTATAAGTACACAGGCAAATTTTCCAGCATAAATTAATACTTCAAATCTTAGCAATATACTTTAGTTGCTACGTGCATGACTAGAAGTACTTAGACAACCATACCTACAATACATCCCATGATAAGAAAAAGTTATCTTTGGAGCGAAGTGACTAATTGTACTATGGAAAGCCTCAATTTGGGATGTTTGAAACAACGTCGATTGCTTGGGTCTCTCTTTTTCATTTGGCTTGACAATAGATGTTGCTCATTCTCTCACTCTCCTTGGTACCTGCAAAGTAAATCATGAATAGATGACAAACATTATTTTGTATAGTCAACTGCATTCATGTTTTTTTCTTCTTCGCAAATTTAATCTCGCATTCAATTGCTTTTAATTTGTGAAAATTTTCAACTTAACTATTTGAGATTATATTGATTGATTGTATATTGTTTAACGTCCTACTCGAGAATTTTTCACTCATATGGAGACGTCACCATTGCCGGTTAAGGGTTGCAAAATTTAGGCCTATGTTCAGAACTTACAACACAATGGTGTCAGTGCGATTTCAAAATGGGGTAAAACTGTTTGCATGGATAGAATGGCGAAACAAACACGTGGCGAAAATAGCCCTTTATACAGTACATTAACTTTTTATGATACAAAGTGAACTACACAAGTATATGTGATAGTGACTGCTTTCCAATGACAATAAAATTACCTATGTTTTGATAAAAATAGAAATGTGAATAATTTGTTTTGATACCAAAAACAAACTTCTGAATTGAAGCGAACTGAATATTTAGATATTTCAAGTTAACAGATAATTGGTATAGTTTGAGTAAATGGAAGAGAATGACCAGCAATATGACTGGAATGTTGGATATAATTCGAGCAAAATTCAAACAACATGTGAACACTTTTGAACCAGGTTATGATCTGGTTTTTTTTCTAATTTGAGACAAAAAACTATTTGAAGATTAGGAGTCAAGCAGTAAGAATGCATTCTAATAAATTACACACCACAAAAGGCGCAAAAGACAAACAAATGTATAATCGAATACATTATCTACAAAGACTTAAATAAGAGCATTTTGATGTGTGTATATCAGACAGTACTATACTAAATGGATTAAAGGAACTCTGCAGTTATCAATAGTAGATATAGCATAAATTGCTATGATAAATGAATTACAGTTATTATGGTTTTGTATGCTTTGTCTTAAGTAAAATGATATTGCTGCGAGGAGAATTAGGACAGATTATTGATTGTTTACCAATGTTTCACGAACACACACACAAATAATTTTGCTTTTGCTACAATGATGCTTTCTCAGCCTCGACATCAGATGCCGGTTTTGGTTATCTCAGGGGTCCGAATTTTCTTTAAAAAACAAACAAACAAACAAAACACACAATATAGCCGGGGTACCAGATTTACCATGGACTGGTTTGTATACTTCATGACCAAGCATCCGGAAATCCAATCCAAGTGTCAGGAGGAAATTGACATAATTGTTGGTAAGAATGGCGTATGTGTATTCTGAATTCTAAGTCGAATGATGTCAAAATTATGCCTCGTTCACACGGATGCACATTAAATTTTTCTTCGCATTAAATTTGATGCGAAGTAAAATAATGCGCATTAAATTAATTCGAATTAAACAGCGTTCACACGGCGGTAATATTTAATGCGAAGTAAACTAATGCGCATTAAATTCGTATGCATCTCTATTAAAGGGTGCGCGAAATAATAGAATAGACTATGTTATTGAAAATTAATTTTATAGATATTTTAATGAATATTAAAGGGTGCAGGAAATGAATTAAAGGATTGACTATATTATTATCTTTATAGATCTATATTTTTATGAATATTGGGTAGATACAGAATTTATTGTTCAAAACACCAGGCCTGTGTAACTGATCTACACACGAGGAGTTTTGTCGTGTTTGTTTTTATATGTTCCCAAGAAATAACTTGTTATTTCCTCTGACGACCAACATTCATTCTAGACAATATATTGCTTCTTCATGAGCCCAGTTTAAAAAACATCGGAACGTCTCTTTCACCATTCCACTGAATATTGATGTGACGTAAATTTTAATTACTAATACGTATTATAAGTCTACTATGACGTCGTATGGTATAAAAAGCCTTTAACAATGAGCAGCATATTTGTTTTAAAAAATATAAAAAAGAAAATCATATTATCACTAATGTAAAACATTTTTTGTCTTATTTAAAAACAATTCCTTCCATATGTATTGCTCATTATGTCTATGTAAATTTAGCACAGATTTACGTCTGACATTATCTAATGACATGCTGTTTGTACATGGTTTTAGTTATTATTATCATTTTGATTAGTTTTTCGCACAAATCTAACATTAATATATATAGCTGACCACGGGTATGATGCATGTGACCCAAATTTGTTAATTCGTATTAAATCGCGACGTAAATTTTAATTTGAAGTAAAGTAATGCGCATTTTAAAATCTCCGTGTGAACGCGGTTCAGATTTAATTCGCATTAACTTACGTTTAATGCGAATCAAATTCTTCGTGTGAACGAGGCATTAGATTGTTTTGCTCCACTTTTTTGGCACGCTGTTTTTGACTATATTTAGCTCTAAAACTTCATAGTTATTTCGGATTTCAAACATTTCGGTTGAGCATCACTGAAGAGACATTATTTGTCGAAATGCGCATCTGGTGCATCAAAATTGGTACCGTATAAGTTTTACATTATGACCCCTGGGTCGAGGCCCCTGCTGGTGGAATGTTAGTCCCCGAAGGTCTCTACAGCCCAGTAGCCAAGTACTTCGTTACTAGCTTGAAAATATGGATGTATATTTAATTGCTGTTATAAAATTTAGAAATTCATTTCCAAATTAAGGATGATCTCCCTCATGCATAGTTCTTATCCTTGGACGACTTTGGCTCCACTTTTTTTGGCACGCTGTTTTTGGCTATATTTAGCTCTAAAACTTCATAGTTATTTCGGATTTCAAACATTTCGGTTGAGCATCACTGAAGAGACATTATTTGTCGAAATGCGCATCTGGTGCATCAAAATTGGTACCGTATAAGTTTTACATTGTATCAGAAGTATTCATCTTGCAGATGTAATCGAGTTATCTTTGCAAGTCGTGATCAGGTCTTCCAACAGTCTTTTGGAATTACCATGGGCACGAATTGTGTTCCTTTCTTAGCTGACCTGTTTCTATATTCATATGAAGCAGAATTTATTCAAAAACTTATACGCGTGAAAAAAAAAATACCTTGCTGTGGCCTTCACTTCGACATTTAGATATATCGACGACGTTTTGTCTATTAACAATAATAACTTTCATTCATATGTCGATTCGATACATCCATGTGAGCTCGAAATAAAAGACACCACAGAGTCGTCCACTTCTGCTTCATAGTTAGATATTTTATTGAAAGTAGACATTAACGGCAAACAAACAACTCAACTGTATGACAAACGGGGTGATTTCAGTTTCTCCATCGTCAACTTCCCATATTTATGTAGCAATATTCCATTATCACCTGCATATGGTGTGATCTCTCAACTGATTCGATACGCAAGAGCTTGTTCTGCGTATAGTCAGTTTTTAAATCCAGGCAAGCTACTGACTAACAAGTTGATGGTACAGGTGTTTCAGCAGTCTCGATCGAAGTCAGCATTTCGCAAATTCTATGGTCGTTATAACGATCTAGTTCGTCAATACAACCTATCATTGGGTCAAATACTGTCTGACATGTTTCATACTGATTGTTAGACCGTTCTTGGCACATGTACACTGATTTTGATTGCGGATAACTCCGTTTACCTGATCAAGATATAGGGCTCACAGTGGGTGTGACCGGTCAACAGGAGATGCTTACTCCTCGTAGGCAACTGATCCCACCTCTGGTGTGTCCAGGGGTCCGTGTTTGCGCAACTATCTATTTTGTATTGCTTATAGGAGTTATGAGATTGATCACTGTTCGTTGTCTTCACCTTTCATGTCCGTTTTAGGCATGACGCATCCTTCCATGAAGAATCGTGACAACCTACATTTCACAGAGGTGTGCATGTTTGAGACAATGAGATTTGGAAATGTTGGAGGAGTTGGTGCTCCACATATGACAATTTGTGATTCCCAAGTCGGTAAGAAATATATTGGATATTATGATACTGTTATTGATAATAAAAAGTCACAGCAACTCAATGTGTAACAATTCGATTCGTTTAATAGATTCACAAAATAACATATGCATATATATATATATATATATATATATATATATATATGTGTGTGTGTGTGTGTGTGTGTGTGTGTGTGTGTGTGTGTGTGTGTGTGTGTGTGTACGTACGTATATATAATTATATATAAATTTATATATATATATAACAATATAGGTTACAGTTGATGCTTGCTTCTATTAATATCAGAGACTATGATAGAGCTCTCTACACAGATCTGCGAATACGGAAATTTCTACATACATTGTACTACACCACATGAATTAAATCTCTGATTTGTTGCATGAATAAAGTTTTAATTCATGGTGTATGAAAGATATGTCAAACGGGATTTCAGTTTCTCCATCGTCAACTTTCCATATTTATGCAGCAATATTCCATTATTAACTGCACATGGCCTTTATATCTCTCAGCTGATTCAATACACAAAAGCTTATCCTGCATATAATCGGTTTTTAAATCGAGGCAGGCTATTTGTTAAACAAGTTGATGTTGCAGGGATTTCAACAGCCTCTTTTAAAGTCAGCACGCATTTCGCAATTTTTTTTTTGGTTTCCAATACGACCTTTTATTGGGTCAAATACTGTCTGATGTGTTTCCAACTGATTTTTACTACAGATAACGCCATTTACCTGATCAAGATATAGGACTCACGGCGGGTGTGACCGGTCGACAGGGAAGGCTTACTCCTAGCACTTGATACCACCTTTGGTATTTCCAGGGGTCCGTGTTTGCCCAACTCTCTATTTTGTATTACTAATACGAGTTTTGAAATTGATCACTGTTCGTCATATTCATCTTTCATTCAACGGTAATGCAAATATGTACTCTTATGTCGATTCCATATGTCCCAGTGAATTCCCCCTGGGGGAAGGCTTCCTCTAGAGCAGGAGAACCCCCGGGGAAGTCTCACTCTAGAGCCAGAATTCCCCATGGGAAGACCTACTCTATCACTAGTTATAGAGTCAGACTTCCCCCCATAGCAGGACTTCCCCCTTCATTTATTCCTGGTAAACTACTATCACTTTATGGAAATTGTTTAGATACCAAGACCTTTTTCAGAAGGGCATTAAATGATTTAGCTTAAGTCGTTCATTAAACTCAAGAGAAGAAAACGGTGGATAAGACACATTGGAATCAATACGGTAAGTCATTTTGTTTGACCCATATACCTTGAACTTTATCCCACACAATACCTATGCCTTGGTTAGTTTTAGAAGATTGAAAAATGAAATGAGGAAATTTCAAATTTATGTTTCTTCTCATCTGCTTACAAATATCGGTTATGCTATTAAACTTGTACAACTTCAGGTAGGTTGGTAGGTAAGTAGAGATGTAGGTAGGTAGGTAGGTAGGTTGGTTGGTTGGTAGGTAGGTAAAGGTAGGTAGGTATAGGTAGGTAAGTAATCCCTGTCAGATAAACTAAAATTTATTTCATAGTTTGCGCAGGAGGGGATGAAAGCGGGGGCGTCCCTCTAGAGCGAGACTTCAAGAGGGTTTTATGGCTCTAGGGTGAGTCTTTCCCCTGGGAGTAAGGTTTATTCTAGAGTAAGTATGCTGGGGGGAGGCTCACTCTAGAGCGAGACCTACCGGGAGAAGGCTCACTCTAGAGCCAGATTCCGCAGGGGGGAAGGCTGGCTCTGGGGGAAAGTCTGGCTCTATAATACCGGCACTGTAAACATGACAAGTCACGAACCGTTAAGTTTGGAGCCGTATAAATTTGAGCCCATTCTTCCGCAAGAGGAAATTAAGAAAAGAAGACGTTCATTGGAGTCGCAGAACAGGCAGACGGTACACGTTTCTTCATGCAAATGTCTCGATCCTTGACTTGTCATTACGCAAATAATGGATCCACAGTTCACATACTAGTCTTTTTATTTTCAGATATTTGGTTGGGTCAGGAATTTTGAGAAAAAAAACCCTTTTTTTTTTTTACATTCCCCCTTCGCATTAGTGTATTTATCTGCTTTACAGGAAGGCATCAACCTATTTATTCGTAAAATCTACCACATGCACATCTTTGATGATCTTAGAATCTCATCAAAACTGGAACAAACAGTGTGACGTCAAAATTATTGATTTTTGTGGTTTTGAATACAAAAGAGTTCCATATCATGACAGCCTCTATAGATGGCGGGAATTTCAATTCTTAACGTTTTAAAATTAGTACTGAAGCTTTTCTAGGCCGTCTATCAACAGAATAGTATGACAAATATTTATTATATAATTAATCCTATCATTTATCATGTAGAAAAAAATTGGGTTGCCTTCCCCTTTAACATTTACATGAAAGCTTTCTGACATAATGCAGAAATAAGTGTTTTTAATCATGGTCATAGGGGTAAGGTGGGGCCACAATAGGGGGTCAAAGTTTTACATACAAATATACTGGGAAACATTTTTAAAAATTTCTTCCCCAGAACCATTGGGCCAGAGATGATTACATTTACCTGACAGCTTCTTATCATAATGCAGATTCAAGTTTGTAAAAACCATGGTCCCTGTGGTAGATTGGGGCCATAATAGAGATCAGAGTTTTACATGCGAATATATATGGAAAATCTTTAAATACGGGCCAAGGTGATTTAGGTGAACGATGTGGACAATGGGCCTCTTGTTCTTTATGCAGCAAATTTAATTCTTTTCATGCCTAAATCTACTCTAAATGTGTTTTAATTGAAATATTTTACGTAGTTTTCGAGTTTGAAAGTGATGAAAGTCAAATCTTACGATATGCATACTTTTTTTCGATATTGAATGCACCATTATCTGTGACGTCATATGAGACCTCAAGCGAGAAGGTTTCAAAACAGTTTCTTAACCATTTCATAAACAGATTAGATTTAACAACTAAAAAGCCAATTATAAGGTTAACGGCTTGTAGATAAAATTGCATCACGATGTTATTTTAGACTGCGCCCCTACGCTACATCTCAAGTTGGGGGACCATATTATCAAGAGTACAACATGCGTTAAAAATGTAGGCATATTTTTCGATTACCATCTTACAATGGAAAAACAATTGTTGTCAGTCGTCAAATTGTCACCATCAGAGTTTTGATATCGGGCGGATAAGACGATACTTAACAAATGAAGCTTATAAAACTCCGGTAAAGGCTTCTGTAACATCTAAATTTGATTATGGAAACTGTATATATTTTGCAGTTGGGAAAAACATTTGACTGGCTGGTGCAGACAACTGCTGCTCGTTTAAATACGAGGTCGCCGAAACGGGAACACACATTTCCGATTCTGGTGGAACTCCATTGGCTTCTCCTCTATTGACCCTAATTCAAGAATTTGACGTGTACATATCGTCCCTTCCATGGATCTGTTCCGCCATACATCGCAAGTCTTTTAAATGTATACAAGCCAAGTCGACCATTACGGTCAGAATCGACGTCGCTACTTGTGGTGCCAAAGATCAGACCAAAATACATGTACAGACAACGTCAACTCAGTTGGGGAGCAGCACATCTCTAGAATGACCATCCAGATGACATCAAGAACTCAACGTCTCTTGAAAGTTTCAAAAAGAGTCTTAAAACTCGTTTTCATCGATTAGCTTTTTAGATTCTAATATGTATAATTTATGACTGATTTTAACTGTCAAACACCAACACAACCTTTAGCTATCTTAATTATAGTCTTATTTTGATAATCGTACAGATATATAAGATCTTATGTCATACTGTCATTTAATTTCATTTCATTGTGTTTTATTTTTGCATTCCTCTTCTTACCCTTGCAAAGCGCCTTAGAGTAATTTTTTTGATATAAGATATTATATAATTTTCATTATAGTTATTATATGGTGTTTATGTCTCTCAACTGATTCGATACGCAAGAGCTTCTTCTGCATATGATCAGTTTTCCGTTCGAGACAGGTTACTAACAAAGAAGTTCATGTTACATAATTTTCAACACTCCCGTTTAAAGTCAGCATGGTCTTTATAACCGTTTGCCTGAATAAGTATATATATATATATATATATATATATATATATATATATATCAATGAACTCTTTAATAAATAATAACTGTCCTAAGTAAAGAAATATTTTATCATAAAGCATAGAGAAATTCATAATTATATGGATTCCCACTTCCGCTCCTGCCCAGGGTTGAACTCACGATCTGCGGAACTAAATATCCTAGCAGCGAGCGTCCAGCACGCTAGACCGCTCGACGATTTAGGTAATATTATTTACATATAGCAACACTTAACAGGTTGATCTAGTTCTATGCTTATATAAGTATCATTTCACCTTCTTGAATAATGTTAAAAGTACTAATGTTTTTTGTAGAATAACGCTGGTCAAATTGAACAGCATAGGAAACCACCAACACAATGTATATTGCCTACCAGATTCCAAGACTATCCGTTACATCATAATCGCGATTTGGACAAAAACGTACCAATGTTATCCATGGTGAGGGGAACATATGTTTTAGTTTCCGGTGAAATGCGAAACAATGGATCTCGTATGATGGAAGGATTAAATCCTTCTTTTACATACTCCCCCTTCTTCTGTTTGTGGGTTGTGGTCAGCGGCATTTCCTTGATAAGTCGGAGAAAAAGTGGCTGGGCGTAATTTGGTAGGTTTTTCTTACAGTGTTGATATATTTCAGATAACATATCGGCTTTGAATTTTCTCCCTTCCTTCAGTAATATGCCTGCCATCCCAGCCCGGCCATCAGCATCTACATCATACAAACTTGGAATCATTCAATTTTGTTTGGAACACATTTTATCATCTGAGCAAGATACTTTATTTTTCAAAAACAGCTTGGATTTTTGTTTGGAATTCATCTTATATCAAGTGATGAAAAGCAAACTAATAATGTGATTTTTTGTAAACAAGATAACATCATGTTCCCCATTGTTACATACAGCATCATATACTTATGTCGCAAATTTCCATGTAGCTTCATATACTTATGTAGCAAATTTCAATTATACCTACCCCGTGGTGAACCGGGTTAGAATAGGTTCTCAGTACCCCTTGCTTGTCGTAGAAGGTGACTAAATGGGACGGTCCTTCGGATAAGACCGCAAAAACCGAGGTCCCGTGACACAGCAGGTGTGGCACGATAAAGATCCCTTCCTGCTCAAAGGCCGTAAGCGCCGAGCATAGGCCTAAATTTTGCAGCCCTTCACCGGCAGTGGTGACGTCTTCATATGTGTGATATATTCTCGAGAGGGACTTTAAACAATATTCAATCAATCAATCCGTTATACCTACATGATTTTATAGTGTTTATGTCTCTCAAATGATTTGATACACAGGAGCATGTTCTGTGTATGACCAGTTTTTAAATCGATACAACCTATTGAAAAATAAGATAATGTTACAGGGATTTTAAAAGTTTTAAAGTCAGCAGTTTGAAAATTACATCGTCATTATAACGATCGAGTTTGCCAAAACAGCATGTCATTGTGTCAAATGTTTTCTGGCTTTTATCATACCAATTATTACGTCGCTCTTTTCTTATATGCTGATTTTGACTACGGATTCCCCCGTTTGCCTGATAACCAGTTCATTTTCAGAAAAGATCACGTTCACCTTCAAAAACTACTATTTACTATTTGGAAGGATATTTATTACAAGGATAGGATCTAATTATTTTCGGATTTACTTGCCTGGGATTTCTACTCCGTACACATTAGCGTCTTGTATGAATGGTAGTTCTGTTAAAACATTGGCTACTTCATTTGTTGACACATTTTCACCTTTCCACCTAATCACAAAATGGAGTGAAACGTAAACAAACTGAGCAAAGTAAGATATGAAGTGAAGTGTAAACAAACAAAGTAAGATATCAAATGAAGTGTGAACAAACAAAGTAAGATATCAAGTGAAGTGTAAACAAACAAAACAAAGAAAGATATCTAATGAAGTGTAAACAAACACAGCAAAGTAAGATAGCAAGTGAAGTGTAAACAAACAAAACTGATTTAAAGATTGAGTGCAATATCAACACAGACACCAGATGAAAATATCGAGTGAAATGAACACAATTTTATTCAAAATACAGAGAAACATTTAGATAAAAAATTAGAGAAAATATCAAACCCTTTCGAAGAATATATTCCAAGTGTTTGATCTTTAAACCTACACTAACCTGAAGGTGTCTCCCACTCGATCCTTGAAATACATGAAATAATCTTTGTCTAGATACAGCAAATCCCCAAAATTAAAGAACACATCTCCCTCTTCAAACGCATTCCTGACACATTTCCTCTCGCTTGCGGTCTTGTCGCCGGCGTAAAATCCGTCATCAATCACTGTTTTGTTCGGAATCCCTCCAATCAGGAGACCAGGCTCACCTATTGAATCATTCATGATATTCACATCAGTACCATTTAATTTTTCTGTCTTTTAAGTTTTGAAAATTTCATGGGTTGCTTGAATTATGATTTCATGAAGTATGTTCTCATTGTTGTATTTTTTCAGTTTCGTGTAAATATTGTTACATATTTTACATATACCATTAAAATAATCATTACTAAAATCTTATTTTACGACTAATAAAATGTCACAAAATACCTATATTACAAGGAATGCATCGCCCTTCCCGATTCCTCAATGGAGAATATGTTTTTGGATCATATCGCACTATGAAGGACTTGACTGGACTTATTCTATTCTGCCAAAAGTAAACTTCCATCATAAATATTGATGACATCCATCAGACATACATGTATGATTCTGTGTCTTTGGGGACTAGACTTTTACATTCAACAACTTATAGACGATCGGTTAGCCATAAAGACCGTAAATATCTTAGCAATCAGACCTAGATTTGTAAAACGTTTTAATCTACATATGACTTGATCGCATAGGTATGGATCATACCAGGAATGGAGACAGTCTGCCACACGACCCAATTCTTCCAATGGGATTAAAAAAATTACTCGTCCCCTCCGTAGCAGAAAACGCCTCCACAATCTTGGGAATTCTGAACCTCTTTTGAAATTTCTCCCATATGTCGGCTCTTAAACCACTTCCAATCATCACTCGAATATTATGATTACCGTCACCAGGGCTCTAATTACAAAAACGAAATACAAAATTTAAAATACAAGAGGCAAAAAAATTCCAGAACAAATAAACACATAAAACCCTATACGATATGCTAGATGATGGCACTTGATTATTGTCATTACCATAAAATGGGCTATATAAAGTAAAGAATAAAGTACAAAACCATGCACTTCCAATAATCACATGATTATTTTGATTATAATCATCTAGGCTTTAGTGTACAGAATAAAATACAAAATTAATTTAAAGAAAACAAACAAGAAATATCAACACCCTGTAACTACACCTCAGACTATAATTAAAAGTATTATAAAATCAAACACGTCTACTTTCAGTGAGAATAACTCTACGACAGGCATGTTTGGCTTCGTTTTATTTTCACTCTGATTCTATGAGACAACATCTCTTTAAACAGTATATCTGACACATGACAAATAGCATGCATTTAGGTGAAAGCCGTGTAGTGAATATCTGTATGTTGTTTGCGTAAAGGGGTACGTAGATAATGAACGCATAATGCCATCTGAATAATCAACAAATACCATTGTGTATATATATTCCCCATACTAGTCTAGAAATTGATTACATTTTTGGTTAAGTATCACGTATTTTTTGTGTTCTGAATAACGCGATAAATAATGCAGAAAAAAGCATCATAAATAGTCATAAGTAGATACTCGATATTTGATATTAAAGGATGCTGGAGTTCCTCATTGACAATATCTTCGTAGTCATTGATGATCAGGTCTTCCAGCGATCTCTTGGAATTCCCATGGACACGAATTGTGCTCCTTTATTGGCTGGCCTGTTTTAATACTCTCGCGAAGTAGAGTTTTATCAAGGGCACGTACATGAGAAGACATAATATCTTGCTGTGACAACATTTAGATATAATGAGGACGTTTTATCTATTAACAATACTCATTTACATTCCGAATCACAGTGAACCTGAAATAAAAAACACCGCAAAGTCTTCCACGTTTGCTTCATGCTTAGTTATTTTATTGAACATATATGTCAACAGCAAACTAATAAGGGTGACCTCAGCTTCTCCATCGTCATCTTCCCATATCTATGTAGCAATATTCCATTATAGTTGATGTTGCAGGGGTTTCAACAGTTTCGTATAGGGTCGACATTTCGCAAATTTTATGGTCGTTGTGGCGATTTCATTTGCCAATACAACCTATCATTGGGTCAAATCCTTCTGACGTGTTTCTGTTATGACGCCAATCATGGTCATTCTTGACTACGGTTCTCTCCATCTACCAGATCAAGATATAGGGATCAAGGCGGATGTGACCAGTCGACAGGGGATGCTTACTCAAATTATGCACCTGATCCCACCTCTGGTGTATCCAGAAGTTCGTGTTTGCAAAACTCTTTATTTTGTATTGCTTATAGGAGTTATGAGATTGATCAATGTTCGTTGTCTTCCCCTATCATTATCGTGATATTCTCAGCTCCCAGCTAATTGAGGGTGTGAAATTAATAATGTTTGCTAAGAATATGTTGTAAAAGGTGTTTCTAAAGTATGCACTTTATTCTAAAACAAATGTACCTCAGGAAGATGCAGTAAATATCTGGGTAGCTCTCCAACATATTGGGCTACTGTGACTTTGTGTTTTCTACAGTCATCAAAAAACTGGGAAGCAGAAAACTGAACTTTGAGAACCAGTGTAGCACCTGCAGAAATAACATTGATCACAAGTTAGAACGCAAAAGGAGAAGCACTGTATGACAAAGGAGAGTGTTCATATGCTCAATGAATGAACTAAAGTGTACTCACCTGATTCTAGGACGCTAAATAAAGCTATACAGGCCAGCACGTGATAAAGAGGAGTTGTAGTGTACAATCTATCATTCGATGTACCTTCAGTAGCAAGCAACATCCCAGAAATCGTAATAGCTTTTTCGTGATTGAAGTTAACTGGTTTTGGTAAGCCTGAAAACAAATACATTCAGTTGAGAAAAAATCTTAAGTCATTCCTCTACATGTATATCAAAATTTTAGAAATTGTTACGCATGTTTCCAAAGTACTCCTTCCAGTCACTTACTTAATTTAAATCCCGAATAGTTCCCGTCACAATAATTTAGTGACAAATTCTTGAAGCGTCGTAAAATAACAGACATCCCATAAGCCACCTCAATGTATAAGCTATCATTAAGAACTTATCAATAACACACAATTGATAGTTTGAACGTAGTCAAAATGTATCATTGTGGTTCTGGAGAAGTGAAGTTTTTATAAGTTTCCCAAAATGAATGCCTTCTCCCTTATTAAAGTTATGTGTCATTATTCATCTGTTGTAGCTTTAACAGTTAAGGAGGTATGCTACACCAGAGAAATTTGATGTAGATGAAAAGTGGTGGATATGTACAACAATATTTTGAAGTTGAAAATTTTCAAATTTATTTTATTTTGTCAAAAACTACAGTTTTAGTATAAGCTAATCTGGATAAAAATTTAAAACCCCTGCTGGACTCGAACCTGTGACATACAGTTCAGCAGTCGGTATTCTAACCTACTGAGCTACTCGGCTAGGTAATTAAATGGAAAAGGAAAAGTAAGATATTGCTGATATTGATTTTTTATCCATGTTTTTAAAAGGAAATCAGCCATTTTGACGATGTAGAGTAATACCTTAACAGGGTAAACCATTCAGAATGTAAAGCATACCCACCACATTCTGACGAATTTGTCTGGATGTTGTTTTGATAAAAACTGCGAATTCACATGATATTGTTAATTTGAGTGATATGTTTGATTGGTTTTAACTAACTCATGGGCGAATCGATTGGGTTTAGTCACATCAGCGCAATATCCGTATAAGATGTGCAAGACAAAGGCAGATTTTAAAATCAGCGATAGTTAATGAAGATAAAGTTAGGGTGATAAAGTGAAACTTTTTAGTATTTCTACAACACCCGCCTATATTTGGTATGCTTACGTAAGATATCGATACCAAAAACACATAAAAATGATAACATTGTTACAGCTATGTGTAAGCGGATTTTTGTATACATGTATTGGAAGCCAGTTTCATTGGTTATAAAACACAAATTGTTTACTGTTTATAGTAACATTTGATGTCACCAATATATTGTCTCTATCACCTTGCACAAACCACAGAACATGATTGGAGAGATTGATGGAGGAGTCAATCACGTGTTATCTGTGACCTATATACGTCAAAAGGTACAACTTTTCAACACTTTAAACGGCCATTCCTCAAGATAAATCAGAGATTAGACATTTTGACATCATAGACAGTTGCTTCTTTAACAAAAATGGACAAAAGGAAATATTCATATTTAATTCATTCCAAAACATATATTCTTAAACACCATTCTCATTCTATACACAAGTACTCTGAAGTTGATTTTAAACAGATGCCGATTTTTAGACCGTTCTTGGCACACTGATTTTGACTACGGATAACTCCATTTACCTGATCAAGATATAGGGCTCACGGCGGGTGTGACCAGTCGACAGGGGATGCTTACTCCTCCTGGGCACCCGATCCCACCTCTGGTATATTCAGGGGTCCGTGTTTGCCCAACTCTCTATTTTGCATTGCTTATAGGAGTTATGAGATTGATCACTGTTCGTTATCTTTACCTTTGATATGGAATTAACAATTTGTTTTATTGTAAAGGACTAGGAATATTATAGGTTTTCAAATTTAGGTTTCGTTTCACTCTTATCATCAGATTCTGGAGTATTACTTTAATTGGAGCAGTTGATTCCTCTACATTCCTCGTCACTGTTCGTTTCGACATATCCCAATGAACTCGAAATAAAAGACACAACAGTCTTACACATCTGCTTCGTATTAAGATATTTTATTGAACATAGATATACGTGTTACTGAACGGCATATTAACAACTCAACATTATGACAACCGAGATGGCTTCAGCTTCTCCATCGTCATCTTCCCATATTCATGGAGCAATATTCAATTATCACCTGCATCTGGTGTTATGTCTGTCCACTGATTAGACACAAAAGAGCTTGTTGTGAGTGTGATTAGTTTTTAAATTGAAACAGGTTACTGACAAACAAGTGCGTGTTACAGGGGTTTCATCAGTCTCGTCTGAAGTCAGCATTTCGCATATTATATGGTCGTTATAACGATCTACTTTGCCAATACAACGTGTTGTTTGGTCAAATGGTGTCTGTTTTGTTTCATACCAATAGTTAAGACGTTTTAACACACTGATTTTGACTACGGATTACTCTGTTTACTTGATCAAGATACATGGCTCACGGAAGATGTGATCGGTCGAATGCGGTGCTTACTCCTCCTAGACACCTGATTCCACCTCTGGTATATCCAGGGGTGCCTAACTCTCTATTTGGTATTCCGTATAGGAGTTGTGAGATTGATCACTATTCCTTACCTTCACTTTTCATGGACGTTATAATGATCTTATTTGCAAATACATTATGTCTTTAGACGGTACATGTATATTCTATGGTTTCATACTAATTGTTGGATCGTTTTTTACATGCTGATTTGGACTAAGAACAGTGATTTGTTGACTATTGGACAGGGTAACCTCTATTGTTGTACATACAGAATATTGAACAGCGCTACCTGTAGTTCCGGATGTAAAGATGGTGATGCATGGTGTGCGTAGAGTGATGTCTCTTCTGTGGGATTTACAGATATCAGCCGCTGGTGACGTCAGCATGAGATCATCCCAAGAAATGAAACCATCCGGTACACTGGTGCTGGAGTACCCACAGATATATAACGGTATGTTTAGTTCTGTACGTATCTCGTCAATTGCATTGTACAGCTCTACCACTGAAACAAATTTACAAGTTATTGCAGCTTTATCAACCAACCACAACGACTTGAAATTAAAAACAAACGAGCTATCAATCTTGATTATTGTGTTTTATTGATAATTTTACAGATACAAGGTATTATTCATACTGTCATTTAATTGTTTTATTGTTGCAGTCCTCTTCTTACCCTTGTAAAGCGCCTTGGAGTGATTTGTTTTATATAAGGCGCTTTATAAATTTTATTATCATTATAAGAAAACATTTTAACATTTACATGTAACCATATTCAAATACTTGATAAAATGATAGATATTAAATGATTTGGTGTGGAGATGAATACATAATGATGAATACAGCGTGTACAGTTCGCAAGGTGGGATAACTTACCCGATCCGATTATCAGAGCTCGAGCACGGCTTACATTGATAGCATGCAGCGTGCACAGTTCGCATGGTGGATAACTTACCTGATCCGATGATCAGAGCTCGAGTACGGCTTACATTGATAGTATGCAGAAGAGATGTGCCTCTGTTATGATGGTTTAAGAAAGCCACACTTAGTCCGACTTTCTGAAGACCTGGAATAACCAAACACTATAGTTGTTGATCATTGTCATATTACGATGAATTGTAGGACATAAACTATTTCTTACTAAAACTTTCACTTCTATCCTATCATCATTGTAAAAAGTTTCACATTTTCACTTCGTAAAGGGGAGGTCGTAAGTTTTAGCACCACTTGTGCCCTGGCCGCGGCAAACCCAAGCCACAAATATATGCAGTGATTGATCCTTTGCCAATTGCAAATGTTTGGCATTCAGAAGTGAAAATCATGTGTCTTTCAGACATGAGGTAAAAAACGGAGGTCTCGCATCGAGACAAGCGTTGGCACGTTAAAGAAACTTCATTGCTACGAGACTGAGCACTGAGTATAGATATTTGTGGTACTTGGCCTACAGCTGACGGCGTCTCAATACGAGTAACAAATTAATTCTCGATGGGACGTAAAGCACACAAACAAACAAACAGACAAAACGAAGACTCTAATTACGTCTAAATAGCAAGAACATTCTCTTTAATCAGTTCACTCACGATATTTCTCTTTGCCTATTTCTGTGTTTTGTAGAACATTTGCTTGATTATAGACACAAAACTGAGTTTACCTAAAAATGTCCAAATGAAAGCTGGGTGATTCTGCATTAACAAGGCCACTTTCTCTCCAACCTTAAACCTCCATTCATAGGCAATGTTGGCGACCTTTTTGGCTTGTTCATTCATAAATTCAAAAGTGTACTCCTTGTCTTCAAAAATTATCATAGTCTGTTTAGGAAATTTTGCAACATTTTCCTCAAACATCTCAATTACATATCGCTGGTTTGCTATATTCTTTCCAATTTGTTTTCCAACTTTCATAGCAATTTTCAGATACTGTAGGTCATACTTCAACCAGGGACACATCGTCTGCCATGCTGCAAGAGACAGTCCAGCAACGCTCCCAAGGCCTATCAAAAGTTTGTCCCTCTTCAGTGGCATCTTGTATTAGGCTATGTATTCTGTCTGGAAGGAAATGTATTGTTTATGTTCGTGTTTTAATGAACAGTAGCGATTGCAAACCTGTACATACACAGTATCAATGATTAAAAAACTGTAAGTACGTGCAAAGGTGATGATAATTTGATAGAATGTTCATTTCGGTATGTTTCCTCTTTGAAATATCGTTGAATAAAATCGAATGCCCCAAATATTTGAAACAAGACTCGTCAAAACAACTGGATGAACCATCAATGTGTCTTGTTTTAATTTTTTGTGACACTCGATGCTTTCTTTTAATTTTACACAGCGTTAGTTGAAACGCTGGCATATATGTAGGCATAACCACACAACCCATACACATGCACACGTATAAAGATGTACAAAAATATACAGGTATGTGCGCAAATAGACGCATTCGACCCCTAAACAATAAAGTGAAAGGTGAAGATAACGAACAGAATCTCCTAACGTATCTTTCTATTAGCAATCGTATTTTTGAGATTTCATGAAGCGGTATTTATCAAACGTTTCCATATGTAGAAGTACCTTGTATTCAGGTACATCAACGAAGTTTACTCTATCAAGCATATGCCAATTAAATTTCAATAGAATTCCCTTTCTTATAAACAGCATGATTTGTAAGAAAACGAAAAATAGAGAATTTTTTCAACTTCATATTGTCCAGGAAAAGCACACTAGAGAATGTCTTGAATGAAAAGGTGAAGATATCGAATGATGATCAATCTCAAAACTCCTAAAAGAAATATTTAGAATTGAGTGTTGGGCAAACACGGACCCCTGGATTTACTTGTGATGGGATCAAGTGTTTCGGAGGAGTAAGCATCACCGGTCGACAGGTCACACCCGCCGTGAGTCATGCATCTTGATCAGATAAACACAGTAATCCGTTGTCAAAATCAATGTGCCAAGAACGGCCTAACAATTGGCATGAAACACGTCATACAGCAGTTGAACTAATAGTATTGGCAAACTAGATCGTTAAAACGACCATAGAATTTGCGAAATGCTGATCTTAAACGCGAGTGTTGAAACCCCTGTAGAAACGCGAGCTTTCAAATGCATCTAATACATGTGTATATCATACATATCTAAGGTATTCTGATACTATCAATTTCCACATATTTATGTGTTAGAGTGAATAAGACGTTAATGATACCAAAACTGAATCTGCGGTGAAAATCTACATAACACATTATACAGGGATTCGGTTCTGACTTTTTTACCTCATCCACAGGCGAGCTTCCGGCGAAGAAATGCATCGATTTGATGCAATTCTTGCGCAGATCCACGTCCGAGTCTTCTTACCGGTTACAGATAAGGACGACCGCGTGATCCCATTGGTTCTGCACATCATTCGGAAGCCATATATTTTTATTTTTTTTTTGTGTATGTAAAATCTAAACCCAACCGAACCGAATTCCAGGATTTGTAATAAGTGTGCCGAATCGAATGGCATGAATCGCGTTGTACCGAAATTTTCGGTGCACTACACAGCCCTAATGTGCACGCACATGAGACAGTGGTTTGTACAGCTGTCGACTGATAGGTCACAAGTTATTCAGGACCACTGCTGGTGTTGCAGGTTGTGCACGTGCGTCACTTAAGTGGGGGTCTTGTTTCTCCGATATCGCTTTAAGTACATACAGTATAATGCTTACACGCTTCGTAAAACTATTTTAGGTTCCAATACTTGTCGATTATACGGCAACATAATTAGATCGATTAAACAAAGTACTTACTATAATTTCCGAACAGGTAGACGTGCAGCAATCTTGTGGGTTTTCGCTGCTTAGTAAACACTGATAAAGTCTAAAGTTATTGATACACAGGCCACACTACGTTATGGCACGCCGATTGTGTCACGCGTATTTGTGATGTAAAACGTTACACAATTAGACTACTTTGATAAACCAGCATGTGAATTTCTGTGTCAGAGATACATCCGATGTTTGGTTTTTTATCTGAGGAGGGAGGTACATGAATATTTAAGAAGAATGATCAAAATACGACAGCGGTTGTAGTTTGAAGATATAAAGAGTAGGATATATATATATATATATATATATATATATATATATATATATATATATAAACTATTGAAAAAATCATTTACCATAAAATATTCATAAAAGATATCATATATTCAAACAATACCAATGTTAAGAGATGTAATCTTGAAGGGACGTAAACAGTGGCGGATTTAAGGGGGCGTGGGCGTAGCCGGTGCGCGTCCCCTAAAATTGTCAAATTTAAGGTAAGCGTGGTCTCTTGTTTAGAAAAATGTAAACGATATAAGAAGCAATAATTGCTTCCCCTCTAAGAGCAATAAATGACAAAATCTTTTGATTAATTGAATTACGATTATTGGGAGAACTTTCATTTTTTCAACAACAAAAAAAAACCCTTAAAATTTGCATCATTTCTTTGATTTCCCTCTATCAAAAATGACAGAAAATAGTAAAAATGACTACATAGGAGATATAATTCAAGCCCTATAAAATCAGTAAAATCCAGGAGCTTCCAGGCGCTTTGCCCCCTGGGCCCACTTGGGGCCTTAAGGCGGCCCCCAGACTCCCTGCCTCAAAGAATTGCGCCCCCTAACCGCAATTCCTGGATCCGCCTTTGGTAAAATCAACACACCGAACAAAAAACAAAATAACATGAGATAAGTATGTCGTATGTTTTATTATACATTAGCACTTTACAAATTGTACATATAAAATTTTCGTCGTAATACAACATTTTTAAAAGTTATATATCCTTTTTATTGTCTAAATGCTATCACCAAATGATTGCGTTTTTCACGTTGATTATGTGCTATATCGAGCTGCGTTCTCAAATACTGTAAATTACTTTTATTTCGCGATACCTCATTTTCGCGTGGATACAATTATATATTCATTCATGAGACATAGCTTTCGCGAATTCTGAATTGTTTAAAATAGGGCTTTCATATTATATATATATAGATAACTTGCATTCCATACCATGTTTTTTATCTTGTGACATTTGAAACATGCTATATTGTGAGCCTATGGGGATAGGTTGGGGCCACAATATGAGGCCAAAAGTTTTCTAGGAATAAAGATAATTGCGATTGATCTTTTAAAAATCACGGTATCTGCTCAACGGTAGGATCATGGTGACACAGGTGAGCGATGTGGCCCATGAACCACTTGTTTTAGTTTAGGCAAGTCAACTTGTCAAAATGTATAAGATCTGCGCAATTTGTTACGCAAACACCAGGGGTAAGCATCTTTGATGCATTTTATGTATCTTTATAGATAATAATATTGTTTACATATTAGCAGGCTGATCTCTGAAATTTGATAAAAGGTGCCATGAGTTGGTTATCTATATGGAGATTTGATGAGTTTGCTATATAGGCTAATGACGTGCCTCAAGAAGTAACCATTTCAATCTTATATCCTTATTCATTTTACAATTTAAAACAGAACTATGCAACTTTGATTTCAATAACAATATATGGGTATTTTGACGTGAGATCATGTGATTTATTGCTGATTAGTCAACATTGATAAAGTGTGGGTTTAGAGACAGTAGGTCATGATAAGTTATGGCAGGTCGAGATTGTCAAACGTACATGTATTTCTTACAGTTCATAAAAACCTACACAATTCTCAAACCGGACAGACTACTACATTACACAGGTTACAATTCGCTTATTTCTAGATATGAATTTTCGATGTCGGAATTACATTTAGTGTGTTTTTTATCTTGTTTTGTTTTTGGTTCTTGGGGGGGGGGGGGGGGGGGGGGCGGCAGGGGTGTATGTACACAAACATTCAGTAAGGAGGATTTCAAAAAATGAACTCAGTTTTGATTTGGAAAAAAAAACTACTGAATATTCAAAAAATCATTCCCCAAGAATGACACACACAAAACACGATACCATATAAAGAAGTGATATTGATGTCAGAATAGGACAACGCAACCCCTGGTTCTTCAATGAAAGTGAGTTTACCATAACATCTAGGTCAGGGTACAGAGCCCCGGCAAAAATAAAGTTTCATTATTGTTCATGCGTATTAAAAAATTCTGGATCCTCATTTTAATCTTAATTTTTATTTGGAATTTTTGACTACGGGATTATTCAAAAAACGTTCCCCCAAGTCAATATGAAGAAAAAAGTAATCTTATGGCATTTCAGAATGCTTAAATCCCTGGACCCGCTGGGAACCTTAAGATCTTAGTACCTACACTTCCATTTATCATTTGTTACGCCCCTGATAGTTACTATTTAACATACCCTATACAATACCCTATACAATATATATATATATATATATATATATATATATATATATTGGGATAAATCTCCGATATAATCTTCTAGAGTGCTCGACGTGGCCTCACGGAGCTACATAAATTGACGATCAGATGGAGTTCAATCACATAACATTTATTTCTCTACAGGCTGTTTCGTGAGGGGATGGTTTCCCCTCACTCGTCGGGAGAAAAATGACATCTAACGAAAAACATCCGCGTGGCTGAGAATATGTTACACAGAAACATACTGGATAGTTGCTAAGCATGATTACACACAGGATTGAGTAAATAGAAATTTATGGGAATGACGGCAAGTGCTGACAAGTTCTGAACGCTTATTCAATGAAGATTTTTCGGGATGACATATTATAAAGAATTTCTCTAGAATACAGAGGTTGCACTTTTTTGAAATGTTTGAGTATGATGATGTTTTTCCTAAAATTTCCCACTTGATTTTGTAGTCAATATTTTTGTCTTTCAATGTCCATATGAATTTGCTGAGCTCGGTGGTATTCTTTTTCGTGGAATTACGGAATGAATGAGTGTGGTTGGCGTATCTTAATTTGAACTCGGTGTCTGCTAGTCCCACGTAGCTCTCTTCTTGTCCATTATCGGCTCTGACTCTAGCTAAATACACAATTCCGTGGGCGCGACATTCACCGTTGAGCGGGCATTGGTCTTTGTTTCGGCAATTACACCTGTTACATGTATCTCCGGTCTGGCGCACTTGTTTAATTGAAGCGTTATGCGAGTCAATTACATTTTGCATGGATGGCATACAACTGTATGATATTTTAATAGTGTTTCTGTTGATAATCGGGCGTAGAACATGGCCTATCGGGAAACACTCATCTATAATTTTGAGAAACTGTTTACCCAAGTTTGTTTTTACGTTACTATCATATGGGGGGTTAAACCATGTGATGTTACGGGAACGATTTCTTCTGCTGTTCTGTTTAGTTTTGGCTGATTCGTCGTATGTTAGCTTGTATTTATAGCCGCTTTCATCAAGTGCTTTTTGGTATATGCCGGCGGCTTTGACGAATTCCTCTTTGTCCGATGAAATTGATGACAATCGGTGATTGATGCCTGATGGTATAGCTTTAAGTATGGAAGGCGGGTGGTTACTGCCGGAGTGTACGTAACGCGGAATGTTGCCGGGTTTCAAATACGGGGAATGTTTACTTGTATGTAAGTTCAACGTTACGTCCAAATAGTTGACCACCTTCTTGTTGGCATCTATAGTGATACGGAGACCATGATCCTCAAATATCTTGCACAGACGTTGTTTTATCTTCTCTGTGACTCGTGCGCTGCATTTCGTAACGCCTAGTCCGTCGTCTCTGTATTGTCCTACGTTTAATAGACTACCGAACTCGGCTTTGATCACTGACAGCAGGTAGATGCCGACTAATTCACAACACTCAGCGCCATCGTATGAGCCCATGGTAATATCGAATAGATTTTCTTTGGCTTCTTTCTTGACCCACGGTTCGTTTTGACATAGTAATAACGACTTCTTTGTGTGCATAATGATGTGACTATCCGCATCGGAAATATGATGGAACTTCGATGCGTAACTGAGAGCATTGTGGAGTAATTGCTCAGATATGCTGGGATAAAAGTCCACGATATCAAAACAGATGAATGAAGATGAACTCTTGTCAGGTATACTGTCGAACCATTCCACTACGGATAAAGTTTTTCGCCATAATTTGTGTCTAGTGGCTGCCGCTACTGTTTGTATAATACGTTGTAGATTTGATTTACTGATTTTTCCGAGTTCGGACTTCGTCGGGTTGATGAGACGGCATTTCGGGTCGTTTTCAAAGTTCTCTTTGTGATCTTTCAGTGTTATAAAGCATTCTCTTTCGGCTATACGTTCGGTTCTGTCGCTGATACCTAGCTGCTCAGCTATGTGCTTCCCTTCAGAGTTGATCTCGTTTATTTTCCCACCGGTAGATTTCTTGTACGTTTTATGTACGTTTTTGTCACGGAGGGTTGAGTATTCTTCATTCGTGAGCTCGTAGTAATTAGATGTTTTGTCGGCTTTAATAATTAGTTTGGGGTTCTCTTTGATCCTGCGCTTGTCTTCATTCAATTTACGCTGGAACTCGTTTGTCTTGTTTTCAAATTCGACGTTCTTTATAAGGTTGGTCAACTTCTCCTCAAATGTTTTCAGCTCTTTGATTTGCGGGGGAGATTTGCGTGATTTGAAGCCAAATGTTTCTTTCTTGTCAGTAGAATTCTTCAGTTCCGGGTTCAAGTAGAATAACGCTCTCCATCTTAGGTTTTTGACGAAGGTTTCTGTCCTTTCGATGAGTTTTTTTAGGTACGTAGTTCTTCCGGCATGCGGGATGTTTTTCGTCGAGTATTCATATGCGATACTATTATAATTTAACAACTAAATACTTTAGCTATATAATAAAAGAGTTATTGAACTTATATTGGTGAATATTGGCACTCGTTGGCTGTCAAAATGCACTCACAGGCTCGTGCATTTTGACAGCCAACGAGTGCCAATATTCACCAATAGAAGTTCAATAACCCTATAATATATGATATTATACCTCAGAATGTTTTTGCTATATAAATGTTAGGATTAATAAATTTGCTATTTCTTCTACATAACGCTAGCCGTGAAATAGTTTCTGAACTATTTCACCCTAGGGAAATAGTCTCGAAACAATTTACCGGATGCCATATTTTCCCGCGTTTTCTTTTCTGTGACGTCAAAGTCTGATAACTCTAATTAGTTTACCACTCGGATCACCTCGGTCTATTCCATCTAGGCTAATGCCGAATGTTAGTTTACTTCACTTTGGTATGTCTGGCACAAGTAAAGTCTACTTCGGTATAATAAAACACCTATTTACTGACTATTCGGACAATAGCAAGTTTATTGTCCCCCTCGACAGCAACTATGTCCCTCGGCTGCGCCTCGGGAAATAG
The DNA here is from genome assembly GCF_947568905.1 of Ostrea edulis. Lineage (NCBI taxonomy): Eukaryota > Metazoa > Mollusca > Bivalvia > Ostreida > Ostreidae > Ostrea > Ostrea edulis. Next base: position 34,952,132 of record NC_079169.1, read on the forward strand.
TTGCTGTCTTGAGGGACAATAAACTTGCTATTGTCCCCATAGCCAGTAAATAGGTGTATACTATTGATGTCCATAGAATAAATGCATTTAAAGCTATTTACGATTACGTTTAAAACGTTTGATGAAATAATCTTCCTTTGCTAAAGGAAGATTTCCATTGTTATTCGGAAGTTTATAAAAAGGGAATAAAACGAATTTTCCATTTCCACATTCGGAAAAATGTTCACAGCATGGCGTATTACGGACACTTTGATTTGTTGCTTGTGGTCACGAACCCGAGCATTTAATTTACTCGTCTGTCCAATGTAAAATTCTTTGCAAGTCGGGCAAATGGCACAGTAAATTAAATTTTCCGTGTTGAGTCATATGTCCACCTGCACAATATATCCGCCCAATTTTGGATCAAACTGTCCTTATATGACAATGTTCGCCTGCACAATATGTTCGACCAATTTGTTTACAAAGAGTCCTATATGTCTGCCTGCACTATATGTCCGCCCATTTTTTTTTCAAAGTGTCACAATATGTCCGCCTACTTTTTGAACGTACTATTAAATGTACCTATATAAGAATTTGATTACTATATAACGTCGTTGAAAAAGACATAATATTTCGAATTCTATCTGTACATAAGACATAACTCGACATTTATATAGTAGAGAAGCCTGCTGGGGCTATTACATAGAAAGAACCTTATTTTATTGTGTTTAATTGCAAAACGCAAAAGTTTGCGATTAAGCGCAATGATTATTCCCAAAATTACACTTTGAAAAAAAAAAACCCCGCAATCTTTTGCGTTTAGACACAATAATCATTGCGTTTGATCGCAAGCTTTTGCGTTTGAGCGCAAAGTTGTTTGCGTTTAAATGCAATATTTTGCAATTAAACGCAATGAATGATAATTATTGCGTTTAAACGCAAATAATTTAATTCTTATTGTATCCTTGTCTCTGATTGGTCAAATTCCAATTGAGGAACGCAAGTTATTTTTGTATAACCTGGTTTGGTATGGGGACACACCCCCTTGACAACCAGATGTCGGAACTATTTTTTTCCTCCCTCTCTAAATGTACATCGCAGCACTGTTTTCAGCCTTCTATGGAATAGAAAGTCAACGTGAACAATAAGATACTTCGGTGTGATACACATGTTGTTTTCTCGTTGTCAATATTAGCATCTAGGCCTACTTGTACGCAAATCACTTTTGCAAAACATCTTTCTATGTAGATCTATGTATGGTCGAATAATAATATTAATAGATTAAAACAAAGATATTATATTCGAATTAATGATTTGCCATGTAAGCATTACCCTGTTCATTTTGAAATACATTTCTCACTGGGGGAAAAGGAGGGGGTGCGTTGTTTCATTCCTTGATCCGTCTTTCAACAAAGCAAACAAAAATTCATACGTCACATTTTATTACATGACGTCAGGCACATTGACATGTGGATCGCTATTTGTTACTTGCTCACATATTTTCTTGTGTCGGATTTACTATTAGCGACAACAATGCATACAAGGGTAAGTTTTCGTTTAGTAGAAGTTTTCACAGAGTTGAAAGCCGTAAATTATTGCATTTTCTGATATCTGAAGATTTATTTTGGGTAGACCTAAACAATGCAATTTCCCGTATTTTCTCAATCTGTCGGAGATGAGCGACTTCAAAGTCGATCTCTATCTCTAAAGAGCAGCGAAATACGCATTACATGGATAGTCTACATATATTTTCTATCATGATAAACTTCACTTTCGATGCAATATTTTGATAAATGGCTAGGCTCTGTAGAACTAAGATTAAATATGGCGACCTTTGGCTTCGCAGCTAGACGCTTCGTGTCGCTGTTGCTAAGTAAATCATTGCGCGGCTTGGTTGACTTGTATTTTTCCGAGTTTATGTACATTTTGATAAACGAAGGTTAGCATCTTTGTCTCTTGCATTAAATTGTAAGGAATTACTTTAATTCTGGGGCAAGTTATACGAGTATAACCTGGTTTGGGTCAGTTTACGCTTTTTTATAATCCGCTTCGCGGATTATAAAGCGTAAACTGACCCAAACCAGGTTATACTCGTATAGCTTGCCCCATAATTAAAGTCATTCCTTAATAAAAGAAAGTTCTTTCTATGTACTGGCCTCAACAGGCGTCCGTAATATAGTAACATGCATCTACATAAATCACTTTTAATCATTTAGCTTATGTTTGCGCAGGAGTGATTGTGCATTGCATGGATTTTATGATGAGGTATTTTCGTATATCGATATCAAAAGGTCATACCATATTGGAAGGAAAATGTTTATTGTCACGTATAGATATGCTAGCTACATGTAGATTTAAAATGTCCGAAACGGATAATTTTGGGAAGTGGAAACAAAGATTTTGCGATGTAGTATTCTTGGGTTCCGTGTTAGTATGTCTTTATTTTTTACATTTCCGATGGTTTTGCCTTTGATATCTTTACCTGCTAGACCGCCGCGGTGATCTAGGTTAGAGCGTTCGCCCCGCGTGCGGAAGGCCGGGGTTCAAATCCCGGCCGCGACAAACCTAAGTCGTTAAAACAGGTAGTGACAGTTTCATCGCCAAACGCTCGGCATCAGGTGTGAATGTCACGGGTCCTCGGAGATGACCTTAAAAACGGATGCCCCGTGTCGGAGTAGGTGTGACACGCTAAAGAACCCTCACTGCTCAAAGGCCGTAAGCGCCGAGCAAAGGCCTAAATTTGAAGTCCCACCGGTCTTGGTGACGTCTCCATATGAGTGAAAAATTCTCGAGAGAGACGTTAAGCAAGATACAATCAATCAATCGTTACCTACTGTAATAGCCATTACCTCATCAATGATTTGTAGTTGTGAAAGAAATGCGCGTATGAATCTTGATAAATATAGTACGTATATTTTAACGGCTGGGAATACCCGACAGAATTAAAACATAAAGGAATTATAAGAAATGAATTTCATATTTAAAAATACATGAGAGTTTGAACAGCAACGCTTCACATCGGCATATATAATGCAAATTACGATGTATGCAGGCACCAAGCCTCTCAGTTCATATCCAAATGTATTTTCAGAAGCAAAATATATTTTATAGCGTTATTAATAGCTGTGTCCTTCGCCGGGTGTAAGTTGTACAAGCCCAGCGGCACCTGCGCATAACGAATATTTATCCGTGCAACGGTATGTTGTGTGCTTTAAATGTTGTCAGTCCAGGAGCGATTTAAATGAAGTTTGTTGTTTTTACCGTCGACATGTGATTTGAACTATGCCAATTTAAAAAAGTGTCGTGTGAATACGCAACATTGTGTTGTGTAAATTTGTATCAGCGGGACAGCGTTTCGTTATTAAAAGGAGAGGTCGACGGTTTGCTACTAAGAAATAGCCCCTCTTTCTTGAAAGAGGTTGCTAGTAGAACAAGAGGTGAAGATTGATTGATTGATACTCAACTATTTCTCAGTTATCTGGTGGCGCCTGGTGTACCTGGGAAGAGACCACAGACCTTCCGAAAGTAAACTGGGAAACTTTCTCACTTATCGGCGCGAGCCGAACCCATGCCGACAGAAGTGAGAGCCGTGTGATTTTGAGCGCGATGCTCTAGCCACTCGGCCACGGAGGCCCCTAGAGTTGAAGACGATTATCGCATTATATATGGTAGTGATGTGTTGTGTATAGTTATCATCAGCCAAACTTGTCATTTTGTAAGTTTGTTGTACCACAACGGCGAGTTATCTCAGAAAGTGCAAACAGAAGCAAGCAATAAGTGTTTATAAATTTTATTTGGCGATAAAGGGCACAGCTGATTAAAGTATCAAAAGCAAACAAATCAAGTTCAAATTGTGGGCTGCCTCACACAAATGGCAAGCCCCAAAAGCATCATATCAATGTCAACATCAATTAGGGATGACCTTGACCCTGGGAGATGCAGGGTCAAGGTCAAATTCAAAAACAACTTCAACATATGACCTTGACCCTGGGATATGCAGAGGTCAAGGTCGAGATTCAAACACATCAAACAAACATGGCCTTAAGCCTGGGAGGAGCAGAAATCAAGGCCGAATTTTCAAATCAAATGTCATATATTTCACATGTACATAATAAGCCGCTCGTTGGGCAATGAGCTCATAAGTCACACCAGTCATTGTTTCTGTATCAGCCGCACCGACATTTATTTGGGAGTGTAACCTGAAAGATAAAGCAAGAACAAGAAGTATCCTGGTTTCAGAAGAAAAAGCAAAGACAACAGAACAGTTCCGGGTGGGTGGGTTTGGGTTTTGAAAATTCAGATATAAAATACAAATTCTGATGAAATAGGGGAACACCAACCTGTGTGTAGCAGTTATAAATGGAAAAGGTTGATTTAATCCGGGGCACTTAATTTATATATGCCCAAGGGAAGTAATTGTAGAGCAATGAAAGACAACTCAAATGGTTTGCAGCCTTCGATAACAGCATCTTATGTGAACATGCGTATCACATAGATGCCAAATTATCTCAGAAAGTGCAAACAGAAGCAAGCAATACGTGTTTATAAATTTTATTTGGCGATAAAAGGCACGGCTGATTAAAGTATCAAAAGCAAACAAATCAAGTTCAAATTGTGGGCTGCCTCACACAAATGGCAAGCCCCAAAAGCATCATATCAATGTCAACATCAATTAGGGATTACCTTGACCCTGGGAGATGCAGGGGTCAAATTCAAAAACAACTTCAACATATGACCTTGACCCTGGGATATGCAGAGGTCAAGGTCGAGATTCAAACACATCAAACAAAAATGGCCTTAAGCCTGGGAGGCGCAGAAATCAAGGCCGAATTTTCAAATCAAATGTCATATATTTCACATGTACATAATAAGCCGCTCGTTGGGCCAAAAGACTCAACTGCAAGAGCTTTGCACCAAAGCCGTTTCAGTTGGGTCTCCGCCACCGATTGGGTGGGGGTAAGAGCGGCAGCCGTGCCCTGTCAGGTTACGTGTGGGAAAACTTATAGTGGAGGGTAAATTTGGGCCTTGAATTTCATGATAGATTCCAGCCCGCCTTGCAAGGTATTCAAGAATTATCATCAGCCAAACTTGTCATTTTGTAAGTTTGTTGTACCACAACGGCGAGTTATGTTCAGGTGTACTACCGCAATGTTGTATTTTGTTGATTTGCGCAGCGGTGTGGTGTGTAAACTGTTGTACTCAACTGCAAGTTGTGCATTACATAAAAGATACGATTAATGAAATGTTCTGTGTCATGCCCACTGAGCTTTATTTAGCAATTCAATGATTCTGTACTGGCACATGTGTACAATGACGCTTTGACGGGCGACAGCTAGCTCCCATAACAGAGTCTCACAGCGGGATGGTCTAACAACGTGAATTGTGAATTCACAATATGGCATTTGTACTTTGCATTTTGTGCCAGCGGAACAATGTGTTAAGAATGCATCGCTGTGTCGGTTTGAGCCTAGTTTAAAACGTGTTGTGTTAGGTTAAACTTTATTTTTTAATTACATAAGCTACTACATGCTCTGTAAAGTTGTGTCCGACGTACTTTGTTTTGATAGCCACATATCGCGTTGTATGTAGTTCCGTTAGCGTGACAGCGTTTTTGTTTTATGCTATTGTTAGATCAACGACATGATATCTTTGGCGGGACTGTTTTAAGAATTTTAACTACGCTTCTTCAACAAAAAGGAAATATTCATATCTAGTGATCATTCACCCAAAAAATTACTTTATTATACACCACTCTGATTCCACGCACAAGTACTCTGACGTTGAAATAAAAAATATGCTAGAGTTCCTCATTGACAATATCTTCGTTGTCTTTGGTAATTAGGTCTTCCAACAGTCTGTTGGAATTCCCATGGGCACGAATTGTGATCCTTTGTTAGCTGACCTCTTTCTATATTCATATGAAGCAGAATTTATTCAAAAAGAAGAAGAAATCTGTGGCTTTCAATTCGACATCTAAATATATCGACGACGTTTTGTTTATTAACAATGATAACTTTCATTCATATATCGATTCGATATATCCCTGTGAACTCGAAATAAAAGACACCACAGAGTCGTCCACTTCTGCTTCGTACTTAGATATTTTATTGAAAGTAGACATTAACGGCAAACTTACAACTGAACTGTATGACAAACGGGATTATCTCAGCTTCTCCATCGTCAACTTCCCATATTTATGTAGCAATATTCCATTATCACCTGCATATGGTGTTTATTTATCTCAACTGATTCGGTACGCAAGAGCTTGTTCTGCGTACTACGGATAACTCCGTTTACTGCAGGATATAGGGCTCACGACGGGTGTGACCGGTCGATAGGGGATTCTTGCACTTACTAGACACCTGATCCCACCTCTGGTGTGTCCATGGGTCCGTGTTTGCCGAACTATCTATTTTGTATTGCTTATAGGAGTTATAAGATTGATCACTGTTCGTTATCTTCACCTTTCCACACACTCCGGAATTTTTCCGACGTAGCAAACGAGAAATTTCCTGATGATGTACCTGGTAAAACTCTAAATGAATACTATGGTGGTCATATTTGTTGTTCAATTGTGATTACAAAGCTAAATAACATTGCACCAGATGCATTGAAGCAGTGGACTGAGGGCACACTCTGCAAAGACTTTACTTTGAAGGGATCATAATGACAGAGTCCAGGGCATCGTCGCTCTAGACGATTACCTACCGTGGGTCACAAGGCCAGTATTTTCGCTGGAAGGTTTGTCTCGGCTTCTGCGATATGCGATTGGTCGCTTTACCATTCCTTATTGCGATATTCAACCAATGAAAAGGCCCCTTATTTCCAGTCCTCGGGAGCAGAGAAAAACATGTTTTCGAAGCCAAGATTTTGACTACGTTTAAGTTGGACAAGTTACAAAAATTTCAGCGAGATGATTTATCTGCATTATTGAAGCGGGGGTTTATTTGTGTCTATAAAGTGGTGGATGTACTGCGGAATTTCCCACAGACTGCTGTCCAACTGGATGACATTGGGGACAATTGGTACAAAATTTAGTGCAGGTTTTCATATAGTTCAACAAAATCCTTGACTCTGATATTTTTGTAATCAATATATATTACGGAGTCAAGAACTTTGTACCGCGAAAGTTCTATATCTAAATGATTGCTCTTTCTGCATTCTTACAACTTTTAACATCCCTAATTACAATTTCATCGATCATCTAATTTGCCTCTGTTCGGTTAATGAACAGATGAGTGCATTTTGCTAAGCCAAAATAAAGGATATTCCTTTTGATCATACATTTCAAATCTTTACGACCTTCGATTGTTAGCCGAGTTGCAACGAAGTTGAACTCGGCTATTGGTTTGGTGATGCGGGTGGTTGGGCGTCAACAATTGGTTTCCGGATGATAACTCGAAAAGTGTACAATCTAATCAAATAAAACTTTGATATATTGTTGGGTATTAGGTAAGAAAGACCTCTATTAATTTTGGAGAAAAATGGTCAAAGGTCAAGGTCACAGTGACCGAAAAAAGAATGAAAATTTCAGAAAAATTTGGTTTCCGGATGATAACTCAAAAAGTTTAAATCCAAATCAAATGATACTTAAAAATATTATTATTTACCAGGTAAGGAAGACCCCTATTGATTTTGGAGAAAATGGGTCAAAGGTCAAGGTCACAGTGACCGAAAATAGATTTAAAATTCCAAAAAATTTTGGTTTCAGGAGGATAACTCGAAATTTTTTAATTTGAATTAAATTAAACTTGGATATATTGTTGGATACCAGCACAGCAAGGCCCCTATTGATTTTGGAGAAAAAAGGTCAAGGTCACAGTGACCGAAAATAGATTGAAAACTTCAGACAAATATGGTTTCTGGACAGTAACTCGAAAAGTTTAAAACTGAATCAAATGAAACTTGGTTATATTGTTAAATAGCAGGTTAGGAAGACCCCCTATTGATTTTGGAGAAAAAAGGTCAAGGTCACAGTCCTAAAAAAAGATTGAACATTTTAGAAATATCTGGATCTGCATGATAAATCTAAACGTTTAAATCCGAATATTCACAATTATAAATATGCCACACAATTCCTGACTTTACAATGTATCCCATGCAACTCTACTCATGCACCCCTGGAAGCATATATTGATTTTTCTTCTCTATAGTTCAGCCGTTTTGCCTACATGTACATGTACGTATAGATATCGCGTGAATATGTTTGTTTTTAAAAACCAAAACTCACACTTGGCAAATTAATATCATGAATTTAATAACAATGACGCGCATTTTACATGAATGAAAGGTGAAGATGACGAACAGTGATCAATGTCATAACTCCTATAAGCAATACAAAATAGATAGTTAGACAAATACGGACCCCTGGACACACCAGAGGTGGGATCAGGTAGCTGCAATAATGTAGTCCTATCCGATTTTTTTATTCTGACGTTTTTGGGATAGGGCTCCAATTCCATAGGATGTCCGTAATGGTGCAAATTAATTTTATAAATAACCGATAATAAGCTCCGTGTAATAGTCCCAAATGTTGTTTACATCAAAAGGAGTACCAACTTTGTGCTTGGGCATGTCTAATACAGATGTTTTTCATTACACATCATGTACAGCATGCACAATTCTTCGTCTGCTCCGCCATGCTTGTTATCGCGAGATCTCGTAGGTGGATCTACTGAAAAACCTAAACATTGACAATCTGCGCAAAAATGTACTTACTCGAGCCACTCCGACAAAGAAAGGAAAATCATATGGTTGCAGAAAGAATTTACACTCTGCTGTTCGTTTTTTAACGTGATATCAAATCAAAAACTTTTTAATACCGGCGAAATAGCTTTCTCTTCCGTACGTGTCCATTGATGTAAATACTACCTTATATGGCATATGTAAATAACTTGACAATCGGAAGTTGAAACTTCAATACATCAAACATGGCACACAAATATGAATTGAGAAATTGGAATATATCGAAATTGTTGAAAACGGTAGAATAGAGCCTCACAAATCGTAAGTTGCAGGTTGTAAATTTATATAATGACTAAGAAACATAGAATATCATGATCATTTTATTTACGTAAAGAAAGTCAGCAAATGTTTAGAATGATCGAAAATGTTGCGGGAGTGAATCATTTACGCATTTGCACCATTACGGAGATCCTATGGAGTTGTAATCCTCTCCCAAAAAAATTGGAGAGGGCTACATTATTGCAGCTAGGACCAGGTGCCTAGGAGGAGTAAGGCATAGAATTAGACATCACAGCAATCTTTGACGAGCTAATGCCTTAAAATTGAAAATGGTAAGATATAAGATGCACTGTTCATTGAAATATGAACGACAGCAGCACCCAATATGACATGCACACGCATGTTTCACTGGAAGTGCCTGATTATTGAATTGTTAGTAATGGAATCTTTCACGGGGTTCTGACACTAAAGGGACGCATAGTATAATATGGTTTTAGTTGCTTCAAGAGAATCCGACAGAATTAGTCACGTGAAACGCTTTCCGGGGATCCATGAGGTTCCGGCACAGAAGAGTCATGCGGTATAGTTTACCATGAGGTTCCAGCAGAAAGAAGCCATGCGGTATAGTTTCCAACGTTCAACAATAAACCCACAGGGAGTGTTCACGTTGAATGATATCAAGGAACCCACCCAGGTTGGAATCATTTGATACGATGTAATGGAACCACAAAGTTCTGTCTAATAGGAACCACGTGATACTGTTTCAAGGGATAAGATGGTTTCCTCTTTAAATTTTTCACAGTATTGTGTTAAACAACTAATATCATGTTGTAAACATTTGTGTTCAATAAAATTGAAGTATATTGATGTACAAGACGCTAATGCGATCTACATGGTCCTTTGTCTCATACGTGATTTGTTGAACGTTAGTTATTCGGTGATAATTACAATATCATATAACTTGTAGGGACAGTGAACTTCCAATAGTACAAACGTAATGAAAACTAGATAATAGGTTCTTTCCCAATGAAAAGCGTAAAACTGCTCACAACTTTTGGAAAAATCAGCATCGCCCCATCCACCCCTTAAAGAAATCCTGGAATTTGTTCTTTAAAGAAAACCTGGGATTTGTTCTCTGTGAATTGGATTATGTTGCAGTACGTAGTCAGTCGAATTCGACATCAAAGCCAGTCACATTGATATTCTCAAATGTTGTTTCGTTCCAAGGGAAACGAAAAAAGTAAATAAATATCATACAGCACATTAGGAACTGGTCCTAATGATCACCATCGGGATATTGTCTTTCATTTGACAGCTGAGTGTCAGATAACGTGGATGACAGTCGCTCTAACTCGGAGTTCGCTCTCTCTATTCTTCTCGATTCCAGATTCCGCCATCTTTGATTAAGTTCCTTCATTTTTCTGGCCGATCTTGCTCTGAGAAATGGAAAATAGAAATATCATTCATTTAAATTATGCAATGAATATGATAACCCACGTCCTCTACATCTGAGCTTTAATTTCTAGAATTACCGAGAGGAACAAAAGTTAATTCTAACTGATACAGTGTAGATACAAATGTAATTTACCATTAACTCTCGTGTACATGTACACCATAACATCTTCTCAACTATAACTGTCAGGTCAATTTAGCTAGCATTCATGCAAATGGGTCCAGAACAGTTTCCCTTCTACCTATTTCTCTTGTTTTGTTGGTGAACATATTGTGTTTGTCGACATACATACATGTATTGTTTGTCGACATGTATACTTCTTGAGTATTTCATATATTTTTTCCCATGAAAAATAAAAATAATGAACAGTAATAAATCTCACAAATCAAAAAAAAAATTTTTACAGAAAGTTCGCTGTTGTCGTTCGCTGACCTATACTAGTCCATACTGTAAAAGCCTTGGACAACCTGAACTTAAACATGACATCGCACCCGTTTATAAATTATAGGTGATGATAGACACACAAACTTCACTTACTATCAGAAATGTAAAGAGGTGTACACTTCTAGAAACTTACATGTATATAATGTGAAAAATCTCTAATATATGGATTTTGAATGGATATAGAAAAATATATCAGCTCTTGTTCTATGCGGGAAAGCTCGGTCAGCTTCGTCACATAAATACTGAAGAGTAACATATTTCCCGATATTCATCCAATGAGTATGCCAAAATTTCGTTAACATTGGAAGAAGCAACAAGATTATACTTTGACGCAAAGTTTACCATGATATCAGTTATTCTTTATATCAAAAGAATACGAGAGATACACTGTATATTAAACATTTCTTACCAATCTTATTCATACATTCTTTTTTCATCGCATGCGCTTTCAAAACGCACGAGCTGGTAACAGATGCCACTAAATCATTGTGTTAGACTATACGACTAGACTCACTAACACATAAAACTGATTTGCTGGGGTAAACTTCTAAACTCACTAGTCTCACATAAAACTGATTTCTTGGGATATACTTCTAGACTCACCTTCGCTCCCTTGAGGATAATTCCCTCTTCTGTGTTTCTGATTTCTGTTTTTGGAAAAATTGGCTCCACTGACGTTCTTCTTGATGTTCTTTCGATGTAAGTAGGTCTTCTTCCTCCACCAGAATGTGAGGTACTCGGGCCATGGTCAACTATTAGAACAATATCTGTAAAAACTGAAAATCGTCAACATCATTCTGCTGTGCATGACTCAAGATCCCCCACAATTTCTTTGCAAGTGATAATACAATCTTAATTTTTTTTTTCGAACAATTTACAGTATAATCCATTCATCTTCATTTTTGTTGCTAACGACATGACGTCACATAGCGATTACTGCATCTGTCACTCCTGACTTTCAGTCTGTGACCTCCTAGAATTCCACAACTAGATGAGACACAGCTCTGATAATTACTTGTACATTTCTTGTTTACTTTTTGTGTGATGGTAATTTAATGTGTGCTTGATCCACGAGACTTGTGCTCCTTGGAATCTGTTGTAGTTCTCTCCTTAAACTCCACTGGTGTAGATCGATTGATGTTTCTCGCGTTTGTTTAATTTCTTGTTTGATTTCATATGATTACAAACATTCTGAAAGGAATGTCATTCTCCCTTTTAGGTCTTGATTGAAATACCGATATATTGTATGTGGTGTATGTAGTTAGATGAACCTCTCTATCGGTATATGATATATTATATGTATTGTGATTGTCGTGTCTACCGGTATATGATATATTGTGTGTATTGTGATGGGCGTGTCTACCGGTATATGATATATTATATGTATTGTGATTGTCGTGTCTACCGGTATATGAAATATTGTGTGTATTGTGATGGGCGTGTCAACCGGTATATGATATATTGTATGTATTGTGATGGGCGTGTCTAATGGCATAAATCTCTTTCGTTTGTTGTTTTCGGTCCTATTAGTTAGAAAATCGCATATTGCAGTCAGGTTTCTTAACTGTGCCAACGCCTACCATGCCATGGTTTCATCCAAATGATCTGTCACTTTCCTTTCTAATGAAGGTGTCTTAAGAAGAAGCAGCCGCTTCCTATGTTAATACGATACTGAGCTGACGCTTATTTCAAAAGAAACATTTTTTTAATAGCAGCAGACAAAAAAACAAACGTATGATGAGATTATTTCACTCCGGAAATTTTAATACTCTTTATCTTTGTTTGAATCAAAATGTATCTTAAATGATTAGCGAGGTTGGTATTCAATTCCGTCTATCCATGCCTCAGGAGATATGTGTCTTTGATGTATTGTGAAAACCTGACATAATTGTAGGTTTCCATTAAAGAAACAATACTAAACAACATAATCCTCGTTTTACTTCGTAACATCCAGAAGTTCAACATAGTAAGGTGGTATATGTGTGTGTGTGTATATATATATATATATAAACGAAACATGCCTGTGCAAGACCCAAATGACCGAAGATAAATCTTAACCCTTGGATGCAATGAATACGTCCGCCGTATCTTAATATAAGGATATCTTTTTAACTCATAATTCATATACAGATTATTGTTAAATAACAATGAAAACTTGCTACATGTATAATGTTGCTCCCTGTGTGCACATTCTGCCTCAAAATCAGAATTTCTAATGTACAATTGCGGAAACTTTACTTGGATGTCAAATGAAAACATGTTAATACAAGGAGGAAATGGTTTCAGTAACATTATCTATGAGTTTTGTGAACAAGTTGAATTAATCATGTCAAACTAGAATTCAACCCTCCATACCTATATATGTAAAGCACACAGTCTTATAGAAAAATCAAAAATATGTATCCTTCTCGTACTTTAACAGCATAATCAATGTAACAGCGACCTGTAAATAATGAACCTCTACATTGCCAACCTTATGTACATGCAACGGCGACCAGTCAGCACTGAGTCCACGGAAATATTGTCAACATCAAAAGCAAATAACAGCGACCTGTAAACAATGAACCCTACATATATATTGTCAACATTAAATACATCTTACAACGATCGGTTAACAATGGCCCTCGACATAAACATTGTCAACGGCTTTACACAGTGCTTTATATTTATACAGTCATTTTTTCACATGAGTGTAAAATAAACAAATAAATAGATAAACAGATAAACAACCTAACAATGATGTGTACTTACTTAGATCTACACTATGTAAATTGCCATGGTAACCCCAGGGTGATCATCTTTGTGCTGTTTGTCTTATTGAATGCCTATGATGAAATATCGACACAACGTCGTTTAATTCTCTGTTAGCTATATAGTGACATTAATACCGCGTCTTACACACATTTTTAAATCCCAGTACGTAAAAGACACTGTTGGTTTTTTTTCTTCTCGTTGACAGCGTTGGTAGATCGCTTGCTGAGATAGTAGGACAAATGGGATACAAGGCTTAAAGTCACTGATTGATTGCTGATCATATTAACGAGTTATATTTCTAATTATAGAGCTCTGCAATTCGTTGTAATGGCTGATTACGGAAGTTATTTTTGAAAAATGTTTTGATATATCTATAAATCGAAATTTTCTATTATATTTATATATATTTATAAAATTTATAATGATTATCTGAAAATACATATATATACATGTAACTAAAGAAATCCCACGCCTAAAATATTTAACGAAACATGCATCAATACACCTGTTTTACTTACCAGGAGGTAAGGAAATCGTCAGACTAGGATTTACACAGGTATATGCCGATTTAAGGTCGACCCAGAGACTTTATTGCTGAATTAATTTATGTAGGGTATTTAAATCGAACCAGAAGCTTAATAAATCTGACATACAATGGAAACATGGCCCTTAATAGTTTAGTCAAACACCGTTTTAATATCACGGAGGGAATTCTTTGTCCTATATTGAAGTTACCCCATAATAAACAATCTTAGATATAATGTATCGAATTTACAGGTAACTTATTTTGGAAAATGTCATGAGAATACGAGCGAACAGAATTTGAAAAGAAGGTATGAGATTTATCAAAATTATTTCTGTATCAATATGGAACCACATATTTTCTTCGTTTAATTTCAGTAATATCCTAGCACATAAATTTGAAATAATTCAAAAATCTACAGAATTAATATGTAAACAATGTATTTAATTTCTCCATCAAATGTGGACGATCATTTTCATAATTGATGATATTTTGAAATGAATGCAAAATCAATAAGTTACCTACAAAATCCTTTCTTGGTGGACGATAAACTTCCGACTATCTTCACGAGACAATATATCAGTAACGGTGATAGAATTAGGAGGTAAGTCTTCTATTAAAGTTTTTTTTAAGGTGGTTAGTGGTACAGATTAGTGATTAATGTTAAAACTCTATACTAAATTTTTGGTTAAATTTTACGCCTTATACATTCTGACTAACAGGGGGAAATAGAACTGTATCAATTCATTGTGATTTTTTTCCACTCACTTTTCTAAAATTATCATTTTATTGCAACTGTGGTAGTGGTAATTCTACGACTAACTAAATGTTAATATGGTCCACAATTAATCCCGTATTTTAAGACAGCATCTGAAGTCTAAGGAGGTCCAGTTCTCCTTGTTGTAACATTCTACGACTAACTACAGCTGTAAATATAGGTTAAATGATGCTTGTAACATCCTACGATTAACTACATGTAGGTTAAATGATGCTTGTAACATCCTACGACTAACTACATATAGGTTAAATGATGCTTGTAACATCCTTCGACTAACTACATATAGGTTAAATGATGCTTGTAACATCCTACGACTAACTACATATAGGTTAAATGATCCCTGTAACATTCCACGGCTAACAACATGTAGCTTAAATGTAGGTTAAATGATGTTTGTAACATCCTACGATTAACTACATGTAGGTTAAATGACCCTTGTTTACAATATTCATTCATGTATTGAATTGATTGATTAGTGGCCCAGTATTGTTATTGATCAGATTAATGTTTTCTTTGTTTTACATCCCGTACAGAATTTTTCACTGATATTGAGTACAGCTGTCAGTAAAGTATCACAAATTTAGACCTAAGCTTAGCGCTGACTGTCCTAGCAGTGAGGGTTCTTTAACCAATAAACGCCTGTCGACATACGGGACCCCTGCTTTTTAAGTTATATCTGAAAGACCTGTGATTTTCGTCAGAAGCCGAATATTTGGTGAAGAAGAAATTACTGCCTATGTTTACATCTTTTCACTTTTCATACTGTATACATCTTTTTTGTTTATACTTTGTAATTGAATATGTATTATGCTGATGAGCCGTAAGGCTTAAAGCCAATAAACAATACAATACAATACATCTTAGTATTGACGCGATCGTGGGACAATACTCCTTTCTTAATGAGATCTAATGAATATGTATATCAAACTCAAAACGAGGCTAAGGTCGTATCGAGTGAAAACAAAAACAGAAAATGGAGGCGAAAAAAGCGTCTGCTACGCACGATTTAAGTATCGTTCCAGACCTCACGTTCGGCTTCGTTGAGAAATTTGTCAAAAGAGATAGCCAAAGCCTTGGAGAAAAGGAAATATCCAAAGGATATAAATATTTCTGCGAGAGATATGTGACTAACATTACAAGTAAGTGGAAACCCTTCGTTTGCCTTTTCCTATGAATTGATAATCAGCTGGTTTTAAAAAATACACGACGAACGTAAAGAAACAGATTCTTACATTAAATCTGATGTTTAATGAATAATCACCATCAATCAAATAACTCATCAAATTTGTATTTTCAAACAATTTAGCTCACAATGCTGTGAATGGATGTGTAGTGAAGGGGAAATGCCATAGATCCCAGCGCAAGAATGAATCGCCTCATGATATCGAGGTAAATATGAAAGTGAAAATTACTTGTTTGTGATATGATAGCCTATTGCACTTTGTACTATACAGGCATGTATCACTATCTCAAAATTGTAATCCATTATAAATAAATTCAAGCCAACATTCTGATACTGATACCACAAAAGGGGGGGGGGGGGGTAGACACACAATATAAATTTATTTGCTTATGAAAATTCGGGGAAATAAATGTCAAAACTGATTATACCTGCCAGATATAACACACTCCATTATTGATAAATATATCAAACATATTACAATATTTACTTGTGTACATATTATAATAATATTATTTGATTGACTGAATTAGTAAATTATTTTCAGAGAAGTGTTTTGTTTATGTTGTCATTGTCCCATTTGTAGATTGTTCTGTTAGATGGACCATGTGTGGAGAGTAGCCGTTGTTCTTGCACGATTGGACAGTCGGGACACTGTGGTCATGTTACTGGTCTCCTATTCACTCTGGCACATATGAAATCTGCAAACCTGAAATGCATTCCATCTGATGTTCTGAAGAATTCCCTTCCCCAGACTTGGCATGTGCCCCGAGGAGAGAAGATTTGTGGAAGTTCAGCTGAAAACGTGATTGTGCATGGATACAATGCCAAGTCATCTCCTCAACAACCTCGTGGATTGAGATCTACTCTGTACAATCCCATCAACTCTGTTGTTCCAAAAATTTCAGAACTGTGTTCTAGAGTCTCTGAAGCTGACAAAACCTGTTTGTTGCTTACAGTTGTGAATTTGAGTGGTAAAGGTGACTGTGAATATACAGAGACAAAATTTGGTAAATTTCCAAAAGGATCCCCATTAGCAGTGCAACAGAAATTGTCACCACATTATGTACTGAATATTTTAGATGCCAGTGAATTTCCTCTTCTCCCCGCTGAAAATCTAATGGAACAACAACTTCATATCATTCTGGATGAGAAAAGAACTGGTAGCTTTTCTTCAATTTTTGTGTCAGAGGAGGAATGTCATCAAATTGAGGAGATGACACGACTACAAGGAGAGAGTCCGAAGTGGCACGCAATCCGTAGGGAGAGAATTACTGCTTCAGTGGCTGGTGATATTGTAAAGCGGAGAGCAGGTTAGGCATTTACAATAAATCATGCAACGTTATGAAGTAATATTTACAATTTCATGCTTACTCCTTTTAAAGCACCTGATCCCACCTCTGGTATATCCATGGGTCTGTGTTTGCCCACCACTCTTTATTTGGTATTCGTTATAGGAGTTATGATCATTGTCATTGATCGTTATCTTCACCTTTCATGTATATAAATTCAAACATCCCAACATTTTCCATTCAATCTTTTTCACAGCCTATGAACCTCTAACTGGAAGACTGAAGACAACAAGAAAAGTTGTTACAGAGAGCATGCGTCATGGGTTGTCATTTGAGGCAGTTGCTGCTGACGCCTTTGTTAGAGTAAGTTTAAGTTTGATATCAGACCCCATACCATCACTATTGTATACAAAAGATCAAAGGCATTTTACATTCTATTTAGTTCAATGCACCTTTTAGATAATTGCTATATTTCAAAATCTTATTTAATTTTATATTTAAATTGCAGCTACTAGATAACAATGTCAACATATACCCATGTGGAGTTGTAGTTAGCCCTTATGCTCCATGGCTTGCTGCTACACCTGATCGGAAGGTATACAACCCCACCATGAATCAACCTTACGGCTTGCTTGAGATCAAGTGCCCTGTAAAACCCTTGTCAGAATGCAACTACTTGACTAAAGTTGGAGATGTGTGGAGACTGAAAAAAAATCATAATTACTTCTACCAAGTCATGATGCAACTTGCAGTGACTGGTCTAAACTGGTGTTACTTCTTTGTGTGGCTCTGTGATGAAAATCACTTGGAGGTTATCGAGTTTGATGAGGAGGAGTGGCAAGACATGAAAAACAAGATAGATTCATTCTATTTTGATCACTTTCTTGAATAAAAGCTTTGTCTTACTTGGAGGTTATCGAGTTTGATGAGGAGGAGTGGCAAGACATGAAAAACAAGATAGATTCATTCTATTTTGATCACTTTCTTGAATAAAAGCTTTGTCTTTTAAACCTCACTAACCTTTGAATATTTTCATAATAATGATAATCTTCACTAAAAATAAAATAAAAATTAGATATCTTTGTGAAACACTGATGTCCCCATATGGCAGCAAAATAATTCTAGTGCCAAAAAAGTCATGTCACAAGGAATACACATGTGAAATATGAAAGCCCTTTTACTAAGCATTCAAAAGTTTTGGCCAAGGTTGAAGTTTTTCAAAGGTAGGACAAACTACATGTCAAGGTCATGACATAAAAAAAATTGGTACCAAACAAAGGTCTGGTCACAAGGTATAAACATGTGAAATATGAAAGTTTACAAGTTATGGCCAGGGTTAAAGTTTTTGCAGATAAACAGACAGACAGACCAAACACTATGAGCCCCCTAATCTTCTAGTACAGGGGCATAAAAGGGAAATGAAGTGCAAGAACCCTCACTTGTCATGAATTTATTGAAAGGAAAATGTCAAAAGTTAAAATTAATATACATTTTGTATAAGTAATACATCATAATTCTTGTAATGATTAAGTATAAATAGATGTACATAATACCATTCCTCTGAATTAGAAAAGGGAAAATGCATGTTGTAACGTGTATCTGAAGTATTCTTATACATGCACTGTCATATGTACACATGTCACTTACAATTTCAGTGTTTTTCATTTGCACCAATCTTTAACAAGAGGACCTCTAAATAAAGTCAACATGTTTGCAACAGTCCATAACTGATTAATTGTACCTGTCATACTTAAGGGGATGACACCATCAAATAGATGGTATTCTTTGACCCTCCGAATATGTCGTTCAATATGTATTCTAAGTTTGGCAATTATTTGTGTTTCTTCTACTTCCTGCTTTGAAAACTGACCTTGGCTAAGAAGAAATGGTGGAGTATTGACAGATATGCCTGTCCCTTCTAATACTTTGTTTAAGACGAACCCTTTGTCTGCCATAATTGAATCGCCTTCTTCTAGAAGATCAATAAGACCAGATAATTTTGTAATTTCAACATCTGACAAACACCCTGTGTATAAAGAAGACACAAAAGTTAGAGCCCCATGAGGAGCAATTCCAACAAGCCCTTTCCATGTGTGGGAACTCTTATACGTTGAATAACATTTGGATCCTAGTGCTAAGGATGATGGGCGCTCGGTTTTTATCTCTGTACAGTCAATTATGATTCTAGTTGAGGGGTAAAACATCTTGAAGGACTGCGGCATTTTTTCATAAATTTGTTCCTTACTAGACCAAATATTCATGCTGCCTAAAATGAAATACAAAAAGTTTGCCCATGTTATGATCTTGCGACTAACTGTTGACACATGACAATTGAACCTGACTGCTAAATCTTGTGCCATAAGACCACATTTTAGTCTGCACACAAACATGAACAACTCATCAATTAAAAGCATGCTTCTTTGTTTGCTGACTGTGATCTGCTGATTGGATTTATCACAGGATTTATAGTAATAGCTGTTCATACAGGTTGCAGTAGGTCTGACATATTCAAAGAAAGCTGAAAACATAGCCATTGATGTAAAACCTGTGTAGAATTGTATCATTGAATTGTCATTTGAAAAACGTTGGATTCCAAATCGTTCTATCTCCATCTTTTGTTGTATACTCCTTATTTCTTCATCCTTCTTCTGTAACAAAGCCTCTAATTCTTCGATTCTCACTATCTTTCTCTGCATTTCATCAGGAGGAGGAGAACTATAATGAAGGTAATAAAACATACTGAAACTGTGTAATGCTTCTATTTAATACATTTAAAATAAAACATACCTCCCACAATTAAATGATGACCAGCATCCTACTGTCCAGCAGCAGTTGTAAGGTAAACCATTCAAAACAGTTGATAACTATTGCAAACTGAGTATTATAAAGTCATCAGTTTGGCAACAGCTTAACTATTCCGAGAATGATTCATGTTATAAATAGATATCTTGACTTGGTGAACAATATCCTGAAATATATTAAACTAATACAACACAAAATGAAGTATAAATCTGTGCACTGCACTATATCAATATGGTAACAATTAAATTATCTTGTATATTCACACAAAAACTTATTAAATTAACATTAATGATAGATACACACATACATTATGCATTGATATTGCTTGTAAAATTGCAAATGTATGTACAAGTAAATAAAACTGCAGTGTACAGCAGATCATAATACTAGGCATCACCTATTTTTTAACTTTTATAATTGGACAATTCACATGAATCAAAATTACCCATCCTCATTTGACATTGATATAGAATCTGTTTCATCGGGTCTCTCTCTTTCATCATCAAACTCCTGCTTTGGTCTTTTTTCTGGAATGGGATGTTTTACAATTGGACGTCGAGTGTTGGAATCTGCCTTCCAATGGAAAATCGAAGGTACAGATCCCGGTTTCAATGTGGTTCTTACTGGTGTCCATTTAATATCACTAGGTTTGAAGTGGCGAGAGCAAACTACGGTTTGTTCACTTATCTATAAATATTATGAAATGATTGTATGATTACTTGACCAAAAGAATATTTTTGATCATGTGTTTAACTTTTGCATTATAGGCCCTAGATCATTTTTGCTCATTTCAAAGTTTGCAATTTAATTAAAAAAAATAAATAAATCATATCATCTAATTTATAATTTTATATCTTCGATCATGACAATAATGATTATTATTTTTTTCTTAGCATATGACCATATAATAATATGTATCGTTGATAATTCGTCTTGTTTTGAAGTACACTGTAACTAGGACAAGCTGTCAGCTGATCGACCTAGTCCATTGTTTTACCTACAGTTTTTCATCGGTCATAAACACTCACTTGGTATGGTGAAAGTCATTTTAATGGATGATTGAAATTCAAGAATAAATAGTAATCATGTAATACACATTCACAACGATAATATCATACGCATAACGCAGATCAGACAGTCTAGACAGTAGACTAGACTTTAGTCTAGACCTCTTCAATATCACTCACGGTAAAAAGAGGACCGGGATCTCTTCTGATGGCTTGGATCCATGCTCGCCTCATTTCTGATGCTTTTGGTATTTTGTGAAATGATAACTCTGGATTTAATCTCCCATTTCCAGTGCATAATGGTACACAACAGTGTTTGTCGTGGCCCTGTCCTCCCCGTGCTGACGCTGACATTTTGTTTACCGACCTTAGCCTCGTTTTCGATTTCAGCGCGCG
>NC_079169.1:34976203-35046203 GCF_947568905.1 Ostrea edulis
AAAAAAATTGATATATTAATATATTTCCAAAACTTCAGATTGATTTGATACATGTTTCTATTGCTAAATTTAATACAAATTGATAAATCTTTTTCATACTTCTCTGTTTAATGTTGTAATATTTTTTCTTCGCTTCCTCCAGACCTCTCATCTTGTTGTCGAATTGTCTACAAAGCATTAAATTACTGTAAGAGAGGAAATTTAATTTCAAGTTTAAAAAAAAAGACAATGATGGGAATTGAACCGGGGACCTCTTCAGTTGGGATCGACGTCGTTACCACTTGACCATTTCACTTGTGTATCTCTGAACGATATATTTATATACATTTTATTTGTAATCATTTTTTGTTGAAAATTATTTCGGGTGATGTTATTTAAAGAAAAATGTTATTTAATGAAAACTTTTGACATAAAACTAATTATTGATAAATATTTATAATGTCATATGAAACAGTGCATTGCATGCTGGTCATTTTTTTTTAATGTACACATGATACACCTTTTTTAAAACCTCGAAAAAAGCGGATTTTGGTGGTGGATTTTATTTATATAATCTATTATTCGGACACAAATCATGCAAAACTTCAATTTATTATTCGGGAACAAATAATACAAAACTTCAATATCTGTTATTAGTATACAGAGGTCATAAGTCATTTACAGAAACAAGTACCTGTGATACAACACTATTCAGAAGGGAAGTGCCCATAGCTGTAGTCACCACGTTTGCCCCTTACTTATGGGAACACTGTACATATACTTCATCACCATGGAATAAAGAACTATAACACAATTTGAGGTGTTACATTACTATGAGTAAAATCGTTGATCCACCCCTTTTAATCGATGGATGCCGCGTACGTGAAGCTTAAAATAGATTTGGAAAGTCCCTCCAAATCTGCTTTGAATCAGAGGAAATATTGGCATGATTTCTTTATATCTCCAGGTCAGTAACAAAACATTTTTTTATGAATAATGATGATGATACGAAATAGTATTTAAATAGTTTTTAAAAGTCACATTTCCGGAATAAATGCTATCGTAAAGTCCGCGGATTGAATAACATGATTATGCGACCGAATTTAATCAATTCTGCGTTTATGATATTACATTTTGAATTAAGAATTAAGAAAATAATGTTCTTACGAATTTAACTTGTCAGCAACCATTTGCCATTCTCTGTCTTTTATTTCTTTAATCTTTCCGGACTTTCCACAACCCTTCAGAGGTCCAAAGAGGATTTCTGCTCTCGCTTTCGCTTCCTCTATTAACAGAACTTTTTCCTCAGCGGTCCAATTTTGTGCCCTAGCTTTCTTTTTTACTTCCATCGTCTCCATATTAAAAGGAAATGCAGCAGACGACAAAATTTCAAGACGTAATATTGGTATATTTACATGTTTCTATGACGTTTTCTCACCTTTTTAACATTAAAGAGCTCTACAGGGCCGCTACCAGCGCTGAAAAAATTCCGCGAAAACTGTCGCGCACGATAAGATTCTCAACTCAACTCTTGAGAATATACTCATCTAAGAATATTCTCAAATCGATTTATGACGGCTGATTTGAGAATATTCTTAGCTGAGTAATTCTCAAGAGTTGAGTTGAGAATTTTTTTGAGAATTCTCAAAGTTTTATGGCGGCGGGGCCTGGTCTCTTAGAAAAACACAAGTCCCGTGTTGCGACAAGCGTTGGCACGTTAAAGAATCCCGGCTCTGAGCGCTAGGCATAGGTCTAACTTTGTGGTACTTCATCTAGCCTATAACTGGTGACATCTCAATATGAGTGAAAAATTCTTGAAGGGACTTCATACAAACAACCATAGGGTGTTCATTGATGTTAGGCTACGGAGTGTCTGAATGGTCAATATATTCGTTAAAGTATATCAACTGATGTTATTATAAATTGATCAAATTCACAAATACAAACTATCAATGAGTCGAGTGTTGTCCGACGTGTTTCATATCAATTGTTTTGCCGTTCTTTATAGACTGATTTTCACGGACGGATTGTTCCGTGTACCTGATCAAGATATAGGGCTCACGGTGGGTGTGACCGGTCGACAGGGCATGCTTTCTCTTCCTAGGTATCTGATCCCACATCTGGTGTATCCACGGGTCCTAGTCGTAATTTTGTATTCTTTATATGATTTTCGTTATCTTCACAAGTTTGCTCACTATATAAATAAGAAGATAAAAGTTTTCGGGGAATATTCACTGATGTCAATTGATTATAGCCTATTTGTTGGGTGTTAACAAGTATTACGCTAATCGGTGGATGCCTACTGATAGTAGCCTAAGGCTGTTTAGTGGTTATTAACTGGTTGATATTAGGCTCTTCCGATGTACATTTCCTATATTAGGATAACCAGAAATGTCCAGCAGTATCCAAACTGTCTTGTCGTTGATTAGTATAATATATATTTAACAGAACTTCTTTACGATACATTAATGGTCGTAGTACCGCTTGTATCGCACCTGGGAGCTCGGTTTTCGATCCCACACCGCGCTGAAACGTAGATAGTAACCGTTCCCCACCCCAAATGTCCGGCATTAGAAGTGAATGCCGAGGATCTTTTGAATATGACCTTGAAACAGAGCTAGGTTTCTTGTCAAAGTTAGCGTTGGCACGGTAAAGAACTCTCATTGTGACGCGTCATACATAAGTGAAAAAGCGGCATTTCCCCTTAATCCAGTGACGTTTCTAAAGGGGTGATTTTTTTTAATTGAATGGGACATACTAGCACAATATTCGAAGCAAATAAAAGTTAGGACAATTCACAGTTCTTTATCACTGGTCCTAGCGTGTTTCACTTCCACTGATACACGAAGAACAAGCCGAATCCAAATAAAAACTTGGTAATATGATATAGATGAAATTCATATCAAAAGGAAGAAACATCTGTTATCAGATATAAACGACCGGGGGTTATCTGCCTTACTCTGTTGAAATATTGCTAATGGAAAATTTAACGATGTACATGTAGAAACAAGATAGTTCAGCTTTTCTTGTTTCGTGACCGAAAATGAATCTGCATAGATAATATTAGTTTTCCATATAAAGTGGTGAGAGTTACTATACGGTTCAAGTCTAAATTTAAATATCCCTGCATTATGTAGACCAGGTTTTAAGATTCCGTTTCAAGCCTACCTAGTCACATTGAAGATTCAAATTGGGGACCTATATTAACGGGATTTAATTTCTTTTTATAAGAGGTACTTAAAAATTTTAATACAAAAAATAGCCTGATTTCTCTTTTCGTCGGACATACATTAGTTACATACGGTTTACATCAGCTGGAATTAACTCAGGTGAACAAGGTAAATATATGCTGCCGTTCAGTATCCACATGTATTTAAGCCTATATACGTATGTAAAAAGAAGAGAATCTTATATCGGAATCATTTATGTTCTCTCTTTATAATAAGAGATGTTTAAATGTTTTGAACACTGATAATACAGTGATGGTTTATTCCTTGATCTCGATCACTTTTGGAGGATAAGGTTTTTGGTTCAAGTAAAGATAAAACCACATTTATATACGATGTACGTTTGTGTTTCAGTAGTTTTTCGGTCTCTTCTGCGTTTGAAATTTCTGAGACTTTGTATTTATATAGAGAGACTAAATTGAGTATATTTCACTATGCATGAGTTAAAGTAAGATGACTATTATATTGAGTATACAGTTGTATATAGTAAAAGTATTAACTACATAAAATTAAAATCTGAGTTTTCTCGAAAAGATAAACATGAATCTCAATAATCAACTGGACAGTATTGTGGTTCAGTCCGATAAACTGTACATTTCTGTGGTTAAATTACAAATATTAAAGATAATACGGGATTGACATTAACTGTTCGTCATCTACAGTGTATATATGTGCCGTGAAAGGTATGTTCGTTACAACTTTATCATATATACCAATATATTTCTAAAACATAATTAAATTTTCAGTTGTAAAGAGATATTTCATTGGTTAACTGGTAGGCTGTACCACATGAGCAAAAACAATTTTCATGATTACATCAGGAAATGTAAAAGTTATGTTTTATAGAAATACAAATGTATAGTGAATTTCCCCCTTTGCGGACATTAAGACTTAGTTTGAAACATTTGATTTTTTTCATAACTGCTGCGCGGGTTTAATACATATAGGTATTTTATTTTATAGATTTTTACCCATATGTATTCGGGTATCCATAAAGCAGTACATTTGTACAGGTTACACAATGATATTCAGGTATCTATAAAGCAGTACATTTGTACAGGTTACACAATGATATTCAGGTATCTATAAAGCAGTACATTTGTACAGGTAACACAATGATATCCGGGTATCTATAAAACAGTACATTTGTACAGGTAACACAATGATATTCAGGTATCCATAAAGCAGTACATTTGTACAGGTAACACAATGAGTTCTGAGCAGTCCGTCAATCTTTCATTACAGTAAGTTACCTACACATTGCTACCTTAAATTGGCATAGGCATTATCGCTAAAATTTCACCTTTCTGAAGACAAACAGCAACTAAAGAAAATCTCAAAACTTTATTTTAAGTCTGTATGCGTTTTGTATTAGCTTCTCTCATTAACGTTACATCAGTATCTGCAAGGTTGATTTTCTTATGGTTTGCTATAGACGACATTTTCGTCTGTGGTTGTTGTTGTTGGGATGGGGGGGGGGGGGTAAGACATTTTCTTTTCAGTTGATTTTCTGCTTGTAGAGTGTTATAAAAAAAAAAAAACCAGTTACCTTTTCTATATTTGTCTTATCTTATTTTCTATATTATTATGATTGTTATTATTTATCCTTTTTTGGCCGGCGTAAGCAATTTTCTTTTTCTTTTTTATTGATTTTCTACTAGCATAGTGTTGTAGAAGGCAAATATTTTCTTGTATTTTAACAAGTAGTAAATGCAACTATTATCAAAAGGTGGCCGATTATAACAGCTTAACACCATGCAGTGCGTTGTGCAGTCAGACACAATTAGCTTTCTGAAACCCACAATGCCGGGGGTTAACTCATCGAAAGCCCGTCACGATTCGTGTTAGTGGACCAGGTCAGGAGTGGTAGCTGCATTATCCGATTAAGCAGATTATCCTGTAACCCGGTTTATTTCATAATAAATCCACACAAGTAGTTGAGGTCATAAGATACCCAAGATTTTGGACACATCAAATAAAGTAGGATTTTGCTGTGTTTACGTGGGATATTCTATTATTTTATCAAACAACAATGTAGATTTGTTATTAATATATGAAGTGCGCCAATAGAAAAGTTGTTTTTGAAGGAATTTAAGTTTTGGGTGATATTTTTCCATTGAAATTTCTGGTAAAGATTTGTCAATAATGCAAACATTAAAGTGGTTTCATGGGAAAATATGATAATTATCGGGGTTTAGCAATAATAATTAACTTACATATAATATGTATACAAATGGTTTTACAAAATTCTATAAAAACATATTTGGAATATATGCTCCTAATGATACAGATTATTTACATATCCAAAGGGTAATGCTGATATACATGAAGTAATATAAGGATAAAACAGTAATTAACAACGACCACATCCAAATATGTCTGACAACATATTCATATTTTTAATTTGGTTTCCAGGGAAATAGACATTGTTTCATTTTAAAGGTGTATATTCTCTAAGAAACTTTTTTGATGAATGTTTTATAGCTATAAATATTAAATCTGTCTTGTCCAATGTTTAATGAAAACATCAATAAATTTCTAAGTCTGCGTTTTTATGACAATAATCGATTTTTTCGATACTGCCAAAAAAAAAAAATATACCTACCTACCCACCTTGAAAAATGTGGGTCGGAGTACATCAAACAAAAATATTTTTAATGATGGCCTGAGAGAGAAAATAGCACATGAAATAGATAGTTTTTATATACTTTATTTGAATGTTTAATTTTCTAATACATTGTAACTATATCACATTTTATACGAAACTAGAAAACAAATAGATTTGTCAAGATTTCTTCCATTTTAAATTTTGGACACGTCTTACAACAAAACATGGATTATATGTGACAATCACTAAATTCCACGTGTATGAGCATGCACTAGAAGGTATATTTTATGCTTTGGTATGATATACCTGTTGAAATAAAATCTTCAAGATGTGTTTGGGCCACCCGAACTCGCTTTTAAAAATCAAATTGATATATGTATGTATGCGCATAATGTGGGCTTTCATATATTAAATCGACATTGATAAATAAATGCATTAAAACTCCATTAAATGATAATAATTCATATCCTAAAATATACATGCACGTCTTAAAACTTGCATACTTCATGTCAGTTAGTATGAGTTAAGACGTATTTTTACTATTATCATTTTTTTAATTGCGTTGTTTAAAGTGGCGTAAGATTTTAAATTTTCTTATATTTCAGACTGCTTTTGTTGTTCCGGTAATAAATAGGTAGGGGGGCTCTATAGAAGAAATCTGAATATCTATGAGGTGTTTACTGCATCGATACACAAAGTAATATAAGATTTCTAGTACGGGATTTAAATGTTTATCTCATATATACATCGCTTGATGTCTGGTTGTCCTCAGAATTTCATCCCTAAATAATTGGTATTCAATACAAAAATGGAGGTAAGTTAAGACGCTTGTACATTTTTTGCACATTCGAATACACATTTAATTTGCTTTCTAAACGAATAAACGCAAATCCACATCAATTGGATATTTAGTATTGTAGTAATCAACTATAGTATTTTATATTTGTGAAGAAACAATCTCGATATCCTTTTTCACGGAGATAACCCTTGAGCTGGTGAAATTTTACTTGAAAGAGATATACGAGGCGAACTCGACTTCTGTATATTTAGAAGTTGCATTATTTCGATTCTGCTAAAGTAGATACAACTACTATTCCCTCACATCCTTGTGAATCCAGCAGGGTCCCGCACTTCAGGCTGTTCGAAACAATTGATTTTACCCCAATATTTTTAGACATCCCATCGTATTTCATCAACACTTTGTCCATAATGAGATTGAATTCGGCAACACTTTTTTCTTTCATTCTGCCGATGAGCCATGTTAACATCCATAGTTTATAGTGGAATAACTATGGGCATGGCCTTATTTGATGGTTGCGGCGACTTTATAAACTATAACATACGCACGCTAAAATCAAGAGAGTATTTTCATATATGCCCTCTTTTTTTTTTTTTTTTTTTACTTGGTTGAATAGATAAGATTGTTATACACCTTCATTTTTTTCCTATATAAAACTAATACGATTTGGAATCAACATTTTAACTGTTAAATCAACTCTCACACTTGTGGTCTATTGACCGGTCAACAGTTTACGAACTGTTAACCGGGCAATAGTCTGCCTTATTTCCATTGGCTACGCAAGTCACGTGATTCTCGGCCTGCTGCTCTGTTTACGTCATGACGAGGTTCAGTGATTTAACTGATGATGAAATACAAAATTTATTAGATGAAACGCTAAGCAGGAATATGAAAAATGTGATGATTGATTATGAATTCGGATATTGGGTATGTTTTCTTTTAAACTATAGTTGATAAACGTACGCAATTACACTGCCTTGTTAAAAGTTCGAAGTCGAGAAAACATGTGCATCTCGTAAAAACAACTTTTAATAAATGAAGGTGTATAATAAAACAGTTATAGACTGTGTCCTCGGACAACAGCTGTTTTATTTGACCCTCAAACGGACATGTTGCCCTCATCCTACGGCTTCGGGCAACAGATCCGTCCTCGGGTCAAACAAAACAGTTATTGTCCTCGAACCCAGTCAATAACTGTATAATATAATGGTACAAATATCTAATTTGTTATATTCTTACTTTGGAGCTAATAAACGAACGCTATTGTGATCTCCAGACAGAGATTAAGTCCCCTGAATACAGATAAATGAAAACCAGTTTCAACGTGGATGTGCAATCGTTTCATTTGAATTTTCTGTTTCTATTTTAGATTAAAAATGGCGGACTTGCTGAAGCCGACGGAAAGTAGCCGGATGAAGGAGAGAACATTAACAGACTCCAAAATCGCGCTCAAAAAGGAAAAGTCAAGCATGAGTGTAGACAGTAACAAAACAGGAAATGACCTCAATAATTTAAAAAACGGAAATATCTTAATTGAAAGTGACATACCAAAAGATAATGTGAAAACAGATGATCAGATCAACAGAGATTCAATTGAAAAGGACAAAATTCCGGTGCACAATAATAGCGCGCTTGGTGACGTTCTACAACAGGCTTTGTCCTTTGAGGAAAATGACCTTGACGAATATGACCCAGATTTATTCATAACAGAGGAAGAAAAGAAAGCGTTTGAGTATATGTTAGAACAGAAACGAGCAGAGATTGTGCAGCGGAAGGAAGATTTTGAGAAATGGGTGGATACGATCACCAGACGTCGAATGTTTGCGCTAAGCAGAATGAGAAAAATAAACATATCGAACGGAAAGAGAAATAAACTCTACGGTAAATTAGAAAAATTCATCACAGACGTTTATAGCGAAAATGGCGATAACTCTAGAGGCTCCACCCCCGGGGATGAAAACGGAAATGTATCCAAACAAAGTACTAATATAAAAACCGGATCCGTTGTGCAAAATAACGTGGAGATGGACGGACAACGCGCATCACTACTCAGTCGGGAGGACACGGGATTTGTTTCACGTGACAACGACCCGTCCATGAAACCAGTTCAAGAACAGACGCCTCTAGTGGCTCCATTACATTCGTGATGGAAGCTGTATGACGTCATTTGGTCTTGCCTTTATAGTTCTATTGGTCAGGATCAGTTCGCGGCACTGTGCATGCGTTGTTTTGCTAATGATGTGGTGGTAAAATCCGTTTTGGAGTATAGAAGCTGGGTTTGGTTTCATAGCGAGGCACTTTTTTATGAGGTGAAACGTTATTGTGATTCTCTATCTGAAGGAAACATCGCGTGAGATGGTATAGCTGGTGCATGTATCAGCTGATTCAGACTTGTTGAATAGATAGTACTGTATTTGAGATCAAGAAATATTAATAAAAGATGTTACATATGTTCACGTCATTACTCATGATCCTTCCTTTTACACACACACACACACACACACACACAAACACATCTTTTGATAAAGACCTACCGTGGGTCACAAGGCCAGTATTTTCGCTGGAAGGTGTGTCTCGGCTTCTATATGCGATTGATCGCTTTGCCATTCCTTATTGCGATATTCAACCAATGAAAAAGCCCCTATTTCCAGTCCTCGGTAGCATAGAAAAACATGATTTCGAAGCCAAGATTTTGACTACGTTTAAGTTGGACAAGTTACAAAACTTTCAGCGAGATGCTTTTTATACGCCCGTCTATAAAAAGCATCCCGTATTATGGTATGGCGTTCATGTCCGTCCGTCTGTCTGTCTGTCCGTCCGTCTGTTAGCTTTTTCGTGTCCGACCCGTAACTTAAATACTACAAGGCCTAGAATCATCAAACTTTGTCTGTAGATACATCTTGGGTAGAAGGTGTGTCGCACATTAAAACCAGGTCACTGTGACTTTTCATTAAGAAGATATCCGTCTGTCCGTCCGTCTGTTAGCTTTTTCGTGTCCGACCCGTAACTTAAATACTACAAGGCCTAGAATCATCAAACTTTGTCTGTAGATACATCTTGGGTAGAAGGTGTGTCGCACATTAAAACCAGGTCACTGTGACTTTTCATTAAGAAGATATCCGTCTGTCCGTCCGTCTGTTAGCTTTTTCGTGTCCGACCCGTAACTTAAATACTACAAGGCCTAGAATCATCAAACTTTGTCTGTAGATACATCTTGGGTAGAAGGTGTGTCGCACATTAAAATCAGGTCACTGTGACTTTTCATTAAGAAGATATGGCCATATATGGCAAAAACTTGTCCGGCTCATAACTTGAAAACTATTAGACCTAGAATCACCAAAATTGGTCAACAAATGCATCTTAGGTAGAAGGTGTGTCGCATCCTACTTTAAGGTCACTGTGACATTTAATTAAGGTGATATAAAAAAATGTTTTAATGGGTACAATCTATACTGTTAACAATATGCGACGGGCGTATCATGTGCCGTGGCGGTGCACTTTAATCTGCATTATTGAAGCGGAGGGCGTGTTTGTGTCTATAAAGACAGAGGAGGAAAAAGCCAAGAGTTTACTATCATACTGCGTACGAGTCTATGTACAGCTATGTGTACATGTTCAGCATGAGTTCGTAGTTCGTAGTCATTTGGGAGCAATGTGGTTTTTATACCCCCGCAACAAGTTGTAAGGGGGGGGGGGTATACTGGAATCGGGTTGTCCGTCTGTCTGTCCGTCCGTCCGTCTGTAGACGCAATGGTTTCCGGGCTCTAAAGCATTATCCTTTCCACCTACCGTCACCATATCATATATATGGACTACCCATGGGATGAAGATGTTCCCTATCGATTGTGGGGTCCAAAGGTCAAGCGCACTGGACATCGAAGTAGCAATATGGTTTCCGGGCTCTAAAGCGTTATCCTTTCCACCTACCATCACCATATCATATATATGGATTACCCATGGGATGAAGATGCTTCCTATCGATTTTGGGGTCAAAAGGTCAAAGGTCAAACGCACTGGACATCGAAGTAGCAATATGGTTTCCGGGCTCTAAAGCGTTATCCTTTCCACCTACAGTCACCATATCATACATATGGACTACCCATGGGATGAAGATGTTCCCTATCGATTTTGGGGTCAAAAGGTCAAAGGTCAAGTGCACTGGACATTGAAGTAGCAATATGGTTCGGTTTGTCATGCCATTTGTTTTTTACACCCAGAAAAGAGGTAGTTTATACCTATTACCAACACCCTTTGGGGGATTGGGGTAAGCGGGGGAGTATTCTTAGTGAGCATTGCTCACAGTACCTCTTGTTTTTAACAGACTTGGTATTTCATCGGTTTGTATAGGTATGTTAAACTTACTTGCGTATTAAGTACTGCCGTAATTTGTTCCAGTTGTGTCTACGGCACAATTTGAGCCAGTAATTGTAACCTTCGAAATGTGGTAGTTTGGGTTTTACTTTTACTTTTATTTCTGGATTTCGATCCGAAATGTGGTAGTTTGGGTTTTACTTTTACTTTTATTTCTGGATTTCGATCCGAAATGTGGTAGTTTGGGTTTTACTTTTACTTTATTTCTGGATTTCGATCCCGATGTAAATTATTCCCCCGTTTGTATTTAACCACGCCCACTTTATCTTTTAGCCATCCACTTTAATGACAGTTTCTATTGTTTAATTTGCTATATAAAGCCATCTAGCCTACTATTCGGGGAAGAGAGACAGCTGGCCTTGCTTGCTACTCTTCTCCTTTTATTATTCCTATTTTGGAATTACGTTTTGTTCGTCTACTTTGCCCCTTTTTACTTACTAAATTATTACCTTTGGGTTGGGAGAATTTCTTGATAGATTCTAGGCTAAGTCCTAGGCTTTAGGAGTGTATATTTGTCACATTCATACCGGTAATAAATTCGTAAAATGTTATTTATCTTATTTTCATTTCTATTTGGATTTATTTTCAAGTTTCTAATCACAGTGTAGTTGGGTCGTTTCGAAGTCGCCACTATCAAAATAAAATAAAACAAACACAACACGATGTACAGACTATACGAACGCCAGACTTGCTACATTATTTGGTGGACCATGACCAGGATAGCATTTTCATTGTTGTGGAGAAGTGGATGTTAAAGACACGTGCTTCACGCAGTGAGTCCTATTCAGCGATACGAACTGCTACCTTATTTGGCCGTCCGCGACAAACCAGGATAGGATTTCTATTGTTGTTGGGCAGTGACTCTCATAGACACGTGCTTCACGCAGTGAATTCTGTTTAGAGATTCGGACTTGGCTGAATTCTTTTGTCATATTTTTAGTCAAAGTTGTTTTTTCTTTTTTACATTTACCTTTATATGGTTTTGTTGATATATTCAACGGTAAACTATTTTTGCTCACCATGCAGTTATGCAAAGGGGTTTCAAACCTTTATCAGATTTAGATAGGATAGATTTCTTAACGGCGAAATGTGCTTTGTTAGAAAGCCAAATCAAAGTTAAGTTAGAACAGAATGGGAGTCATTTTCGGTCGATTTTAGGAAAGAAATTAATCCACCATTGTTTGATGGGAGTTACGATTTTCGAAAAATTTTCATTCAGTTTGAACATGCTGCTAAGTGGAATGGCTGGAGTGAGAGAGAGAGTGTGCAAGTCAACTTCTTATGTCTTTACCTGGGTCAGCAAGACGCATTCTATCTGAAATTCCTTTAGCCGGATCCTTAGACTTTCGAACATTGAAAGATATGTAACCGTCATGTATTTAAATTAAAACACACTCATCTGGTGGTTCGTAGGTTCCACTAAATGTAGGTAACTTTGGATTCTGAAATTGGTTTGTAGGCATTGTAACATTACCTTGTAACCTTGACTCTTCCCTGGTTTTACTCATCGTATTGACTAGCCTAGTCAAAGGGGGAGGTGTACCCTTAGCTATGGGAGTACTGGTTACTTGCTCTCTTTTGAGACTAGCATTTAATAATACTTCATATTCCTCTTTTGTAAGGACTTTATAATCTGGACATTGATTTATTTTTTCAATATGCTGCTTTAAATCCTCTAGTTCAGTCTCCTTACTTGTTTCCCTATCAGTGACCATGTTTACCTAAATAATGGGGCTACTGACTGACTGACTACAGATACAAGTAAATAATATCTTATAAATGAAATAGTATGTAAATAATTTACAACTGCATGAATAAGATGGAACAGTATGATTGGGTCAATCCCTACCTACACTGACTCAGCAGAGCAAAATCTAAACATACTAGATACATATTAGATAATATCTATGGCACTATCTACTAGAAACAGGTATAGACTCTGTGATTGGGTCTGTCCCTACCTACAGAGACCTGCCTCACATGTGAAGTCCCAATACAACATAATGTTAAAACGAACAAGACATAGAATCAATAATGAATAAAAATATTCTCTATGAGTCTCTTCAACCAGACACGGGATAACGTATAATCTGGGTGAACACCATCCAAATACAGACTGAAATTGTAAGAAATTCTTTGTGATTTACCTTTTTCCTTTCTGTATCTCAATGTGTCTAGTTTATATTTTGGGCTAAACACTGAGCGAGGACCGTTGATATATCTAATGTAATCGTTTAAAATGCCAATGATCTCACTCAGAACTTTGTCCTTCTCTCTAAATATTTCAGGATCACTGTGACCCTTGGATTTATTCCATTCTACAATCGAGTATGGTGGAATTTCCAAAAATATAGGAATTACCTCTGGAAAGTTTTGGATGTATGCCCTAAACAAATTTATGTAGTAGGTTATATTCCTAACACAGGAGGAATGGTCTACATACCTGAAATCTATGAACTTCCCATTCTTCCTGGTAACGTCACAGGTCCCAAGCCAGATGTAACGCGTCCGTGTCGCTTGATAAGTTCAGGCAAATTCCGTTTTATCCACGGCAAGAAATCAGGAAATCGAGCATCTGGTCTGCATTCAAATTGTATATGAAGTTTTACCTGCTTCAACAAATCAAAATGTTTTCTTAAATAATTTCCTATGCTAGTAGGAATAAGTACAGGCTGACTTGCTATAGGTTTCGATACTAAAGGTCTCTCTAAATACTTAAGTAATTTACTATTACTCATGTAATTAAATAAACATACACTAAGCAATTTAACAACGTACTGCTACAACACCTGTAATAGATATATGTTAAATAAAAAAGTCACTGCTAGGGTCTCATCTGAAAGGAAAATACTAAGTTAATATCATAGCATGTATATTTACATTTGAAAACTGCAGCTCAATTTAACACAAGCGTAAATATGAAAATCTATTTGATCACCTGTAAAATGAAAATATACTCTAGAAATTTCTGTTTTAGTAGCTCACGTTTTCCGAACTCACACTTGCTGTCACACTTCAATGCTTTCGCTTCAAGTTAAATAGTGCAAAATATTAGTAACATGCAAGGGAATTAGAAAATGTCGGTACTTGGGTTTTTTGGTTTACTTTTACCTGAATTTACCTCAGTTCATACAAGAAATGATTTAGATTTAGTTAAACTTTCACTCCAAAATCTCTCATACTACAAAATATATAACTAGTGCGTATATGATCAATGTAAAAATGAAATTTTCACAATATTAAACCATTAATAATCATAAAGAAAGAGTCAAAGGATTGAAAACATGATCCAACGTTGATTTATGAATCCCGAGAGTCCGGGCACTGCACATATTACGTACGTATAGACGAATTACGGAATCGGCATGAATATACTCAGCCGTAGTCACGTGACTGAACGAATCGTGGGGTATAACGGTTAATGTTCACAAACAGTTCATCACCGGCCGGGCTGAAGAATTCTTGTTGAAATCTGCTCAGAACGGAATTAATAGATCTAGATCTGAATGGCCTATTTGTTCGAATAGAGATCTCATTAGTGAGCGTAGTTGCAACTTGAAGATGTTTTAGATATAAAAGTACTCATCACAGAGAATAAAAACCATGACAAACTCCAACGTAGATACGGATCATCCTGTATTGGTTAGAAACTCAAACATCAACGTGGGCGCCATTAGAGGGTCTTTGGTTCGAGTCCCAACGTGGGCGCCATTGTAACCGTCATGTATTTAAATTAAAACACACTGGTGGTTCGGGTTCTAAATTTCTTTATTGTTATATCCTAATTCTGGAGGATGATCTAAAAAATATGTAAAATACATGTAATTAAATTCTCTCTCACTCTATCATTCACACTTTTAGTTATATTAAAATAATGATTTCAAAATATCTATAAATTAATGTAATAAATAAATATTTTCCAATAGAGTAAATTCAAACTCTTACCATAAACTCGGAAGAACAGAAACTGCTGTAAAACTTAGTTTCTTTGATATGACAATACGCGAATAATAAGTCACTCAGTCCGGGTATGGAGTGTTGCTGGGTTAGTTTCTGGAATTGGCGCGAATCTTGCTTATATAGCACCAAACCAGTAAAACAACTCACAGGATACTCACAACCACACACAAACCATACTGACCTTTCACACTTCTCTCTCTACCAATCAGCGTTCATCCCGATGAATATGAATGACATTAAACGACTTACGATGAAATGAGTAACGTAATGAAATTATATTAGTATGTTAAATACAATTTGGTTTATAAACCAAATAATTGGTTTGGACCCTAATCTTTACGTTCCTTTCTAGGATTTACTGGATACTATTGGAGGTTTGTCAAAGACTATGCAAGGTTAGTAAAACCCTTGAACAATCTCTTGGTAGGACATCCAACAAATAAAAAGGCGAAATCGTCTAAGAGAAAGAAAGTACCATGGACATGGGGTAAGGAAGAACAGCAAGCATTCAATAGTTTGATAGAAAAACTTACTTCACCCCCAATATTAGCGTTTGCAGACTTTACCAAACCTTTTATTGTCAATATAGATGCATCTAAAGATGGTCTTGGTGCAGTTTTATACCAAAATCAAGGCGGTAAAGACAGAGTAATCGCGTATGCCAGTAGAAGTTTGCGACCAAGCGAATGTAATTACCCTGCCCACAAGTTAGAATTTTTGAGTTTAAAATGGGCATTGTGTGATAAATTCCATGATTATCTGTATGGAAATACTTTCCAAGTCTATACAGATAATAACCCATTAACTTATGTTACAACCACAGCCAAACTAGATGCAATGTCGCATAGGTGGTTGGCATCCCTTTCCAACTACAATTTCAAATTGATTTACAAAACTGGTAAATCTAATAGAGATGCTGATGGGTTATCTCGCAGATCTACTGAAGTCTTTCCTGATGTTATTAAAGCTTTTACTTCTGCTGTTTTAGTTGAGAAGGAGGAACTACCACTCGCAGAATGTATTGTTTTATCCCAGAGTGCAGAACTTGAAAATTTCAAGGATGATATATCACAAGATGATTTTCGAAACATAGACTGGATAGAGGAGCAAAGGAAGGATTATTCCATCAACAGAGTTTTAGATTTACTCAAATCAGGTTTAAGACCTAGTGGTAAAGAATTACAGAAAGAAACTTATGAAGTTAGAGATTATTTGAAAAATTGGAAGGATTTTGAAATAAGAAAAGGTATTTTATACAGAAACACTTTAGTAGAAAGCTCAAATGTTAGGCAGTTAGTCTTACCTTTCCAGTTCAGAGAAACAGCTTTCAAGGGAATACACAATGATGCAGGTCATCAAGGTAGGGATAAAACTGTATGGTTAGCGAAACAACGATTTTATTGGAGTGGAATGGATAAGGAAATCAAGGATAGAGTTGAAACATGTGGTAGATGTGTGAGGAGAAAAACATCAGAGATACCTAGAGCTAATCTGGTAAACATTCAAAGCACAAAACCATTAGAGATATTATGTATTGATTTTTTTACTCTAGAAAGGTCAAAAGGTGGTTTTGAAAATGTTTTAGTTATTACTGACCATTTTACTAGATTTGCTATGGCAGTTCCTACACGTAACCAACTTGCTAAGACAACAGCAAAAGCTCTATTCGAAAATTTCATTTGTCATTATAGTTTTCCTGAGAGACTACATTCCGATCAAGGTAGAAATTTTGAAAGTATAGTCATCTGAGAATTATGTAAAATTGCTGGTGTCAGTAAGAGTCGAACTACACCTTATCATCCAATGGGTAATGGTCTTGTGGAACGATTCAATCAAACCTTGATAAAAATGTTGGGAACTTTAGAAAATTACAAGAAGGAAGACTGGAAATCATATATACTTCCTTTGGTACACGCATATAATGCAATAAGACAAGACACCACAGGATTTTCACCTCATTATTTAATGTTTGGGTGACATCCTAGACTTGCTGTCGACGCATTTTTAAATTTAGATGAGTCGGATACATCAAAGCCAACTAGTCGTGCAAATTATGCAGAAAAACTTAAGAAAAGACTAAAGTTTGCATATAATGTTGCCAAGAAAAACATAGAGAAAAATAATTCCAGGCATAAGCATTACTATGACAACAAAGTACGTTATTCCAAATTAGAGATTGGTGATCGTGTCTTAGTTAGACTTTTAGCAAAGAAAGGGAAAAGTAAACTATCAGACAAATGGGAAAAAGATCCTTATGTCGTCTTGGACATTCCAAATGACGATATTCCTGTGTACAAAGATCATCTGGCAAGGGTCAATCTAGATGTTTACATAGAAATTTATTATTACCCTTTATGTATCTTTCAGATGATGATTACACTTCAGAAATTCCCCAAACTCTTTCCAAGCGAAGTAAGTACACTAGGATTACAACAGAGAAGAAACAAGAAAGCACGAGTATCAGTACCGATAGCGACCCGGAATCAAGCGATTCAGAGAGGGATCAAATTATATTTGTTTCCAAACCCTTATCATATACGGATAGAAATGTCTTAAACACGTCAGGTGTTAATCACAATACTTGTCTCAATAGTTCAAGTGAACATATGGGATCAGGTGATTTAGGGACAATCTATACTTTTAGTGTTGACGATAGTAGACCCTCACTACAGCAAGAAACATTTTCTTCTGTTGAACTCCGGAATAGCTCTAACACAAATTCTTTTGCAGATTATTCGAACGTAAATATAAATAATCCGTCAAGAAATAGTGAATCGAGCCGGTCTACATTCAGTCCACAAATCCGTCGCTCAGATCGCATTCGAAAACCTCCAGATAGATATGGAGAGTGGGTTGTAGGTGAACAAACTGCGCAAGTATGGTATGTTTAAGGGAGAATGTCACAGGATGAAATATGTTTAGTCTAGATAGTTTTAGGATATTTCGTACTTATTCATGTGATTAGTTAGGAATTTAGCTTAATTTATTTTAAGTGGATTAATCATATAATTTTTCAGAGCAGTATCTGATCCAATTTTATTTTTGACATTACAATGTGCACTAAAACTGAGTATTTACATGTTGCAGCTTCTGTTATTTGATCTTCTTATTTACAGAAGAGGATTCCTTTCCAGATCAGTTGCATTAGTATCATTATTAATATTAATATTTAATTGAATTTTATTACAGTCCTGAGTTCTGACCTTAGAAATGTCAGGAGACATTTTCTCTAAGAGGGGGAGAATGTCACAGGATGAAATAATTCATATTTAACATACTAATATAATATCATTACGTTACTCATTTCATCATAAGTCGTTTCATTTCATTCATATTCATCGGGATGAATATGAATGAAATGAAACGACTTACGATGAAACGAGTAACGTAATGAAATTATATTAGTATGTTAAATATGAATTATTTCATCATGTGACAGATATATTATGGAATCGTTTTCGTCCATCAGCATTTCGGGATTTTTATAGAATTCAATTCAAGAACAGGGTTAGAGAAGGAGAAACTATTTCAGACTTTGGTCATTCTTTACGGAGACTTGCATTAAAAGCGTATTCTTGTTCTTTTAGTTCGATAGAAACCCACGTTATTGACCAGTTTGTATTTGGCTTAAAAGATGCTGACTTGATGAAATAATGTTTATTTTAGTCGTCCTGCATCTTTAGATGAAGCCATTGCATCTGCTGTCGAGTTTGAAGATTTCATTGAGCAAAATGCGTATGTTCAACAGAACAATGCATGTGATTTTGATACACCAGTTAATACAAATTCTGTAAGAGCCCTTATTCGTAGAGAAATCCAAGCCGCTATTCATTTGTATACGGTCGATGAAAAGAACAAAGTACTGGAAACTAATGTCATATCTCAAACAAAGAATGACCCTGACTGTGTGTCAACGTCAACCCAAAATATCGGGAAACTCACAAGTTCTGGTGCTGGGGCCGTGGCATCATATCTAGATCGTTCAAACATTACCGAACACAGTGGGTCACACGAAATTTTGACGAGTAACGCACAGAACGAACTCGCCGAAATCGATAGAGAATCATTTCATTCGGATGGCGAAGTTCCTATTTGTAACTCGAATGATAGTCATAAACCTATCGATATTTGCGAGTCAGAGTTGAAATCGGTTTGCGTTGCGACTTGTTTGAATCCCGAAGCAAAGGAATTCCTTCCTAGATCGGAATTTTATTTAGAACCTTCTGTTGAAAAGTTTGACTTGCGTTCTGTTTTTGCATCGAAACTTGATGGGAAGACTGTTCCCCCTGGTCAAGTTTATTCCATGGTGAATAGCCAGTACACAAGTACCAATTCGGTCTGCTATGCAGTGGAGTCGCTGGTATTGTACCCTTACTGTAGACCGGAATTTCCGAAAGGAATAGGTTAGATTGACTTATCGAAGTAGTCATGCGGGTGGTGTTACCCAGGTGTACGATGAACTGCTTAATCGTACTTTATGCGCATGCTACACATACGTGTTTGTGTACACACAGTTTGTGTTCTTTTTATATAAAATTTACTACCTTTATTAAAAGCGCGTAATCTTAGTAAGATTAGGCCAATAGTTTCTGCCCCCTGTCATCTGAATGACAAATCTGGGACACGAAATTATTATAAACCGCGTAAATTTACTCTATTAACTATTTTTTTTCTTATTTCTTCATTTACTAGTAATTATTATATTGCTTATGTTTACTTTTTCATATATCTAGCACTCTTGCTAAATATGCTTTCAGATTATTTTTCAGTTTCTGGTGGGATATGGATAACAGCTACAAACGAAATCCAGCGATTGATGCATGGAACATATGGTTTTCAACTCTGTGGGATTTCCTTAATTCATGATCTTCGGAGTATCTGGACCTTAGAACCGAAATCAAGTGAACGTGATGTGACCGTGATCTTGAGAACTATTCCTGTTTTCGCGTTCCTGATATTCTGGTGAAGCCAAGGCGTCCATACTGACCGAGGAGAATTGTTACGTTCCCCGCCTTTGTGATGAACTTTTCATGATACATGGACTATTCTTCGAAGTGAACTTTTGTATATTACGTATACATTCATTCATATATTTTATACAATGTATACCATTGTTTTCCATGGGGGGAAGAGGGGTTTATTTTTCATTTCTTTATACTAGCTTTTAGTCAGATCTATCGCATTTGTCTTCAAGGGGGAGGAATGTGGTAGTTTGGGTTTTACTTTTACTTTTATTTCTGGATTTCGATCCCGATGTAAATTATTCCCCCGTTGTATTTGACCATTTCCACTTTATCTTTTAGCCATTCACTTTAATGACAGTTTCTATTGTTTAATTTGCTATATAAAGCCATGCAGCTTACTATTCGGGGAAGAGAGACAGCTGGCCTTCCTAGCTACTCTTCTCCTTCCATTATTCCTATTTTGGAAGTACGTTTTGTTCGTCTACTTTGTCCCTTTTACTTGCTAAATTATTACCTTTGGGTTGGGAGAATTTCTTGATAGATTCTAGGCTAAGTCCTAGGCTTTAGTAGGGTGTATTTGTCACATTCATACTGGTAATAAATTCGTAAAATGTTATTTATCTTATTTTCATTTCTATTTGGATTTATTTTCAAGTTTCAAATCATAGTGTAGTTGGGTCGTTTCGAGGTCGCCACTATCAAAATGAAATAAAACAAACACAATGTGAAGTACAGACTATACGAACGCCAGACCTGCTACAGATCCAAAACACACCTCTCTCGTGTAAACACAATTGATGCCTCACTTACGCTAATTACAAAATGACATTCATTTGACGGGATTGTAAGACCCTATCTTAATTCAAATTTGCATCTAATTTTTAGGTCACCTGAATGAATTCAGGTGACCTGTTGCAATCTGTTTTTGTCCGTCGTCGTGCGTTAACATTTGAACATTTTCAGCTTCTTCTCTGAAACCCCTGAACCAATTTCAACCAATTTTTGGCATATAGCATCTGTGGGTGGAGGGGAACAAAAATTGTGAAATTCGTGGTCCCTGCCCCCCTGGGGCCTGAGGGGTGGGGCAAAAACCATCAAAATGAGTGTAATTTTAAAAAATCTTCTTCTTTACTCCTGGACATCAAGAAGCCAAACTGTGGGCATAATTATAATGAGCGTTGAGCCCTCTACCAAAATTGTGAAATTCATGGCCCCTGGGGCAGGGGTTCTTGTGTTAGGGTGGGGCTCTATTGGTCATATAGTGAAAATGTAGAAATTCTTTGAAAATCTTCTTCTCTGTCTCTAGGTATTAAGTAGACAAACTAATAGCATGGTAATGATGAGCAAGGATGCCTCTTTATACCCCCTGCAACAAGTTGTGTGTGTGTGGGGGGGGGGGGGGTATACTGGAATCGGGTTGTCCGTCTGTCCGTCCGTCCGTCTGTAGACCTACCGTCACCATATCATATATATGGACTACCCATGGGATGAAGATGTTCCCTATCGATTTTGGGGTCAAAAGGTCAAAGGTCAAGCACACTGGACATCGAAGTAGCAATATGGTTTCCGGGCTCTAAAGCGTTATCCTTTCCACCTACAGTCACCATATCATACATATGGACTAC
The DNA here is from genome assembly GCF_947568905.1 of Ostrea edulis. Classification (NCBI taxonomy): domain Eukaryota; kingdom Metazoa; phylum Mollusca; class Bivalvia; order Ostreida; family Ostreidae; genus Ostrea; species Ostrea edulis. The sequence goes on from NC_079169.1 coordinate 34,997,737, forward strand.
CCATAGGATGAAGATGTTCCCTATCGATTTTGGGGTCAAAAGGTCAAAGGTCAAGCGCACTGGACATTGAAGTAGCAATATGGTTTCCGGGCTCTAAAGCGTTATCCTTTCCACCTACAGTCACCATATCATACATATGGACTACCCATGGGATGAAGATGTTCCCTATCGATTTTGGGGTCAAAAGGTCAAAGGTCAAGCGCACTGGACATTGAAGTAGCAATATGGTTTCCGGGCTCTAAAGCGTTATCCTTTCCACCTACAGTCACCATATCATACATATGGACTACCCATGGGATGAAGATGTTCCCTATCGATTTTGGGGTCAAAAGGTCAAAGGTCATGCGCACTGGACATCGAAGTAGCAACACTCAGAAAAGAAGTAGTTTATACCTATTACCAACACCCTTTGGGAGATTGGGGTAAGCGAGGGGTATTCTTAGTGAGCATTGCTCACAGTACTTCTTGTTAAAAATTGTGAAAGTCATGGCCCCTGGATCAGGGTTTCTGGTGCTAGGGTGGGGCTCTATAAGTCATATAGTGAAAATGCATTATTTCTTTGAAAATCTTCTTCTCTGTCCTTGGGTATTAAGTAGACAAACCATTAGCATGGTTATGATGAGCAAGGATGCCTCTTTCAAAATTGTGAAATTCATGGCCCCTGGGTCAGGGGTTCTGGTATTAGGGTGGGGCCCTATTGATCATATAGTGAAAATGCATTTTATTTCTTTGAAAATCTTCTCCTCTGCTGCTGGGTATTAAGTAGACAAACTAATAGTATGATAATGATGATCAAGGATGCTTCTTTCGAAACTGAAATTTATGGCCCCTGGGTCAGGGGTTCTGGTGCAAAGGCGGGGCTGACCACATAGCTATTCAATGTTTCTTCCATCCAAAAGTAAAATTCTTATATTTAAACACAAACCTAATTCAAACATTGGAAGGTTGTTACATGATACTCAGGTGACTTATAAGGCCCCTGGGCCTCTTGTTAAATTATATCATGCTTGACTGAATTTATTCACGTGTCATGAAGCAGTGATGATAATAAACATACCAGAGGCGGATCCAGGATTTCCGAATGGGGGGGGGGGGGGGGTTGGCATCTGTGAAAGTGAAGTATTAGTTAAAATAATCAGCCATTTTGGGTGTCAAATCTGGAGTTTTAATATATATATCTTTGATAGTGGCACAACAAAACACACACACTTTCATGGGTGCCGTCATTACAGCTGACATTTTGAGTACCGGGGATACTTACGGTGATTCCCATTGGTACTCGATAGGTCACGTAATATCACGAATTTTAATGAGTTATGCGAAAATATCGGCCTTGTGACCCACGGTAGGTGAACGTAGAGCGACTATATATATATATATATATATATATATATATATATATATATATATATATATATATATATATTCATTTGTTTATTAATCAATTGGTTGTATTTTAATCGTGTTCTTGTAATAATCATATTATTTTTCGTTGTCGGTACTGTTTACAATATTCGAATCCACAATGGTACGGATTACCAAATATTTTATTTACTTAATCGCCCAAAATATTTATCATTCCACCATTTTATTTCACAATGTTTAATTAAACACTCGGCTACACTTGAAATGTATCCTGAAACTACTTTACACATGCAATATCAGTTCAAATATAGGGTACATATCAATATATGTAAATTCTTCAAAATGACTGTTTGATTCTTATATAATTCCCTGTATTAAAAACAAAAAACAAAAAAGGAATGAAAAAATGACTAGTTTCCTCGCTGAATCTCTGAAGCTTACATTATTTGTTTTCAGGCACGCGTGTTCGGATTTAGTAACGCTATAAACAAGTGGTACTGGTGCTATCTTAAATCATATGCATTAGTCTACTGTTAAACACTATACATATTTGTTTTGTTTCAGAATACAAAAAAGTGATATTTCATTATCTAGAATTTATACGCTGCAATAAAAAAAATATATGTATATTTAATGAATAGCAATTATACAAAACAACGTAGACCTTGGAAGTTGGGAGAAGTCGGGGTGTTTTTTGTTGTTGTTTTGGTTTTGGTTTTTTTTTTTTATTCATTTATTTTAATCAATTAACCGTATTACTTAATCAATGTTATTCACCCATACTTATTTATTCACAGATAAATATATCAGAATTTACAAATTTTACAAACAAACGTTTCAATTTATAGGACGGTGAACTAACGTAAAGTGGTCTATATTTAACGATTACATTGAATGAAATGCATCGAGCATGACGTGCTCAATTTTAGCTTTTTAGTTCTGTTGTGTAAAATCACGATTAACTTTTAGGGTTGAATGTGACTCATTGAAGAGGACCCGGGAAAAAAATTTCATACAGCGAAAAACCATATCAAACATTTACAAGATAAAAATCATGTATCATACCACCGCCATAACTAGATATACGCTTCATCCACAAATATGAGCGATTTCTACACGTTTTGTGACAGAGAAATCTATTTATATATCGTATCCAAGTTACCTGAGAAATTCCGTGCTTGAGTGACTCTCGTGTCGATGAGACAACCAGGAACAAATTATCAAACATCGACAATACAAGATTTCTACATACACGGACTGAGTCGAAGAGGGAATGGCTCGATTTGTTTCACTTCTAAGATTTGTTTGTTTGCTGGATTTGATATACATGTATGTCTTCGCACAAATAGGAAAAGGTGTGTATTATTTTTTTTCACACACACAAATGTTAGTTGATTTACGAAGTCCTAAATATTGAATACTTGATGAAATGTTGGTTACAGGAGCGTGATGCCTTTACACCATGGTGATGTATGGGGTTGTCGGGAAAAGTGACAGAAAAAAATAAAGAATGAAAGGAAATTTATTTTATCTTCTGTAATTATTTTGAAAAATTGTATTAAATGGTTCAATATTATGGTTATTCCAAATTTAGACATTTGCGTTAATTTACAAAATGAAAATTGAATAATCGAACAAAATAAAGGTTAAAACTAGGCTATGGGTTGTGTTTTAACGAGTTTTGTAAGTGAATTTTTTTTTTTAAATCTTATCTTAAATATATAAATGTATTTATACTGATCGAGAAATTATAAGACAATACTTTTAGACCTACAGTGTATATCTTTTATGATAAGTCGTATTGTTCATCTTATTATTTTTAACACAATTATTATATTTTTACAAAGATTGATGAACGATAGCTAGAGTAATTCAGGTGATCCTTATTATGTTATTACTCAATTTCCAAAAAAGAAAAATCATCTGTAGATATCTGAGGCTTAATTATTGATCTGTTTTGTTTTCATTCTGTTAATCTATAAGCTGTGTTTATCTTGCACGATTATGTCTCAGTAGTGATATATGTAGAAGACGTACCCCCGGGCGGATCTCTTATTAACCCACGGGCGGACCTCCGTCAATTTCACGACACGACTATTCATTTGTCCTGATTTCCACCGACACATATATTTGACAGTTTAGAAGCTTTCATGTTAATGCATCAAATTATCCCCTCTTTCTGTGTTCAGTGAAACGCATGATAGACGCGGCCATGGAATGCACAATCATGTTTACTTCTCTTTTTAAAAAAAACCCCAACTTTTTATGCCGTGGATAGAATTTGAAAGTATGTACGTTTTGCAAGTCGCCTAGTCACCGAGAAAGACAGTTACACCCTTTAGTAACACGGTTTCACAACCCTACTAGTATATGACTATTAATTTACGAGTATCACATTAATGGACATTTCTCTTCCATTTTCATTCCAATAAATCTTGTTGAGGTAGTTTTTGATAAACACAAAATTTGAATGTTTTCATAAAAGAAAACTGACGACATCTCTAGATATCTACAATTATTAAAGCAGGGCTTTATATTTCCTTGTTCTCGCCTTCATCCGAGACATTTTTTCTCAAGTTTTAACTCTTGTACAACGCATTACAATTCCCATATCCTTTTCAGTATCTAATAATATTAATCAAAACTAACTTTTCCAATAAGATATTGTTTATTATAGTTTATTGTTTTCATGACCCTAGTGTGTATCATGGCTCCAGTTTTATTCTGCATAGCATACCACACAACCACGAAAATATTGGACATAATACGAAATGTTGGTGTCGTCGCTAATATCATATCTTCGGATCACGATTACTTCATTAATAAATGTATGGGAGCCAATAATTATAGTTTTATTTACAATCAGTCCGATGGAAGGCTCTCATTATGTTTTATTTACAATCAGTCCGATGGAAGGCTCTCATTATGAATCATTTTTCCAGTACCAGGTATCCCCTATTCTGCGGTCATCCACAACTGAGGTACCAACTGCATATGTTGACGATGGACTGACCAACAATAACGTTACTGACATTGGTCAGCGATGACCCTGTTTTAGTTCTTAATGCGTTCACATTGTTTATGCAATGACCCATCTCTATCATGATCATGATCAATATTGATGTCACTCTCCCTCAGGTATACATGTAAATGAATAAACTAAGGTAAAAACGTTTATGTTCAATGGTTATTCTACATCTGTACAATTTATTCCGGATTTTACACAATCAACATCAACTTATGTATTGATTATGCATACATCCTTCCTTAGAGAATGACAAGTTAAAGTTAGTTTGTGTAATGAAAGGAATTTTAAAAAATTATAATAATAAAATAAAGATATTTTCATTTTTCAACAGATGGATCGATTCAAGTTTACTTGGAAATCATGAACTCCACAGGGGCTAGTGGTTCTCCCTGCAAAATGCCAAAACTATTAACTGTTAGTGTTTTACTCACTAATGGGACTGTATTCTACAAACTAAATCTACAAAGTCGAAATAGCCAACCAGATGAGGATAAACCATTGTATAGTATTAGAAAATCGGCGGCATCGCAGCCCATTCTTATACGAGAGAACAGCATACCCATTCAGGTAATATGAAAACAACAACCGAACCGTTAGAGTTCGCAGTAAGTAAATCGTTATTTCGACTCTTTCTCAGAAATAAGCTGCTAGATGAGTAAATTTGATATATATTCTCATATCACAGAGAGGACTCCTTTGATAGAATGTTATTCGGAGCACACTGCATACTTTTTTTGATAGCCATATTCATAATATGCAAATAAAGGGAATAAATATCTAGGTTTTTTGATCGAATGGATTTTACTATCACTTAAATATTCACAAACAATCTAGAAATTCCTTCCCAATTTCATCGTATACCCTTAATACAATGAACTGGATACGTAACACATCAGCGATATAACGTTCTTGTACGGACATATTGAGACTGAGTTTATCGATGTCTGTTCGTGTGTTTAGTCTTTATGAAAGTGGAAAATAAGTCCCCGACACAATAGGTTACGTTTCATATGCACTACTGTCATTTGTAACAAGATAAGTGACGTGATCAGTGGACTGTAAAATGACCATTTTACGGCTGATTGATGACGCATTTAGGGGGCCTCTAATGCAACATGTCACACTTTCACAAACAAAATGGCAAAGCGCGTCGTAAATATCCACCTACAATACTACAGTCCTTTAATATAATCACAAATAACAACATATCGTGTGCATAAAGTCGTTTTTATTGATCAAGAATCCTCGTAATTTAGGCAGAGTATGAAGAATAACAAGACGGAGCGAAGTCAATTGTCACTCATACTGAACAGAAGGATTGATTTGTTTACATTTACAGGACAGAGTCGTCCACTAATTTATACATAGTCTTAAATTCCCCTTTTTCAGATGCAGTATTAGTTTAACAATCAACCATTATAATCAACATCATTCGAATTCTAGATGTCTAGATTTATTGTCTCTGGTGTTTCCAGGTTCTCTAGATTAATCTATTCGTTATCTTCACTTTTTTTTCATGGAACAAATTGTCTCTGAAATGTAAACAATATGATTAAACTCATAACTAATTCTCATCTTTACTGCCAACATCACTTTCTGATGAAAACTTATTGTCAATGTTGATATATTATCTTCAGAAGTTCTGTTCATATCAGAGAATTACTTTTAAATTGAGTAATACGTTCGGAAAGAAAATTTAATTTGTCAGGGATTTTTATTTAAAGATAGAAAACAGGAAAACAAAGGTCAAATTGTCGCTCTCGGCTACATTTTATGTCTTTGTTAAAACTGGGGAAACAACCCTCACGCGTAGGTCATACTTCGTTTTTGAGGTCCCGTCACAGCTGTACACAAGATGATGATGAGCTGACAGATTCTATTAAGACATGAACAGAATACAGGGACGGTCGACCTCCCTGTTGTACTCCCGAACAAGTTCTTACATATGTACTACACGGGAAACGTGACTGTCTATGCCTTATTTTCACTAAATGTCACATCTTTTATGCCACTTCATTTTTTCCTGTGTAATTTGTTGAACTCTCTATTTTTATCTTTTATCATCAATGTTCGTTTCATAACTCCAGGACATGACTTTGGATAAAAAAAAAGATACATGATTTAAATTTAGTCAAGAAACATGAGCGACATTCATCAAGATTAATTCTTTGGAAAAAGCAAAATGAAATGTTACTCGATACTTGTATATCCTGCGTGATGTTCTGAAGATACATGTAACAAATCACTCCAAAAAAATAAGTATTGGAAGTAAATGCAGATATAGTAATAATTCACATTTTATCCTTTTTTTAATTTTAGAAATCCATAGTGTACAGCAGTCTACGGGAGCCTGATACACTTCTAGAAATACGGTGCTCACGGACGAGACAACATGATATTTATTCATACGTGAGTATTATCCAGCTTTATCCCCGTATCAGTTCCTTATGTATTTATCATTGGATTGTGATGCAAGTACTGATGAAACGAAAGTTACCTTTCTTATTATTTGCCGTTATTTTTTTTTCACTCAAATTATGAAAATGCAATTACTGCTACTGAAAAGCTTGTATATTTAAGTTTATTGTGATTTTTAGAATGGCGTGTTTTCACGGACTGATACTCAGTATACACTGCTTCCAGGGATAGGGGACATCCATTACCTCACCCCCACTCCCCGTACGCACGGGCCCCAGCATGACTACCGTGTATTGCGTAAGTAGAGTCCAATATTTAATCTTTAGAAAGGAAATCTGCCTTACCTTGAACCGTTTCTCTTCCATCACCTGGTTACTGTAGTAATTTCATTCTATAATATATCATGTGAAAGAAACCCTGTATCTTGCCTTTTTGCAAGTGCATGTAGATCTAAATAAGTTTCGTTTTGCTGAAAATCTTAAAAGGAGAAACGCATGAGATTGATCACTGTTCGTTATCTTCACTTGTTCATGTAAATAAGATTCAGTTTGAATATTAGTTCTATCCTATGCATACATGACCATTATCCCAGATGTTTTCGCTTTGGCAGTTACATGCAAGATGTTTTAGTCAGTCTTTTTTTCAGCTGGAGATAACATAATCCAAAGAATGAAAGAGTCAATAAGTCTACAAAAACTGAAATCCCGTTCACGGCGCCAAATAAGCGGAACACACGTCATTGATGTGCTTATTCTAATAGATCACAGAATATATACAGAGTAAGTCGTACGTAAAATTGCTTTCATTAATTTCCGAATATTAGCTTTCTTTGATTACATCGACTACAGAATGTTAATTAATGCCTTGTTTGCATGTAAATTTAGAATTAAAGTAAGTTTTAGGCAATACATCTGCCAAGGCAGTACACATCAGTGAATGAATATGGTTGATGTCACTGCAAAGGGGGGGGGGGGGGGTCACAGAAAATTAGCTTGATGTCAGCATTTCGATTGTTATTCGATTATTCAGATTTCGGCACCGGATGGGGAGAATGGCCAATAATAAGTAAATTTGTGGATTTTTTCGCAGGTGGTATGATAGAAGCACTGGTGACTCTCCTTTCCTCAGAGAACAATCCGCAAAGTCAAATATCCATACATATTACTCACACTTTCTGAATGAGGTAAGTCAAATATCCATCCATGTTACTCACACTTTCTGAATAAGGTAAGTCAAATATCCATACATATTACTCTTTATGAATGACGTTAAGTGTATTTTTAGGTATCTAGTACCAGGTTTATAATTGTATGATATAATGAAATATTTGGATTTATTAAACATTACCACGTGCTAGTATATGTGATTATAAATGTATTAGTCGTCTCCATATGAATGAAAAATTCTCAAGCGGGACGTTAAGCAATATACAATCAATCATGTATTGCTACATAGTGTGCATGCTTTCAATGTTACACTGTAAGATTACAGTTGTACATAATTCTGTGTTTAATTGCTAACTGTGTCTAGAATGTTTAACTTTTACATTCTTATTCAATCCGAAAACAGGTCGACATGCGGTACCAGGGTATCCGACAACCCGGTCTGAACTTCCGGGTCAAGGTCGCAGCTCTCTTACTCGCTGAAGTGAGTCGAATTAAAACTACATGTATTTCATATTTCAACAATCGTAAAGATGCTAATATTGATTCGGTTACATGAGAAATATAAAATAAAACTTACTATGTGAAGACGCCCTAATGTCAATAGACTAATATTCATCTTTAAAATCTATTTACTATTTTCATTGATGTTGACACTGTTTAATTCTCAATTCACACCAGAAAAAAGATTCGTACCAATGGACAGAATTGAAAAAAGAACCTGGATCGCCTCGGGAACTTCTAAATGCTGATGAGGCCCTGAAGGATTTCCGGTCTTGGATTAATAACAGTAACGATTTGCCCCTGCATGACCACGCCATCTTATTTACAGGGTGGGAACACTGAATAATTTAGCTGAGATATTCATATGAAAACGTTTTTAATTGCCTATCTACATGTATGGTTTTAAGTCCAGTCAGGCAGTGTTCAGTCTCAAATCGCGCACTGCATAATGCATGTACAAATGTATGTGCATAAATAACCGTTGTAATAATTATCCTACTTTATTCTCCCCAAAGCTGAATGTTTTGTAACTTCATAACAAGTTCAATGAACTTAGTAAAAAATCCAAGTCTTTGTTTTAGAGTGTAAATAGCCGACAATGGCCTCAACAACAAGGTTTTCTTATTTATGACTATTATCTTATCTCTGTTCCAGGTACAATTTGTATACCTCGGACGGATTTCAAAAGAAACTTCACACAGCAGGTGCGTTTTCTCTCTCCAACAATACTATCATTTATTATAATCAACATTATTTACACACATAGATGCTGTATTACACCAAGTGTTGTCTGTAGCGGTAACCAAGTGATTGGAGCTCTTGCTTTGTAATTGAGTAGCTCGGGTTCAACAGAGGACCCGTGTCACAGTAGGCGTTGGCTAGTCTGGATCATCCCGACGTTTATGTAAACTCCCCGGGTGAGCGTATAAACAAACGTCGGGATGTTCCAGGCTAAGCGTTGGCACGATTGTGCACTATGGTCTTAAGCTTCCACTACAGTTCATGACGTCTTATATGAATGAAAATTTGTCCAGTGGAACACAATAAAAGTATAAACATAAACTCCACAAAGATGGATCAAGAAAATATTCACGGTTATCCGACCTAAAATAGTACATTTTCTGCCCCTGCAGAGGGCATTGCAGACTCCACGATGACTGGAAATGAACCTGAGAGGGTGTGGATGAATGCAATCACCGTAACGCCCTTTAGATCCACCACTGCCTCAAATGTGTAATTTGAAGAAATAAGTTACATTTCATAAACTACTAATTATTATCTGTCTTCTAAATTTTTGCTCTTCTCTAATCCACAGGTTTGGCCTTTATTGGGTCCATGTGTAGGGGAGGGGGTGACAGTGTGTCTATTGTAGAGGATCATGGAGGTTTCCAGAACATCGCTACAGCCACCCACGAGATAGGACACAGGTAGGAGTCGATATGACGGAAAAGGGAGTGGAAGAGAGTGTGTGATAAATAGGTTTGTGGTAGAGAGGGTGTAGTAGAAAGTGTGTGATAGAGAGTGTGTAATAGAGAGTTTGTGACAGCGAGTGTGTGATAAAATGTGTTACAGAGAGTGTGTGATAAAATGTATTACAGAGAGTGTGTGATAGAGAGTGTGAGATAGAGAGTGTGTGATAGAGAATGTGAGATACAGAAATTGTGACAGAGTTTGAGGTAGAGGTATGTGATAGAGGAATTGTGACAGAGTGTGAGATAGAGAGTGTTTGATAGAAAGTGTGTGATAGAGAATGTGAGATTGAGAAATTGTGACAGAGTTTGAGGTAGAGATTATGTGACACAAGATGTGTAATTGAGAATATGTAGTATAGAATGTGCGGTAGACGGTATGGTAGACAATGTGATAAAGATTGTAGGGTTGGGTAAATATATTCTATTTCATAGTTGAAGGAACTATATGAGTTTAGATAAGTTCCTTTGTTTGAAATGATTAATTTCCTCTAAAACTACTGACACTAGGTGTTACATGACGATTTTCAGCACACGATATTTACAGTGTTTATTTTCGTGGCTTAAAAATATTTGCCATGCTGTGTCGATTACAGTTACGCGTGAATGAAAGAGAGCTAAATCTTTGTCTGTTGTCATGTTTTCCCCTTTTTGTTGAACGTACAGTCAACTCTCGATAAACCGCCACCTTTTGTTCTTATGAAATTATGGCATTATAACGAATTTGGCGATGAATTGAATTACTGCCATCTTGAAGAAATAGAGTTACTGTTCTTTTATATATAAGAGTTATCTTTCCTCTTTTTACAATACTTACGTAAGTGAGCGATCGGGTAACATTCGGTAAAACAATACTGTCTCGTCTATGTTATAAATCTTTCAAATCATAATTTTTCATTACTTCTATTGCCTCTTTCCGGCCATCAATGATCAAACTCACATAAATTCCGGCATTTTCACCGCTTATAATTCTGAAAGAAATTACATGACGTTGTTTGAAACGAGTTAGCCACCATTCAGAATAATTGAAATTGGACATTCCTAGCTCTGCACAATACTGTTTTCCCTTTTCAATTATCATATCCCCGGTAACAGGAATGTTTTTTGTCCTGACTTGCGTAAACCACATAAACAACGCCTTTTCTAAGTCAGTATTAAGTCCACTGCGGTGCCGTTTCCTGGCAGGCGGGCAAGAATTCCATCCTTTGCTGCTAAGATGTCGCCCACAGAAAAATGATTTGCAATATCCTGATGGGTACATTTTGGATGATGTCATTGGTACATAATGATTTGCTTTTTCTCATCAAAATTTAACAGGACCCTCTTTCGTGGCGAAGCCATAGCTAAATTGAAATGTGTTTCTATGATGTATAAACAACTTGACTGCAGTTCATCTCGAGTAATTTTCTTGTTTATTCAATACAGCAATTATTGGGATCCTTCTGTCCAGGTGATCCAGAGATCGATAATGACCAATTTACTGCTTCACTGACCACGTGCACCCATGGCGGTTTATCGAGATAATTAACACATTGAAATAGACTTTTGTAATGAAAACACTGTGGCAAATGGCGATAGCGAATTTGGAGGTTTAACGAGAGTTTTAAGTAACAGGAAAAATGTTCCTAGAAAAATACGGCGTTATAACGAAAATGGCGGTGAATTGAATGGCGATAATTCGAGAGTTACCTGTATATGAAAATTAGGCGAGCCTGTTGTATCTACTAGTAATTTCAAAGTGGGAATGCAGTTACTGATTTTTCAAAACTCAAAGTAGTAAATGATTAATGTAGGCTTGCTAGTGGGTCTTGGTCAAAAATGCAGTTTGGGATATATTTTTTTTCAGAATAGCCAGCTTAGTTGATATGGATTGGATGTGGCAGATTAAACGTTAGCTTTGTTGTCAAGACAAAATTAAATGCTATAGATTTATATGAGGCAGATTTAATTCAGATGAGATAGATTTAAGTGAGATGAATCTAATTCAGATTTAATTCAGATGAGATAGATTTAAGTGAGATGAATCTAATTCAGATTTAATTCAGATGAGATAGATTTAAGTGAGGTGAATCTAATTTAGATTTAATTCAGATGAGATAGATTTAAGTGAGATGAATCTAATTCAGATTTAATTCAGATGAGATAGATTTAAGTGAGATGAATCTAATTCAGATTTAATTCAGATGAGATAGATTTAAGTGAGATGAATCTAATTCAGATTTAATTCAGATGAGATAGATTTAAGTGAGATGAATCTAATTTAGATTTAATTCAGATGAGATAGATTTAAGTGAGATGAATCTAATTTAGATAGATTTACATATTGTAACTGAAACAGATGATTTAAGTGAAGCAGATTTAAGTAAGATAAATTTAAGTGTGACAAATTCTCAAAAGATGAGACAGATTTAATTTAGAAAAATTTTAATGAGACAGATTTACATTTTGATTAAGAAAGATTTAAATGAGACAAATATTACAAAGGTCAGTGAAACAGAATATCAATCAAAAAAGATTTGAGTAAGATAGGTTGAAGAGAGAGATTTAAGTGAGATTGATTTACATGTGAGATAAATTGCTATAATCCTTTACTTGCAGTCTGGGGTCTCTACACGACGGAGAGAACAATGCCTGTAATCCTAACAATCGTTACATCATGTCCTCGTCAGAAAACATCGACTCCGTGGCGCCAGAAAAACGAACTAATCAGTGGCACTTCTCCGCATGCTCACTCAACTACTTCCGGGAGTTCCTAATCAATAACAACAGGTGATTTCTTATTTGTTTCATTCTTATTCATATGGAATTCTAAAATACTTTTAGTTTTTATTTGTATTTCAACTACCGTTGCATATACATGTATTCAATATAATTTTCTGTTTTCTTTCAGGAACGGATTGACGTGCTTGTCAGACACACCACAACTTCCTTCTCCCCCGTCCTCGGTACCGCCAGGTCAACTTTACTCACCTGATGAACAGTGTAAACTCATCTGGGGCCCTCAGTCCTACCTATGTAGGGTGAGTATCAATCTGATCAGTCCTACCTATGTAGGGCGAGTATCAATCTGATCAGTCCTACCTATGTAGGGCGAGTATCAATCTGATTTAACCTGAAAATAACGTAATCAACTTATTGAATTCATTAAGAAAGTATCATTATCAATGTCTTTCAGATCCAAATATTTTAAATAATTAACAATTTCAGTCAAGAAGATTTGAGGTTCTTTATTTAATGCATGTGTCTGTTGAAGTTATTAACCAATACATGTACTTGTATTTTGAAGGGGAACGAATTTGGGGACGCCGGGTCGATATGCACGGCCATGTACTGCCGCGATCCCAGCAGCGGAAACGATTGTGTCTTGCACACGGCCGCCAGGGGGACTTCATGTGGAAACAAAAAGGTCAACTATATTGCATTGTCTTCCCACAGTTTATTTGAATGAAAAATATGATATAGATATTTGTAGAATGGCAGGATCAGTAGCATAAGTTACGTGGTTAGAAATATGCTACATATCGACAGCTTCACATTGACGAAGAATAATGAAATATTGGCCTGTTAGCAGACCTGATCATACGTTTTATCATTATCTAATACATAATGACAGCTGCAACAAATCCCTGATTCATATCGTTTTACTTTTCTACTAGATATTGGACACATCGTATTTAGGAACATTCTTATTCTGTATAAATCATCGCTGGATGTTATTGAAAGAAACATTGCAGTCATTCCCACTTTTGCAAAGCATATCTAGTTCTTCTATACTTTGTCAGCACCTCAATGGCTGCCGACTTCAACGCCACATAATCGTCTATATAACATATTGATCCCGTGTCAAATAGGCAGTGATTGTTCTTCCGCCAAGCATCCGGCAAAGTAAAAGTAACACGTCATTCGGATATGACCTTAAAACGGTAGAGTGTTGGCACGATAAAGAACCCTCATTGCTTCGGCACCAAGAGCCATCTGTGCCAATTCACCTGAGGCTGGTGACATCTCTATCTAAGTGAAACAATATATTCTCAAACAGGACATAAAACGATATAGGTGCATGCATCTTTAGCTGGACTACATAAATATATTCTAACTGTGCTTTATTTTATTGTAGTGGTGTGAAGAGGGGATATGTACCTTTTCAGAAAAGGCACCAGAACGTGCAGGTAATTAAGGTTAAACAATATTTGTAATTAATTGAAAGGACATTTCTACAGCCCTGCAGCCCCACAATTGTTATTAGAATAAAGATTAAAAATTTTCATTCCATGTTGTAACGATGTTCTGTTCTTGGTCAATACCTGCAACTTCTTCAAGACAACCGTTTTTATGCTGCACTGCATTGAAATCCTCTCAATGTGTGTTCTTATATCAGCCATTTTTAGTAACAGCCAATTATAAATGGAAAAACATTGGGGGGTTTTTAATATATATATTTTTCTCCCCAGTTTTGCGTTTTGGAAGACCTTGGATTTGTGCATAGTCAAAGCAAATCAAAATAATAATTACAACCCAAAGCATGAAAATAAAACTCCAGGGAATCTTGAAATCCAAAACATTCGCAGACGAAGTTATCGGTACATATGTTTACATTTGAACTTTGACACACTGTTCATAATTCTAACATTCTGTTACAGATTCGTGCGTTCTGGGGGATCAGCCGGGAATTGCCTTCATTAATAAAACTTGTGATGATTTGATTAAAGAACTACCTCAGTACTGTTACAAGGAAAAGGTCCGAGCCCGCTGTTGTTCATCTTGTTCTAAACATTATTCATGGATTGCAGGTTCGTGTTTGGTTAATGTTTAAAATACTAAACTCTTCGTGTAAATGTAAAACTTTTGTTGACTAACCATTTTTATGTTCTTTGTTGTGTGGATAGGTTGCGAGTACGGAGATCGAGTTCTGGGCTGTAAAGATTTCCACTGTAACATGGTGGAGGATCCAAACGTTCTCACCGACTGCTGCAAAACCTGCTCCTTCGGGACACTCATCCCGACAACACCCGCTCCTGATTTCTCCGTGCGTCCTTTTATCACAGACAAACCCACAGAGCACAGACCCCATATCTGTGTAGATCGCGCTGAAATTAACGGCCAGAGTTGTGGGAAGTTTCTTACGGAGCGAGGTCGACACTCGTGTTATGATAATAGGCTATCTGCCTATTGTTGTGGAACCTGTAGAAACCTGCTTAGTCTTCGCAGTCCAGGTGAGATTAAAAACTAATCTCCAATCACTACCATATTTTAATCAACCGTTCAATCTTGTTTTAAGGATTTTTCATCCAAAATTTAATTGAGGGCCTCCTGATATACGTGTTGTATTTAAATAAGTTACAAAATTAGGGGGTTTTCTTGGAAAGGGGGGATTTTTCTGTTACAAGATTATGCTGACTTGACGAGTTTAATTATATCAGTGTGTTGTATGTTCCAGATCTATATTGGATGCATGCATTTCGATTTCATGAAAGAATAATCTGAAGATTCGAAATATTCTAGGTTTTGATTTGAGCTAGAATATTCTTTGCGACTATATAATGATTTTCTTTCAGATTGTCCCTATGGTGACCGACTCCCAGACTTTTGCTCCCAGCAAGTGAATGTGACAGAGCGGTGGTGTAATAACTTTCGCCCTCATTGTTGTGACACGTGTAATACTAGTTCAGCGCCCAGTGTGTTCAGCCTAAGGACAGTATTTATAGTACTGACTTTTATTTTGTTCAGCGTCTGACGTACGCCATTGTGCTAGTGACAAATGCTTTATCTGTGATAGAATATATTGAAGTCAAATCCAAAACGGTGACACACTTTGGAATGTTTTATTTCTTATTATAAAACTTGTTATATTAAAAACTGTTCTTGTGCTATGTTTTTATTCTTTTATACATATTAAAATGTTTTAACAAAATTATCTCCATTAAGAGAGAGAGAGAGAGAGAGAGAGAGAGAGAGAGAGAGAACGTGTATAGTGAGGACAATTTTTAACCATTTGATAGAAACCGTGAGGTCAGAAAGTACACCATGAGGACAAAATTCTGTCCTCACAATCACATCCCCATAAACGTTATCCACAGCACGTGAAAGATGTAGGTACAAAATATTAGATTAGTGAGGGCAAGTGATGTGGGGACATGTTCCCACAAATATTCTCTCTCAAAACCATTTTTTCACAATTCGAAAGAGAGTATTAGATAAACTCTTATAGGTATCCCTATAGCTATATATAACACAATACATATTTGCCTTTACAACAACATATCTGTGTATTCTCTTCTAGACATTGTGAGAACGTCCTCACTTAACAGGTATCATCGTCCAGAGAGAGAGAGGGGGGGGGAGATAATGTGTGTAGTGAAGACAATTTCAACCACTTGATCTGCGTTGTGAAGACAGACGTGTACTGCGGAAACAACACGGCGCTAATTATTTTGGATTGGAAACATTGGCAGATATAGCATTACATGAATTACATGTAGAAAGTTTCTATTTCAGCAATTTTCTAACCTGAAGGTCACCAAGCAGAATGATAATTAGAACTTATTCAGCCTCTGCTAAGTTATCCACTAACACGAACCCCAACACCCTCTATAGATCCGCCACTGAAGTCCCCTTCCATATATATCAGCATCCACGGAACCCGTTAAGGTCTTCACTAAGATCACTGCTATTTAAAACCTCGAAATCCCCACCCTTTCGATCCGCCACTCAGATCCCTGCTTTTCACATCGATGAATCCTTAAACCTTTGTTCTGAGTTATGTATAGCATCTGTCATACAGGTAGAATGTATGTACATGTAATATTTTGGTAAGTTTAAGTTCAAATCGGGTATGTATAAAATATTTCTGTTTCTCTAGATAGAAAGTGTAATTCATATAATACCAGTAATTGAAACATTCATAACTGATTTGTCAATTGTTCATAGTTAAACTTAGCAAAATTGTTTAAAAATTGAAATTTTTTGTCGATCGCGAGTACTGTGCGATTGTTTCATAAGATTAAGTACTCCAGCTGTCAGTGCATTCTTTGACTAAACTGTGGATATCCAGACTTGAAACTAGTGGAGGTGGTGCGACATCACTTATGTACTACCAAAGCCATATCTTAACCATAAGAACAAAATTTGACTCATCATTAGAACTATATTACGCATGTCGGGGATACATCCTTAATTAATTTGATATATTACATGTATATCCTTTATTCAGTTCATGCAGCCCTCTGCCCCCTTCTCCCTCTCTAAACTTTTGAAATTTAAATTAAATCATGGTCTCTTGCTTAGAAAAACAAAACGTTAAAAGAAACAATAATGTTTTTTCCATTCTCAGAGAAATAAATGACAATACCTTTTGATTTATTGTTATTTTTATTGGGAGAACTTATATTTTATTCCATAAAAAACTTAAAATTTGTATCATTTTATCAATTTCACTTCATTAGAAATGAAAGAAAATAGTGAAATTACTACATATGCGATATATCTCAAGCCCTATAAAATTCAGCAGCTTCCAGGGGCTTAAGGCGGCCCCCAGCCCCCGTACCTGCCTCATGAAGTTGCGCCCCCTATCTTCAATTCCTGGGTTCGCCCCTGCAACCCCTCCCTTCTTCCTCTTTTCAGAGAGATTCGGTCATTTACCAAATGTGAACACTTTTAATTGGTATCTAAGAGTGGAAGGAAAATGTAAGAATATGTTTCATCTCGTTAGTCACGACTTACGCTTACCGAGTCCGGCAGTACCTACCCCACCTCTGAGCATGAACAGAGACAATTGGATTGGATTGGTCCATCCTTGATCTACTTTTGGACTAAAATTAGGTCAGACAATTTTCCGGGATTTTTTTTTTTCTATGACGGATACAGATATTGCCCTGATATTTAGTCAAAGGCTTCCTCTCAGAGGAATACAAGGTCAGTTTGCATTTCAGCTGGATAGGTCCGTCCTTGACCTACTTTTGGACTAGAAATAGGTCAGACAGTTTTCATGGCCTTTTCATTACGGATACAGATATTGTCCTGATATTTAGTCAAAGGCTTCCTTTCGGAGGAAGACAGGTGCAATAACATTTCAGCTGGATTGGCGCACAATGACCTACAGTAATTTTGGGGTAGATGTAGATCAAACAGTTTTCCAGATTGTTTTTGGTATGAGAGAGAGAGAGAGAGAGAGAGAGAGAGAGAGAGAGAGAGAGAGAGTTCTATGGTACTAGTTTTATACATGAATGCTACTAGGAAAGTAAAAACAAAAGATTTTTCATATTAAACATATTTCAAATTGAAATTCATCAATATATAAAATGAAGCAAGTCAAACATGTAATCATTTAATGAGATTAACAAAAAGGCGATCACGGCCCCCCATTGAAAATGGTATTGGAATCGCACAAGAATTCCAAATATTTATTCCCATTAAACAATTCAGAATATATTCTCTAGAGAGATATCTATGGTTATCTTACTCCTCCCCCCCCCCCCCTTCAACCTCCTCATCTATCGCGGCCGGCGACGATATATTCCAATAGTCTATTGTCTTCGACGACAGTATGTACCGTGATACAAAAAATATGCCTTGTCTTGGCATATATTATCATCGGCGACAACATGTAGTACAGGTACCCATGCCCAGAAATCCCATTCGGCCTAAACTCGTTGGCTTCAATAGTACCATATTACATAAGCATGCTGATTGATAGTAGCCTCACTTATATTGCGGTCACTGATCATGATTTATAACGGTTTTCCTGCACAGTAGATTTTGCTAGGAATTTCTTGGCATGGTAAACAAGTACGATATAGACGAGTTTGGAACGGAAAATTTGAAAGAGTGGGTGGTAGTAAAAATAATTTTAACAAAAGTACGAACGACTGTATCAATACACACTCTGCATCAAGAAAGGGATATTTGATATTCTACAAAATAAGCTGGCATCGGGATCGATCGTCTAATGTGTAAAGGTATCACATCGCTAATTATCCAATCAAAATGAACTTTGTCTAAAGTGTAAATGTATCACACCCCTAATTGTCCAATCAAAATTAACTTCGTCTAATGTGTAAAGGTATCACACCGCTAATTGTCCAATCAAAATGAACATCGTCTAATGTGTAAAGGAATAACATCGCTAATTGTCCAATCAAAATAAGCCTAGTCATTTAGTTGTCAGTCGTAGTTCCATATGTTTAAAAAAACATTTTTTCTTGTGCGATTCTTCTCATTTCCTCTTCTTCTTTTCTCTTAATTTCTGTACCCCTGATTAGGAAATGTTGTGTAATTTTCAGATATAATCAGTTGTATACAAAGGAACTATTTGATGTTGGTAGCTGAGGCTACTTCCTGAGGTGCACTCTCGAAGGCTGTTTACACACATGTAAAAAAAAAACAACAAACATGTAGATTTGATCATGAGGTTAGTCTTGTTTGCGGGTAAATACTTTCGAAAATTCTGCTTAGGATGTTTTTTGCGGTGTCGGCAGACAATGAACATTTCCGACAGCGTTATTTGGCATCAATTTTACAAACTGATTTAAATGATTTTTCCCACAGGGGCCAAGTCCGTTTTGGGCCCGAACTCTGCGATAATATGGTACATGTATCAGAGTGTTCGGGACCAAAACGGGCTTAGCCCCTGTGGTTTTTCCTTCTATAGTAATATACAGTGAAAATAGTTACCGGTGTGATACTTTAAAGGCCACCATGCAAGGGTGATCCCAACAAAAAGTATGCGCGAAACATTTTTTAAGGTATTTAGGGTGCATTTCTTTTCACCTGCCTAACTTCATTTGTTTCATGAAATTCCTATGCTTGTCGCTTATTAGAAGGTCAATAAAATTAGACAGAATAGAGGCAGAACTTTGAATTTTAACAAGCGATAAATTACAACTTTCTCTAACGATTCATTCCAAATATGTTACGATATCTTTCCTTAGAAGTCAAGTGCAAGGGGTGGGGGTGGGGGGATCACAGTTTGTAATTTTTGCCATTACACATTTTTACGCCAAAACTATGGGAAGATTTGGTGTGCAAAAATATTTTTCAAAAATGACCAAATAAGATGATATGGGGTTATTTGAGTGTTTTAGTTGAATACACATAAATCATAACCATGCCAAGAAATCCCGTCCGGTCTGAACTCGTTGGCTTCAATAGGATCATGTTACATATGCATGCTGTACTAGGCGTCACATAACTCTTAATTGCGGTCACTAATTTATTACGGTTTTCCTACACCGGGGATTTTGCAAGCAATTTCTTGGCATGAACGGACAATATGTACCGTGAGGGTACGTGCATATCGTCGCCAAGGACGATATGTGCCAAACGGCAATATGTACCATCACAGTGTGCACTGAACGGCGGAATTACAAGAGTCTTGAACTTTTATACACATTTACACTAATCATTATGATAATTTAACTTTATTATAAGCTTATATTACCGTAAAAGCAAAATTAATTGATTTAATACCCCCATCACACTAGGCCACGTTCGTACTACGACCATGTAAAAATTGATGATCGTAGTGCGATCGGGTACGTCGTAGTAAGGTCGTAGTAAGAACGTAGTAAGGTCTTTATGGTCGTGATGGTCGTGGAGCAACTTTGAACATGCTCAAAACAAACGTAGTGCGGTCGTGGTCAAATTTGATCGTAGTGGAAGCGTAGTAAGGACGTACTAAGGTCGTATTTAGATCGGCATTGGTCGTAGTAGCATCGTAATGGGATCGTGATGCAGAAGAAACCTACTGCACTGCGATTCCACTACGCTCTCTATACGACCATCCCGTTTTCACTACGTTCTCATTACGATCATCCTGTTTGCACGACGTTTTCTTCACGCTTCCGCTACGATCACGGCACGTCCATACTATGTTGTTGAAGACTGTAGTAAGTTTCTACCAAGATCATCCCGTCCTTAATACGTCCTCACTACGATTTCACTGCGCGCAAGCCACGACCGAATCACGTTCTGTTCCCCCCCACACACTGGTATAAAAACTGAACAAAAGTTGCATATGACCATTGCTTCTTTGGAATCATGGAAAGGCCAGACCAAGAAATATTGATGGAGATGTTGATGCATATTCAGTATATGGCACTTAACGACCAAGCTGCTATATTGTTACTTAGGCGAAGGAGGAGGAGAATCGTAAGGCAGCGTAGATCTTGCTGGGTACGACCTTGGCTTTCTGTTGAAAAAGACTTCAGTTTGGCCATTATGATCAACTGATGAATGAATTGAGGATGGAGGATCAATAGTCCTGAAGGTTCTGAGCTGTATTTATACTGAATCTGGATCTGATTCAGCTGCTGCAAAGCGTGGCGACATCGACGCGGAAACGTGGTAGAACCGTAGTAAGATCGTGGTAGAATCGTAGTAAGATCGTGGTACAATCGTGGCAGAAGCGTAGGAAACTCGTGTTGCAGTCGTGGGAGTCGTGGTGAGAGCGTAGTTAGAACGTGATGGACGTAGTGGGAGCGTAGTAAGAACTTGATGAACGTAGTGAGAACGTGGTGAAATCGTAACAAGGCCGTAGTTTAATCGTAGTGGAGTCGTGATAAGAGCGTAGTGAGGACGCCGTAACATCGTGAAGACAGACAAAATTACAAATTCATGCCGTTCGCACTACGATCTCACCACGATTTAAAAAATATATAGAACGTAGTGAGGTCGTGATGTAGTGTGACAGGGCCATAAGCAATTTATGGTGCAGTTCTAAGCCTGCAATGATAAATCGTCGTTTTCTTTCCTTTGTAAAATGTATTCTAATCGCACGAATAAACTTTTACTCATAAGTTAACTTTCTAAAACTTCTACTGAATGGTCTATACTTACCATGCGTTGATTGGAAAGTGATTTCTTAAATTTAAAACAGCATCCAAAATTAACACAATTTAAAGGAATGAGGAGAAAAAGAAAAATATCATGTGTTTGACAACGATTATATATTTTCTCGTAATTATGGGATAATTATCTTGTAATTACGAGAACTTTTCTCGTAATAATGAGATCATTTCTCGTAATTACGAGATAATTATCTGGTAATTGCAAGATCTTTTCTCGTAATTTCGAGATAATTATCTCGGATGGTTGATTCATTTTTTATATGATACAACCTATCATTGGGTCAAATGCTGTCTGACGTGTTTGAACATACCGATTGTTAGACCGTTCTTGGCACACTGATTTCGACTATACGTACGGATAAAGTTCTTCGTTTACCTGATCAAGATATAGGGCTCACGGCGGGTACGTGCGACCGGTCGACAGGGGATGCTTACTCCTGCTAGGCACCTGATCCCACCTCTGGTGTGTCCAGGGGTCCGTGTTCATTTCTCTCTATTTTGTATTGCTTATGGGATTTATGAGATTGATCACCAGAAGTGAAATCACTAAATAGGCTTTCGTACCTTAATCATCTTTCCTATCTCGTAAATTTCTTGTAAATTTCATGAATTCGTGATAATTTCTGAAACAACATCCAGGGTCCTGACAAAATATAGACATATGTTAATTTACAATATCAATGCAACAGATAATTATACATCTTTTAAAAATTATCAAGATAAAACAATCCATTGCGTGACATGACAACTTATTGAACACAAAACTATTTACAACCAAAAAATAGTTTTGAATGAACGACAATGAAGGAAAATAATATATAAGTTCCCTAGACGTTTGGGATTCTTCTTCTCGATTTCTGGGACGTTTCGTCACCAAGATAAAATAAAACAAAGTAAAACGTCTTGAGGGTCGGTGTAATGAACAAAGCTATCATTTAATTTTGATTTATCCATCATACTCATATCAGTTTTCATCAGGTCATTCCAATATCAGGACATTTCACCTTTGATGTACATGTAGTATAAGTTTAAAATAACAAATAACCATATTATTGATTTTTAAAAATATCATTTGACAAATGTATCTTGAGAAAGAATTCAATATGAAAACAAATATCATCAAAAGAAGCTTTGTGACAATAAAATAACACATCAGGACCTCAATAACGCTCTAGAGACCGTGTCATCAGTTCATTCCGATATCAGGACATTACACCCTTGGTTTATTTTAAACCTAAGATAATGAAAAATAACCAACAAATATTGAAAATAATAGTTGAATATCATAAGATATATACCAACTCATAAACATAATTAATTTGGATGCATAAAACCGTAAAAATGTATCATTTTTGTAGAAATGTCTCATCAGGACATTACACTAAATATCGGGACATTTCACTCCTCGGGTTTGAAAATGATGAATTATTATGCATTAAAATGCATATATTTTTAAAAAATTAGTATTTTATGAAAGAAAAACTTATATTTAATTAGATCAAATCTTAAAATATCATATTTTTAAAATATGCTTTAGAGTAGATAGAATTATTGCCCATCAGGTCAATCAGGACATTACACTTTCAGGTCATTACACCGACCCGACGCTTGATTTTCAAATCGGGCTCGGTGTTCTATCATTCCAAAATCTGAAACGTGCGGCATTGTTTTGTTTTTTCGAAATCCGAAAAGATTTTTTTTCAAGCTGTTGTTAAGACTAAAGAGGAAGGAATTTGATTGAATGCTACTCATTCAATTCACAGACTAGCTATAGCGCTAACATGTAAGTTTGAAGACCCGAGGTTAACGCATTCCTGTAGAACACTCAACAACTGTCTAATGACCCTATCTTGAAGATTTTTAGTTCAGATTCTATTGCATTGAAGATAACTTGCCGACCACTGGCTGTTGTTTCATAGGCTTCGTAAATTATACAGTTGAAAAGTCTATGAAACAAACGCCTGTGTCATGATATCTACACGATTTTCAAAAATAAGTGATCAGTGTTTACAAATACAAAGTGATTTTTGAAAAGTTATAAAAATATATTCATTTGATCATACTAAGGTATCTGAATTTCAATCAATAAATAGATCTATATTATTAGAAAAACATTATACTATATATTTGAATACACAAGTGTGTTTAGAGAGAGAGGGGGAATGAGATTGAGACTCTTTAATAAAAATTCTGATAATTGTACCTGTGACTTGATGGGTATGAGCTGTTTTTCTTTTCAACTAGAGGCTGGAGCTGATTGGACTACTAATGAGAGGTGTCATGGTGTACAGATTTTAGTAAATGCCACTAATTGTTTGTGGAGAAAGGACCATTTGTGAGAGTCTGTGTGTGAATGTTTGTGGATGGTTCTGTCTTCTTTTGGTATAGCAACACAATGATGCACACTTTTAATATTCCGAATATCCAACGTTTTCCTGGCTTTTTTATGATTTTGATATTTACTGTGCAGTCTGCTATTAATCAGCATTGAGAGTTGGGCACTGTAGTGTGTTTATCATGTTGGCGACACTGCTTATGTTGCAATAATTTATATATGTAATGAACAATTCGACGTACATATTTTTAGGTTTTAGCTCACCTGTGCCAAAGGCTCAAGTAAGCTTTTCTGATCAAAATTTGTCCGTCTGGCGTCGTTGGCGTAAACTTTTCACATTTTCATCTTCCTTTCCAGAACCACTGGGCCAATTTCAACAAAACTTGGCACAAAGCATCTTTGGGAGAAGGGCTTTCAAGTTTGTTCAAATGAAGGGCCATGCCTCCGTCAAAGGGGAGATAATCACAAAAATTGGGCGGAGTCATTTAAAAATCTTCTCAAGAACCACGGAGCCAGAGGAGCTAATATTTACATAAAAGCTTCCTGACATAGTGCAGATTCAAGTTTGTTACAATCATGACCCCTGGGAGTAGGATGGGGCCATAATAGGGAATCAAAGTTTTACGTACAAATATGGGAAAATCTTTTAAAAATCTTCTTCTCAAGAAACACTGGGCCAGAAAAGCTGAGATTTATATGAAAGCTTCCTTGCATAGTGCAGATTCAAGTTTGTTAAAATCATGACCCCAGGGGGTAGGATGGGGCCACAATAGGGGATCAAAGTTTTGCTAATATATAGAAAAAAGTCTTTAAAAATCTTCTTCTCAAGAACCATTGGGCCAAAGAAGTTTACATTTGCATGAAAGCTTCTTCACATAGTGCAGATTCAAGTTTGTAAAAATAATGGCCCTGAGGGTACCGTAGGATGGGGCCACAACAGGGGATCAAAGTTTTACATACTAATATATATATATATATATATATATATATATATATATATATATATGGAAAATCTTTAAGTATGGGCCAAGGTGACTCAGGCGAGTGATGTGGCCCATGGGCCTCTTGTTTGTCTTGTGATGTACGAGGGTCCCAGACGCTACATCTGTCTTCTGTTGCTTGGTTATGACCAGCTGATGATTGTTTGCTTAACCCAACAATAGAGACACAGGGTATAACCAAATGATGACCTCCACCATGCCAGAATCATCTACCATAGTACATCAGTATACGATACGTACAGTTCATGTATTCAACCACGAGTGGCTGTGATAAGACGAAATATTTCATTAGTTTTAAAGAACAGCAAAAATACTTGAATTTTCAAGATATCGTACCATCTGATCAACATTGTCAATGCCTATAGGTTGTTGGTGTACAGGTTATTTTGTAATTTATCAATATTGGCAATGTCTTTCTCCACATAAACTATTTCTGTAATGGAAGTTATTAGGTCACTTGAGTCACTCAGGTGACGTATTGCTATTGGTCTGTGTGCATTGTCCATTAACAACTTCTTCCCAGAAACTACTGGGCGAATCTTGACCAAACTTGAAAAGAGGAGGTAGTCCTTTACCAAAATTGTAAATTTGATGATCCCTGGGGTAGGGGTTCTGTCCCCAGGGTGGGACCAAACTTAGTATAGAATATTCATGTGTAAGTTTGCTGATACTGTATAAAATCTAAATGGCCGAAAAGGATGTACAAAAATGGTGATGAATTTCACAACCCAGAGTTTTGACTCTAGGATGGGTCCAAATTAGTCATATCTTTTAATGTTAATATTACACCTATTATATTATGTAAAGCCTTTCATCAGTGTATGCACTTTTGAGGGCATTGAAGTTTTGAGAACACATCATTGTTTTATACTGTTTGTGAACATTAGAATTTAGCTTAGATATTCAGAACAGGAAATCTTTTCCATATTTCATAGCCCTTGGAAGTAGTGATACTTTTTTTATTAGTACTCAGGTGACCGATAAGGCCTGTGGGCCTCTTGTTTTGTAATGTGATGGAGAGGGTAATGGTTTCAAGTCGATTTGTGATAGAACTTGAAATCAAACTGGTAGTGAATTCACATCAGGCAATGAAGAGTGTGATACATTGGAGATCCTGAGTACTAATCCAACCAAAAACCACTTTCTTCCCATCTCTTTCCTGTTTGAAATTAAAGTAAAAATGTAGGACACAAAGATTGTACATAAACTTCATGAGTTGAGTGGAATAATGAACCTCCAGATGTCTATGTACACGTGTATGAATAAACTCTGTTGTGCTCGCTTATCCAATATTAGTGTAATCATAATGTGTACATTTCAATAGAGAGTACAATCCACACATGGAATCTCCAATGGTACAGCAAGCCTTTAAGGCGGCTCCCCTTACCACCGAGTTCTTCCTACAGGGTAGCGTGCTGGAAAACTCCCTGGAGACACTGTTGAACCGCCTTAAGGGATTGTGTGACAGTGCAGATCTTCAGCAGGAGACTTTCCAGGACCATGAGATGGTGTTCCACATCAGTAAGTTACACTGTTACCATAGTAACACAATATCAGTAAGTTACACTGTTACCATAGTAACACTACATCAGTAAGTCACACTGTTACCACCGTAACAACATCAATAAGTTTCACTGTTACCATAGTAACACAACATCAGTAAGTCACACTGTTACTATAGTAACACAACATCATTTAGTGATGAAACGATTATCGATCATTTTTGGCTCGTCGATTCCGATTATCGATTCCATTTTTCATAATCGATTGTCGCCCGAACACAAGCCCATTATAAACAAATCAACTATGTATATATCAATCAACACATTTGAAAAGGAAGAAGGCTTTAGATATCATCATCATGGATATTGAAATCAACTCAATAATAATGAAGTTGATAACTAATCCAAGATTCTTCTGATTCTTATCCCTGCTTTTATATTACGACATGTGCGGGGAGAGTCAGAGCGGACTCCATAATGAAAAGACTTGTGAGAATTCGGCGACAGCAGCCAGTGTCGCTGCTCTGCCTACCGTTTACATCTTTATTTCGCTGATCTAGATAGGATTCAGTTATTGGATGAGTATTCCTCAGGTTAATCATGGCTACTTTGACGCCGATTGGAATTTTGTGTATTTGTGTGCTGACGTTATGCGCAAAGAACTCGAATGGCGAGGAGGTGACCAAAGTCAAAATGATGCTTCTTTTGTCAGTGTTAGAACTTTTTACACGGCAATAGCATCAATTTAGTCATGGTTAACTTGTAAAATAATCATCCGATAACCGAATTCCTGCGTCTTGGATGGTAAATCCGTGAAATAAAGTTGTAAAAGGTAGGCAATGCAGCGACACTAGCTGGTGTCGCTGAATTCCCACTTTTCATTATAGAGTCCGCTCTGACTCTCTCCCGCACATGTCATGATATAAAAGCGGCGATAAGAGTCGGAGGAATCTCGGATTAGTTGATAACTTGATATATCTCCCTACCCATGGAAACCAAAGTCGGACGTCTGAATACTTACTAGTTAGGTTTCATAAAAATAAACTTAAGCCAATCTGGATGTCATGGTTATAAAAAAAAACACCATTTCATTCTTCGTAAATAAGCTAATAGATGTGTGTATGTTGCACATATCCATAAAACTAAAAGGAAATAACCCCAAAATAATAAATATTTATTAACTATGTGTAAATACCGATTATATCAATCATTGATCGATCTAGTTCTTCCGATTTTGACCGATTATCGATTATGAAATTTTCCGATTATTTAACACTAACATCAGTAAGTCACACTGTTACCATAGTAACACAACATCAGCAAGTCACTGTAACTGTTGATAATTATTCCGTGACTATGTTTTAAATCCACAGATCAGTACGTGAATTTTTCAGAGAACTCATTCTGTTGTTCTTAAAATCTGTTTATTAATGTATTCGCTATGTGTTATCACTAACGTGTTGTAGAGTCTCTAAACCTGGATATGGTGTCACTTGTACAAAATCAAGGACACTAAAACCCAATGACATCATACATATTTTTCTGGAGTGGGAAATCCCCCGTCACACATACAAACACAGCAGTTAAACCTAAACCTCACTATCATTTGAGCCGTTCCTAGCAAAAAAGACCCTTATCTTATCCAACAATGTTTCTCAAAAACGTCATAATGAAGAAATGTGACGTCATTTTTGGCATACTTGTATAGGCAAAGGTCACGATTACAAATCACAAGTTGGTTATCATCTTTGATTGACTGTAATATTTTAACGACAATCAACGTTGCTCTAATATTTTGAGAGATGTTCTCTATAGTTCACACTTTAGCACTAAAATACTTAAGGGCCCTTTTTCCTAGGAATGGCTCATTTTATTAAGTAATGAAATAAGGCTATACATGTAGTAATCTTTAGGTTAGAAGTAATACTGGGATTCTTTCAGTTTGAATCTTTATATTTCACAGAGAACACATCAGTTCCCACACCTTTAGTGTTCAGAGTCAGACATTCCTTGGTTCAAACAGATTGTTGGTAAGTCTTTCTCCCTTCTCTCTCTCTCTCTCCCTCTCTCTCATTTAGTAGATAGTGAGCATAAAGGGTTGTTCAATGGCAGAAACTTACAGTAAGCATTGAATGTTATCAGTACACTATACTGAAGCCACATTTATTGGTGTCGGATGACAGAAACTTACGGGAGTTTTTATCCACCCTCCCCCTAACTATTTGAATTTCGAGTTTTATCTGACATCAATCTTCTGATCTCGCCCTTTCGATAGGATAATTACAATGTGATATTACACTGGAGTTGAATTAATTAGTGCAGTATGTTTTATGGCTTTCAATGTTTATACTGTAATATATTGAAAGTCTGAATTATTTACAGTAAACAAGTAACATGAGCTCTTTAACCAACTATATAACATAAAACACATAGCACCAATGATATAGATATATACAGGGACTGTATAGAAACACAGATATAAACAGAAGAATCGAGGATAAGAAGGGGGTAAGAAACAGTCTGCATGGGCTACATTTACAATTTACTTCCCCACACCAATTTAGGATATAATTTGAAAAATGACTGATGAAAAATTTATTGACTTAATATGGCAAATAGTTTCAGAGCTTTGCTGTCTCATATCTGAAAGATTTGATCCCATATCTGGTTGTTCTTGATCTGGGTACTTAAGCTGTATTCATATTACATGTATATCTAAAGTTGTATGAATAGTTTTTTATAACAACTAAATTTTGTTGAAAAGCTGGGCTAATTTTGTGAATGATTTTAAAAGGTTCCAGAGCTGTTGTTTGCATTCTCCTGGTTTTAAATGATGGTAATTTTGACTGATTTAATAAATTTTCATACATGCTTTTGTAATCATTATGAATAAATCTCAAAGCTCTTTCCTTTATCTTTTCAATTTTGTGGATGTTTTGCTCAGACCAGTAGTGTCATGTCAATGGACAATAACTAAAATTGGACATAATAAATGAATGGTATATTGTTAAATGTTTGCCTACAGCAGTAATAGATTTGTTCTATTATGATGTTCCATATAAGACAACCTCTCTGTTTGTTGTCAGTCTGTCTGTGTGTCACAGCCGAGTTGCTATTTACAACAGATCAAGAAACATGCAATATGATAGATTGTTTTGTTCTTTATTGGAAATATTGATTGATTTAATGTTTTCTGCCACACTCAACAATTTTTCAGTTATCTGGTGGCACCCAGTTTTTATTGGTGGAAGAGAGAACCCAGATACAATGTACCTGGGAAGAGACCACCGACCTTCTGAAAGTAAACTGGGAAACTTTCTCACTTATTGGCAGGAGCGGGATTCGAACCCGCACTTATTGGAAATAAGCTAAAATTGCACATTTAACATTTAGTTTGAGCTAAAATGGCTACTAAAATCCAGAAAGAGTAAGTCCATGTATTTCCTGGATTTGTTAGAAAAGTTCAATGAGAATATTTAGGAAAAGTATACACGTCATTTAAGAAATTAATATGTGTGTTACAGGGGTACATAAACATAATAAACACTTTCTGAATTTGCTTTTTAAATTGTTACAGAACTTTTCTGTAATAAATCACACTGGGCTTTTATGTGTAGTATAAAGGGTGTATGTCACAGTGCTAATGTGTCAATAAATGTAACTTGTGTATAAACAAGAACAATGTATTATGGACGAAACATTGGTGAATGCATTTATTCGATTATAACCAGATATTATTTCTGACCCTCTGAAATTCACATACATACATGTACATGTGGTTTGTAGTCAGACTGCAAACAGTTTCATGTAATTCTGTTTGATTGACAGGTCATTGAGGTATTTAGGTAATGCGGAGGTTGGAGACAAGAATCGCCCTACATTGGTCCGGAATTACATCGACTGTCCCACGTCAGACAACGTAGCCCAGTTTATTACAGAACTAGGCTTCAAGTACGTGGTTTATTTTGAGGATACATTGATAGTAGGTGATGTAATACTATAGTCGATGGTGACCCAGGATTTCACTGATTATTCAAGTGTGGATTTAATAGGGATGCATCTGGCACTATCCTCCATCTCCCAACCCCACCCCTAGAATTGTCAAAGTTTAAAAATCTAAAGAATTTTTTTTTATGAATTCAAAGTGGATTAGAGTAAAGCAATCTAAAACAGGGTGTATAATGTGTGTGATGACATCGTACAGAGTTTGGACTGTGTGTATAATGTGTGTGATGACATTGTACAGAGTTTGGACTGTGTATATAATGTGTGTGTGATGACATTGTACAGAGTTTGGACTGTGTATATAATGTGTGTGTGATGACATTGTACAGAGTTTGGACTGTGTATATAATGTGTGTGTGATGACATTGTACAGAGTTTGGACTGTGTATATAATGTGTGTGTGATGACATTGTACAGAGTTTGGACTGTGTATATAATGTGTGTGTGATGACATTGTACAGAGTTTGGACTGTGTATATAATGTGTGTGTGTGTGTGTGTTTGTAAGCCCTGTCAATTGAACCAGTGAATAAGAAGGCACACGTGTAAATCAACACGGGGTCGGTCAAAGGAACACGAAAATGGTGGTGTTCAGTTGGATTTTTATAAAAATCAGCATAAAATCATTAAATAGTTCATCTACCATCAAAATCCTGAAGTGTTTACTTAACAGGATTTATGAGATGTGTGTAACAGGTGTGTAAAGATTTAGCAGTCGTCCATCTTTTTTCCTTGCGAGCATGGCTTACACACTTTCGAAGTGCGCATGCTCTGTTTTGAATGACGTAATTTGTGATGTCATCATAATGGAGTTTTCCAGGGAAAGAAGTTGGCCCATCTGAGGTAAGTAAACATGGTTGAAAGAAAATGTTTGCATATTAACAATGAGTTTTTTATTAGATAGACTGATTAAATGGTGTTTCATACCGATCGTGTTATGTACAAGCGACAGAGTACCCGAGTTACTGAAAATTCCGATGATGAAAGTGATATATCTAGTACGTGAACTGTTTGGGGTTTTTTCTAAAATTTAATCTTTGCAGTTAATGTACTCTGTATACTAAAAATTCATATTGATTTTGGATAGAATTTCACATTTAAAAACAAATAGATATGCGCCAAGTCCTTAGGAATCAACCCCACCCCCACCCCTCCACACGGGACTTTTTTTTGGATGATTGGACCGTATCCCCCTTTTCATCTGTCTCCCTACTTTGAAGTTTTTTTCCCAACGCCATGACATAAATAGATAAATAAATAAAATGCAAAAATAAAAACGAAAGATATATATGTATTCGGATTGGCATGTTCCACTTTGTCCGGGTTGAAATCCCCGAGGATGCAAATGTACATTACGCCGCACTGTTTGCAGTACGCACATGGTACAGGTGTACCACATAGGTATGTAGCTACTAAGACTATAAACCAAACAGAATATCATATGTAAAACTATTACTCTGAATGCATTTTACTTGTTTACAATGTAGCCTGTCGGGGTGTGGTGCATGTCACACGCGTTGTTTACACGTGCACTTTAGGTGGCAGTGGAGGAAATTCGAACCATGTATGGATTATTGTCTCCTGATAACTTTGGCAGTTAACTTTTGATTTCAATCTACTTTTTAAGAATAATATAACCCTCGCTAATCATTGCCAAGCTGCATTTCGATCTTGGCAGAATGATCTTCAGCTACAATTCAAAATTAAGGGGTGATGTTGTGTACTGAGTTTTTCTTGATTGTTTACATCTGTGACTGTTTATGTGATGTATCAGCTGATCAAGCTGTACAGTGTCATGACATATAGTGGCATAGCTTCCATTTATGTACTTGCGCATAATTTTGTCAGAAGAAGAAAATTCTAAAATGATAATTAAGATTTTTAACATATATATGAATATACATGTATGTGTATGTTTGATTTTAGTATAATACCTGTAGAGAATATTTCAGTAGTATGAAGTGCCACACATTTAGACGCATGCATGTGGTGTTTAAAGGTCTCATCTGAAAGACCAGCAACTTTCTCTTTTGAATGCTAAATATGATGATGGAGCATTCACCTCACTATCTACATTTTCACCCTAAATAAAGTACAAGCATGGCTCGAAACCATGATTTCTTGATCCTGTTACCAGTCTTCACGAAAAACTTTGTAAAGCACAGGCCCTTCGGGCCTCCCAGTATAATAATTGTGCAAGCCCGAACAATATTTTGCAGGCCCAAAATGTTTATTTTCTAATTTGATCTCTTGTTATTTGCTGATTCTACTCTATGCACAGTTCTTTTACTGTAGGAAAATACAGGTCAAGATGATCATAGTTAAAGAACAACTGACATTAAAAGGATTATATTATTTTTCAACATATTAATCCAGTATATGCGAAAGTTTTTGGACCACACAGGACATTCGGTCCACTGTAATCAATGAACACACCAGACCGAACCAAATTTTGTCAGACCGAAAAACCTAATGTAAAAAAGTGAAACACGTGAAAATGCAAAACCAAGGGAATCTTATTTATTATACTAGTAATACTATTCCAGGAATCCTTCCCGTATAATACTTTAGACAGTCCATGCGGTTTTAATCAATTCATTTACGTATTTGGATGTGTGCTATTTTTTTTACTTATAACAAACTCCGCATCAAGATAGTAAAGCTCAAAACCGGACATTGAGACATCTGACATTCCGATCCGGTGTAAAAAATGATGCATCGGACCTGAGGCACTGCACATCGGTCAGGTCCGACGGTCCGATGTCTTTCGCATAGACTGATTAATCTCGCAGATACATCAGCAGCTCATGTTCAACTCTGTTTTGTATACACCACGTACAAAACATTTTTTAAATGTTAGCCAAGGCCTACCCTCGCAGTGTTCGAAATTGGTTTAAAACTTGGTATAGACCACAGGTCTATGCCAAAATAAGATGACTTAGACCTCATCGAATTGGCATAGACCACAACATTGAAAAAATAATAACACAAATTTAAAACATTTTCATTTACTTCTAATATACTTAGAAAGTGTATTTTCTTTCCATTTCTGTAATATCATCCTTTCCTCATAATGTTTATCAGACGTCGACTGACCATGCAAGGCCCTCTTGGATAACTTTATTGCTTTAAATCTAGAAAATTGGCATAGACAATTTGGTCTATCTCAATTACAGTTGGCATAGACCAGTGCCATTTGACATAGACTCGGTCTATGGTTAATTTTGAACACTGCCCTCGGTCCAATGGGGCATGAATTTTCGTTTTTTTCTCCTCGTACGACAGTTTTTTTGGGGTTTTTTTATCGGATGGTTGTGATTGTGAAATACGCTTGGGTGGTTTTGAATTTCCCGGACGAGCCCCCTCCCTATACTTCAGAAAAGGCAGCATGGTTGATAATTTTTCTATGCGAAATTTGACTACTAAGTCATGACATTTAGTCTGAGTCAATCTCACGCTTTATTTGTAATATATACAGAACATATAAGAAAACATTTACAGGCCCATCGGACTCCAGGGTTTAATATTTTAAGAAGCCCGATCCCGATTTTACTGGCCTCGGGCATCAGGCCACTGGTTAATGTCGAAGACTGTGTTACCACTGAGCTACCATGACCAATTTTTATACGCCCGTCTTAAGACGGGACGTATTATGGTATGGCGTGTCTGTCCGTCCGTCTGTTAGCATTTTCGTGTCTGACTCGTAACTTAAATACTA
Source organism: Ostrea edulis (assembly GCF_947568905.1). NCBI lineage: Eukaryota > Metazoa > Mollusca > Bivalvia > Ostreida > Ostreidae > Ostrea > Ostrea edulis. Next base: position 35,032,087 of record NC_079169.1, read on the forward strand.
CAAGGCCTAGAATCATCAAACTTTGTCTGTAGATACATCTTGGGTAGAAGGTGTGTCGCACATTAAAACCAGGTCACTGTGACTTTTCATTAAGAAGATATGGCAATATATGGCAAAAACTTGTCCGGCTCATAACTTGAAAACTATTAGACCTAGAATCACCAAAATTGGTCAACTAATGCATCTTAGGTAGAAGGTGTGTCGCATCCTACTTTAAGGTCACTGTGACATTTAATTAAGGTGATATAAAAAAAAATGTTTTAATGGGTACTATCTATACTGTTAACAATATGTGACGGGCGTATCATGTGCCATGGCAGTGCACTTTATTTAACATGAATTCATAGCTAAAAAAAATTATTACTAATTTTTTGGTTAATTCCATAAATATATTATTCCGCTCTCTAGACACAATTCTGGGTTACCCCCCTGCCTTTGGGGGTATAAGCACCTCATTTCTTTCAGAATGGCACAATGTCAGGAGAGCTTTTGTTATTTGTTATACTCTTAATGTTGATGGCATGCATCTATGAACAACAGGATAATTTTTTAGATTATTATTTCTGATATCATATTTGTAAATTGTTTATGAGGGGTTATTAAAAGTTTGTGGACAAAAGGACGCACTTATTAAAAATTCAGAGTTATCGTAAGTGAAAAATATAGGAGATGTGTAACAAGATTGTATATTTGAAGATTTTAATTTTAATTAATTTTTATAAGTATTGATTTCAGATACATGTATGACATTGCATGCTTGGGGGGGGGGGGGGTGGGGGGTGGGGGGGGGGGGGGGGGCTACAGTTAGATAATATTCTGGTCAGCACATTTGATAAACTACATGGAATTCATTAAATCACTTCTTTTTCTTTCAGTGGTCTTCAACTTTTAATCTCCAAGAAGGAAATGTAATTAAAAGATGAATAAAGTATCCCTAAGAATACCAGAAGAAAGGCTATGTGTTGAGAAAAACAGCCCTTCCTCAGTACCTCAGAACTAGATGATAGCCCTTAATTGTTACTTTATGCTGAATATGACACAGTATAGAAGATCTGATCATGAAGAAGTAACACCATTGATACACTTGCCAACTGCCAAAATTACTTTCTGATAGTATGACGAGATTAGAAGATATCATGGTGTAGTCATGACACAAACTGCAAAATCAAAGAATTAATTGTCTTCCCCAGAGGATGAACAGAGCAAGATGGCTTCACATGGATAACATTTCCTTTCGAGTTTTGAAATTAGTAAGTATACAAAATATTTTAGGCCACATAGGGCCAAAAAAAAAATGTTTGTTTTAGGTCGCCTCTGATTTTTAAAAAAAGGGTTGGTAGGTAGGTTTATTTTATTTTTTTTTTAAATATTTTTTTTTATAAAAATAAATAAGTGCCTTCGAATCAATGAAAATTTTATAGTTAAAGTTGTAATATAATGTGTTTAACAGATAAAAAATGGGTTCAGAGCACAATGTTTAATTGACAAAATACACAGTATGTGATGGAGTTTTAATATTACAATTATAGATGTCTTGGCATTTCGGGTAATAGTTCGTATATCGATGAATTGAAATCGGAAAATTGAAAAAAATTAATAGGGTCGGTGGATATATTTAGGGTCGGGCAAGCGACCTGAAACAAACACATTTTTTATTTTGGCCTAGTCATAAAATTATTTTTTAGATTTTCATCTTTGTTTGGAAATAAAAATGGACAGGTGGTTGGAGTTTATTTTTATGCCCCCCTTTGAAAAAGAGGGGGCATATTGTTTTGCACCTGTTGGTCGGTCTGTCGGTCGGTCTGTAGACCATGTGTTGTCCGCTCAATATCTTGAGAACCATTCACTTGATGATAATGATATTTCATATGTGGGTTAGCAGGGTTTGACATTTACTTTCTTGAGCACTAGACCAGTCGGGCTACTTCAAATAATATTTACTAGACCTGACCTTACATCCACTAGCCCTGACCAACTTTCCAGAGAAAAGAAACCCTGATGGTTTCTCCATATTTAAGTACTTAATTCAAATGACAAACGTTAGGTTTAAACTAAAACATACTTAATTGTCTCAAAAACATCTTTAGTCTCGTCATTCAATTTGGTGCTTTTATTTTCAAACTTCCCAATCTACTCCTTTTTTTTTCTCGGAACATCCTTCCTTGAGGACGAGAAGTCGAGACATTCCCGCACATGTGTCAACAACGAAAAATGGCTATTTACGATTTAATTTATTCATTTGATACAGGCAACGAAATTAAGGGGAAATACTCGCTAAATGCGAGTTAAAAATTGAATTTGCAAGTAAAAAATCACAAGTGATCGCAACTTTTTGCGAGTGAAAAAACCCCAATCTTTTTCCCGGATTTCCTCGGTTTATTGGCTGTACTTTGAAGTTTACAATAATCTTGTCTTGTGCATAGAAACTCTTTACAGAATGAATATACAAGTATTGAAAAAGTAAACGTGGATCGAATAAATAACTAAGGCCAAGGTCATCTCAGTCGATGGCCTACTTCATACACACTTCGGATGTCTCAGAGACGTCTGATTTAAATAGCAAGCATATTGATCTCGTCCGTGTCTATATAAAACAACACATGACAGTGTGTCACCATTTCACGCGGTGTCCTTCTGTACTCTATAGTCAAACACTTCGAGTTCGCGGGGTTTTCTTTTCAACTAGAATTTTTTTAGATGAAATTTCCAAAAGTTTTGAACATATAGTTTAAATTGGCGCAAACAGTCTTCAAGATTTCAATCCACATGATGCTGTTAATAGGTGGTAGATCTCTGGACAGCGAGTACGCCGCACAAGTGTACCATATGACCCGCACCATGTATGTTGTCTGATAATTCATTGAATTTTAAATGAAAGAATTCGCAATCTTATTTTTATTATTGCACTTTAAAGGAGATTTTAAAAGATTTTCCCAAAATTTTGATAAAGAGACATGCTTGTTTTCTTAAATTCATGTAAAACAGTAATCGATTGAAAAATGCTAGTAAAAGCTCAATTTTGCTAGTTGGAAAATAATCCACTAGCTAAAATTTGCTAGTGGTGAAAAAAGTTAATTTCGATCCCTGTGATAGACACTTTCTTATATTCAATTAAAATAAACTGGGTTTTTTTTCAAATGAAAATAAATTCAGTTTATATATATTTATCCGAAATATAACTTGACACCCATTAACAGAGTAAATGTCGTAAAACATCACTTCCGACAACGACTATGTATTCGAACTAAAAATAGAGATTTTGTCATCACGCGGTTCAAAATTGCTCGCAAACTCTTTACAGTTATTTTTTAAAGTTAAAAATAAGATATCTTATGGTTTAAAATAAAGTTTCTTGTTTATTTTATCAACATGACCAGTCGGACTAGTAAATCGACATTTTACCCGACCGGACCTATCATTTAGTAGACTCGGTCGGTCGGACGTGCCTTAGTGTCAAACCCTGGTTAGTTATGAGTAGAAGAGGATCCTTATTGTTTTTCAGGTCAAAAGGTCAAGGGTCAATCTACTCTGGACATAGGAATATAATGTCCGCTCAATATCTTGAGAACCCTTTGCTTGAAAGACATCAAACTTGGCACACTGGTACATCCTAAGAAGTAGATGACCCCTATTGATTTTAAGGTCATATGGTCAAAGGTCAAGGGTCAAACTGCGCATGGGAATATACTGACCATTCAATGTCTAGAGAACCCTTTGCTTGACAGACATCAAACTTGGTACACCAGTACATCTTCAGAAGAAGATGACCCCTATTGATTTTGAGGTCACATGGTCAAAGGTCAAGGGTCACACTGGACATAGGAATATATTGTCCGTTTAATATCTTGAGAACCCTTTGCCTGACAGACATCAAACTTGTTACACTGGTACATCTTCAGGAGAAGATGACCCTTAATGATTTTGAGGTCACATGAGCAAAGGTCAAGGGTCAAACTGGACATAGGAATATACTGTCCGTTCAATATCTTGAGAACCCTTTGCTTGACAGACATCAAACTTGGTACACTGGTACATCTTCAGGAGAAGATGATCCCTATTGATTTTGAGGTCACATGTTTAAAGATCAAGGGTCAACCTGGACATTGGAATATACTGTCTGCTCAATATCTTCAGAACCCTTTGCTTGACAGACATCAAACTTTAAATAGTACACTGGTGTATATTCAGGAGAAGATGACTCCTATTGATTTTAAGGTCACATGGTCAAAGGTCAAGGGTCAAACTGGACATAGTAATATACTGTCCACTCAATATCTTGATAACCCTTTTACTTGACAGACATCAAACTTAGTACACTGGTACATCTTTAGGAGAGGATGACCCATATTGATTTTGAGGTCAAAAGTCAAAAGTTGAACTGGACATAGTAATATATTGTCTCCTATATTTTAAGAATTATTTGTTTGATTGACACGTACCAAACTTGGTACACTGGTACAGCATAAGGAGTAGGTGACCCCTATTGAATTTTAGGTCACATGGTCAATTCACTCTTGACATAGGAAGATATTGTCTGCTCAATATTTTGAATTGATGATAATACTATCAATTAAATGAGGTGTGTGTATAACCCTTTTCAATTTTGCACCATGGGGGGCATATGTGTTTTACAAACATCTCTTGTTTTTTTTTTTCAGAATATATATTTCACGTTCATTATTCTCACATGTTGCTGTAGAGTGTAGATTACATCATTTTTTTTACATTGTTTTCTTTGGACAGAAAATTTCCATACAGCAATATTATAATTGTTGTTGAGTGATTTTGAAGTACATTTTCATGTAACACTGAAGTTGAACATTCTTTTTCCCTGTTGTCCGTCTGTCTGTAAACTTTCACATTTCTGACTTCTTCTCAAGAACCACTGGGCCAATTTCAACCTAACTTGACAAAAAGCATCCTTGGTGAAGGGCTTTCAAGTTTGTTCAAATAAAGGGCCACACCCCCTTTCAAAGGGAAGATCTAATTACAAAATTGCAAAAATAGGGTGGGGTCATTTAAAAATCTTCTTCTAAAGAACCACTGGGCCAGATGATGTGAAAGTTACATGAAAGCTTCCGGAGAAGTGTAGATTGAAGTTTGTTCAAATCATGACCCCCTGGAGTAGAATAGGGCCACACTAGGTGATCAAAGTTTTACATGTACAAATATATAGGGAAAATCTTCACAAGAAGTAGGAAAATAACAAGGCCAGTAAAATACAAATTTACGTAAAGGCTTCCTGAAATAGTGCAGATTCAAGTTTGTCATAATCATGCCTCCCAGGGAAGGTTGGCCGAGGCCACAATAGGAGATCAAAGTTTTACATTCAAATAAGTATAGAGAATTTTCAAGAACCATTAGGCCAGAGCAGTTTACATTTACATGAAAGCTTCCTGACATACAGCTCTGTAGTGCAGATTCAAGTTTGTAAAAATAAAATTTCCAAAAGGTGTCGCTGTGTTTGGTGTAATTTTTGTTCGTTCTGCACAAACTAGCTCATTCAGCTTGACACAGCCTAGGTAATTTACAGCTGATCATTTGATAAACACTTACTTTGTAGAAATAGAAATTATGATTTTTATCTATTTATACATTTATTGCTATTTCTATGAAGACCTTTTACTAATCACTTCTCTAAATATTTTTGCAGATTTGTCAGAATGTTATGCATCATTATCAACAGAAAAGAACTTCATAGGTAGACCAAAGCTGACATGGGATGAGATCCTAGAACAAGACCTAGAGTTTACAGGATTGGATAGGATCAATCCACTGGGTCGCCAAGTGTGGAAGTACAAACTTCAACCTCGACAGGACAGCCAGGCCTCACCCTTGCAAAAAGATTAATTTGGCCTGGATAGTCAAAATGAGTGATGATGATTGATATCAAGGTCTGACACTGGAAGCTCAGTAAGGGTAGATGCTGGCAATGGAGCTGTTTAGCAATAAAACAAACAAGTTTAACATTAAACATGTTTGTATACTTTTTTGGCTCACCTGAGCCAAAGGCTCAAGTGAGCTTTTCTGATCACCTTTGCCTGTCGTCTGTCTGTTTATAAACTTTTCACATTTTCATTTTCTTCTCCAGAGTGAACCACTGGGCCAGTTTCAATCAAACTTGGTATGCATCATCAATAGATAAAGGGTATTCAAGTTTGTTCATATAAAGGGTCATGCACCCTTCAAAAAGGAAATAATCATGGAAATGCAAAAATAGGGTGGGGTCATTTAAAAAACCTTTTCAAGAACCACTGGACCAGGAAAGTTGAATTCACACGAAAGGTTCCTGTTTTGTGCAAATCATGGTCTCTGGGGGTAGGGTGGGGTCACAATAGAGAATCAAAGTTTTACATTCATATATAGTGCATATTCAAGTTTGTAAAAAGCTCACAGGGGTAGGGTGGGGGTCACAATAGGGGATTTAAGTTTTACATGTGAAATATATACAAGGAAAATCTTTTAAAATCTTCTCCTCAAAAACTAGATGCAGAACCGTAGCTCTTTGAAAAGAGAGCTTCAGATGAACCCCTTATAAAAAAAACTTCAATTTATGGCAGAGAAAAAAAGTGCATGTTTAAGTCCCTCTATCACTGCATTCCTGCATCGCTGTCTCATGAATTTAATATTAAATAATTCCCAACATATTTTCCCACTATACTTGTTTCCAAACATACTTTCAAATATTTTCTAAACCCACATATAACCCCAAAACAGCTTCAAGTGATTTCAATTTCTTTGTTGATGTAGCCATGTTAAGTAGCCAGTCAATTTGAACCCCAGTTCATTTCCATACTCATACTCATTTTGAAACATAATGTCTGTGTGAACTAATATCCTCACAAATATTTTTAGTGAAATATTTAGGATGAAATCATCCCAGTTGGGTTAAATACTTATTATTCAAATACTGTAGGTTTGAATATTGAACTAATCTCACAGCTTTCTTAAGTTTGGTCCCCATCCCCACCAGTCTGTTTTTACGCTTAACTATTGAAATGGGGTGTAAGGGATCAGACTAGGCTTTTATAGCATTATCAATTTTCAAAAGCTTTAGAAAAATTATACAATTTTAGGTCACTTGAGTAAACTCAGATGACATATTGCTATTGATCTGCATCTGTTGTAGTCCGTCGACATTAACAATTGAACATTTTTAACTAAATTCTATAACTGAAAGATGAAGATACCGCACAGCGATCAATCTACGATTCAAATAACGGAATTCTTTTCAAATTTAGTATGAAGCACACAAATTTACATTAAACCTTCTTGACATAGTGCATATTCAAGTTTGTTCAAATCATTTCCCCGGGAGTTATGGTGTGGTAACAATAGGGGGTCAAAGTTTTATATGCTAGCTGATATAAAGGAAAATTCTTTAAAGATATCTCTTGAACTATTTAAGCTAGGTCTTTCATATCTTGTATATACAATTTTTATGGCAAAACAAATCTGACCTATTCAGTATGTCCTGAACTACATTGTGTTTAAGGTAGATCTTTCATATATATTATATATTATGAATTTCTTATGATAAAACCTTTCATCTTGTTGAGGAGCCTCTCACCTCTGGTTGGCGCGGGTTTGAATCCTGCTCGCATCGGTAATTGAGAAAGTTTCCCAGTTTACTCTCGGAAGGTCGGTGGTCTCTTCCCAGGTACATTGTATCTGGGTTCTCTCTTCCACCAATAAAAACTGGGCACCACCAGATAACTGAAAAATTGTTGAGTGTGGCGGAAAACAGTTAAAACAATCAATCATATTATGTTATTTGACCTTGTGACCCTGAACTCTGAGTTTGACATACTTTTAAGAAAGTATAACGTATTAAGTATATCCAGGACTATTTTAGATAGGGCTTTTATGTTTTGTATATTGATTACTTATGGCAAGGTCTTTCATATCATACCAAGACCTACGACTTTTTACCTTGGTCTTATCCAGAACAGCAATATCATGCTAGTCATATCTTTGTCTTATATGATTTCATTTTAGTAATGTTGTGTTCTTTAGAGCTAGGTTTGGGTCACATTATTCATGAGAATAAAGATTGATAAAATAGCATTTAAAAATCAAAACAGCAGGGCCAAGATGACTCAGGTGAGCGATGTGGCCCATGGGCCTCTTGTTGATTTTGATATTTCTACCTATATCATTTGTATGAGAAATGGAACTCCTTTTTTTCTTTTACAAATACATGTATTATCATATGGATCCATCTTTGTTGATTATTTAATCAAAGGACATATTCAATTCATTCAATGTATTAAATGTAAATTTATGGATATGTCTGTGGTTGAATTACTTATGTATGTATGTATACATTTTTCTCGCACATGCAATTACATATATGATGTATATATATTTACTAATTGTACATGTAATATCCCCTGTTATATAATAAAATATATGACTGAGAATAAAAGACCTGCTGTTTTCATTGCTACCATGAAACATTAAAAGATTAGAATAATTCAAATATCTTAATGAATTCTATAATATATGAATTTGATATTTGTATATGATTGTCTCACTGGTGTTCAATGTGAACTTTGGTTTATTGTTTCAGTTTGCTCTGATCTTTATATCAAATTAAAATTTAAGACAAATAAGGAATTATTTCCGAAATTGGTTAATATGGTACATTGTAGTAAAATAATCAAGAGTTTATTCATATGAGATAGCTAAATTTCACATGAATAACCAGTGACTGATTCTTGATTGTCAACATTTTCACCGAACAGTTCAGAAATTATCATGGTACATGTACATACTATTAGGGGATCATAAAATTCCTTAAAGAGTGACAAATTTTTAAATATCACCTTTTCAAGGAGAAAAATCCTCTTACGTATATGAATACTATGAAGAGATTAAAAGAGAGGTGGCTAGATCACTTGTATGGTGAGATTCATTTGTGGCAAGAACTGGTATGATGTCTTGAGTCAGAAAGCACTGGAATCCACTAGGAATAGTTTTAGATCTATGGAGCGCCAAAATAACAAACTCAGATATTTGAAGATGTCTTTAATTATTTGAAGATATTATTAATTCATTTCATGCACGCAACATTGCAATCAAAGATCTCTTCAAATAATTAATGATATCTTCATTTGAATTGAATTATTGATATCATTATTTATTCCGCTGAATTGATGCACACAATAACTTAATTGTTGCTCTCCTCAAATGAATTATAATTTAATGATACCAACAATAGAATTAATGCATGCTACAATTCAATTGAAGAGAGCAATAATTCATTAATGCTAACATCACTTAATGTGCGCAATAAATGGATTATTGCTCTCTTCTATTGAATTAATGATATCATTAATTAAATTGATGCGTGCAATAATTATGTTAGTGAGAGTAATTATCTAATTGAGATATAATCCTTAATTAATTCGACATATCCACAACTGAATGAATGATTTCTTTAATTGAATTGTTGCTCTCTTTTTAAAAACAAAACAACGATGTGCGCATTAATTACTTATGAAATAGCCCTGTATATATAATTAAAAAGATCTATTGAATTAAAAGAGATAATCAAGTCATTCATACAGAGCTCTAAATTAATTTTTGCAAGCAATATTTCCACCACATGGATATTATTGGACTTCAATTATTTGAGCTTATGTAAAACATTAAGATTTTAAAAATCATCCTGGTGAATTTGTATTACAAAAGTCATGAGAGGACACGTCCAGTTTTTGAACAAAAACAGAAAGTAATGTATTCCCTTGAATTTGGTCATCCCTGTCCTCAGTGTGTTTCAGACGTGTTTAGTGGGAGGGGGGGGGGGTCCAACACGTTTAGCGGATATTTAGTTGTTGGCATGTGGCGGGAGCGAAACCAGGAATTATCCAAGGGGAGGACGTAATGAGTGCCTAAAGCACGAAATCTCTAAACAAAAATATCTAAGATGAAGGAAAATCGTGATTTTTGGGGGTTTTCTATTACAATTTTGTCCTCATATTTCAAAGTGAGATGATAGTCAAAATTGACATAATTTCCATGTACATATCATAAACATGTAGATATTTTTGTAACAGTATATGAAGGAATCTGGAGCAAATCCTGATTCTGAAGTTATATAAACTGGTGTTATACACCGGATTTTCAAACAATTTATGGTTTTTGCAACGTTTGATTAAAGTTTTCTGTAAGGCCACATCTATGTAGTTACATTTACACAGAATGTTCATGAAAATGTTACCTTTTGGAGTGGAATTAAGATATCGCGTAACATTTTTTTTTTTTACAAAGATATCTAATTTTTATCTATATCAAAAGTCAACAAAAAACTTAAAAGTAATACAAAAAATGTATATAATTATTAATACTTGTTTTTAGATCTTTTAGGCACTGCATTATACAGAATTTTGATTTTATTTATCATACTTTTTGGTTGAATTACTACCGAGTCTGGCTCGTACAGCATGTATTGACAAACGAGGGAGTCTATAATCATAGAAGTATATATATATATATATATATATATATATATATATATCAGGGAAATCGTTGTGGCCGAGTGGACTTACGCACTGGTTTGACAATCTTGCTTGGCGGTGGGTGCCGTACGTCGCTGGTTCGACCCCGGGCTGGGGCGAAAATTTTCAGTACCTAGTTGTGATTATTTAGTGTTTTATATATATATTATATATATATATATATAATGATAATTATTATAAGTTATTATTACAATTAAAGTTATCATTATGGACACTACTACCCCTCCCCCGACCAGTCGCGGTAGCTCAATGGTAGAGAGTTCGCTTCGTAACCGGGAGGTCGTGAGTTCAAGCACCGTTCATTCGCAAACCCAATTTTAAGACGTTGAAATTGGTAGTGATTGCTCCTTCGCCAAACGCTCGACATTTAGAAGTGAGAATCACGGATCTTTTAGATGTGACCTTATAAACGTAGATCCCTGGTCGTACATGTAGTAGGTGTTCGCACGATATTTCAAAGAACCCTCACTGCTACGACCTTGAACCCTATGGATACATTGGATAGGTACTCCGCTTAAAGCTGGTTACGTCTCAATATGAATAAAATATTCTCGACGGGACGTAAATTATATAAGCAATCAATCATCCAATCAATACTATCCCCCCCCTTTTTTGTTGTTGATTTTCTTAAGGCGATAATTTCAACGAAATGTGTGGATTCCCTGTCTATCCCATCCCAATTTCCATTTATGTAATCGTTTCACACTTTTTTGTAAGTTTTAGAGATTGGCCTTATGTATTTAGCGTGGTGAGAATGATTGTTTGGATGTTTCAAAGTGTTTGATTGCCCGTGTGTATCAGAGTGTTTAACTGGCCGCGTGTTTCAGAGTGTTCAATTGCCTGTGTGTAAAGGAAAGTGTTCAATTGACCGTGTGTAAAGGAAAGTGTTCAATTGACCGTGTGTAAAAGAAAGTGTTCAATCCCCTGTGTGTAAAGGAAAGTGTTCAATTGCCTGTGTGTAAAGGAAAGTGTTCAATTGACCGTGTGTAAAGGAAAGTGTTCAATTGCCTGTGTGTAAAGGAAAGTGTTCAATTGACCGTGTGTAAAGAAAAGTGTTCAATTGCCTGTGTGTAAAGGAAAGTGTTCAATTGACAGTGTGTAAAGGAAAGTGTTCACTTGATAAGCAAAAATTCAAGGAGTGAATAAAACTATATTTCACAAATTTCGACCGCAGCAATGTCTTCTATGTTGTTTTTAGTACCAAATAGTAAATTTTCGTACTAAAATACCAATAACTGTAGAAGTGTTCAGTTGCAGGTGGGGAGTTAAGGTGTTCATTTGACACGCGTTACACGTATGTGTGTGTGTGTGTGTGTGTGTGTGTGTGTGTGTGTGTGTGTGTGTGTGTGTGTGTGTGTGATGACATTGTACAGAGTTTGAACTGTGTATATAAATTAAATGTGTGTGTGATGACATTGTACAGAGTTTGGACTGTGTGTATTATATGTGTGTGTGTGTGATGACATTGTACAGAGTTTGGACTGTGTGTATTATGTGTGTGTGATGACATCATACAGAGTTTGAACTGTGTATATAATGTGTGTGTGATGACATCATACAGAGTTTGAACTGTGTATATAATGTGTGTGTGATGACATCATACAGAGTTTGAACTGTGTATATAATGTGTGTGTGATGACATTGTACAGAGTTTGAACTGTGTGTATAATGTGTGTGTGATGACATTGTACAGAGTTTGGACTGTGTATATAATGTGTGTGTGATGACATTGTACAGAGTTTGGACTGTGTGTATAATGTGTGTGTGATGACATTGTACAGAGTTTGGACTGTGTATATAATGTGTGTGTGATGACATTGTACAGAGTTTGGACTGTGTATAATGTGTGTGTGATGACATTGTACAGAGTTTGGACTGTGTATATAATGTGTGTGTGATGACATTGTACAGAGTTTGGACTGTGTATATAATGTGTGTGTGATGACATTGTACAGAGTTTGAACTGTGTATATAAATTAAATGTGTGTGTGTGATGACATTGTACAGAGTTTGGACTGTGTATATAATGTGTGTGTGATGACATTGTACAGAGTTTGAACTGTGTATATAAATTAAATGTGTGTGTGATGACATTGTACAGAGTTTGGACTGTGTATAATGTGTGTGTGATGACATTGTACAGAGTTTGAACTGTATATATAATGTGTGTGTGATGACATTGTATAGAGTTTGGACTGTGTATATAATGTGTGTGTGATGACATTGTACAGAGTTTGAACTGTGTATATAATGTGTGTGTGATGACATTGTACAGAGTTTGGACTGTGTATATAATGTGTGTGTGATGACATTGTACAGAGTTTGGACTGTGTATAATGTGTGTGTGATGACATTGTACAGAGTTTGGAATCTTTTATCAAGTTTTGTTGAAATGAAAATACTTGGCATTTCTACACATTATTTTCATGGGAAATCTTTACACATAAATCATAAATGCAAAAGCAGAATCTTAGGATGCACCATTTTGAGCATCTTTAAAACCAAAATGGAGGTTCCCCCTCTCTTGAATATATACCCCTTTTCACGGCTTTGTACCTCAATGAATCCTTCAGCTTCATATCTGAAAAACCCCACACTAACTGCAAATCCTTGATCCATACCCCTATTGATTTGTAGAATTTGATTGGATGAGTCAGATACATGTGAATTTTGTGCCAATTTTTGTGAATTCTACAATATATACTTACATTAGACACTAGAATTGGGTGTGTGTAATTTTGTCTCTGGAGGTAGATTTTTTAAATTTTCCATAAGCTGATAAGTTTTATAATGATGGGACTAGGTATATACAGATTGTGTAGACAGTTTTATAATGATGGGATTAGGTATATACAGATTGTGTAGACAGAGTTTTATAATGATGGGATTAGGTATATACAGATTGTGTAGACAGAGTGTTATAAAGATGGGACTAGGTATATACAGATTGTGTAGACAGAGTTTTATAATGATGGGATTAGGTATATACAGATTGTGTAGACAGAGTTTCACATAGCGTTCTCCTACTTTTAATATTTTTCTCTCCAGAATGGACCATGAATTTGTTGTGAAAGGATTTTATTTCCATAAGGGCAGAATGAAGATCACAGTCTCCAAGTTCTATAAGGTAAAATTGACACTACATGGTAAGCAAGTTTACTGATTTACAGTACCTAAGTCATATCAGTGTGTGATTTAACATCAAGTGGTAAGTCTTGCACAGGACTTATGTCATCACTTTGTAGTTAAACACCAGATTTCCTATTTTTCATCACTGTCAATATTTAGATGAACCAGGTTGGAAGCACCACCAATGACACCATTGAACCCATTTGTCCATCGTATCTCGTAGAACTCAGTGTGGTGACTGCATCAGGACAGGAAGGAGTCGGGGACGATATGAAGAACTTCACAGAGCAACTTAAACCGTATCCTTCATCCTGTATTATTTCATTCAATGTTATCACAGGGTGTGCAAACTTCACTGTTCCGATTTCAGTGCCATGCATGACAAGTAAAGAGAGATTGGTGAATTTTGGCCCAAAGGTCAGAGGTCAATGTCAGATATTGTGGCAGTATGCTTCACTTTGATTT
>NC_079169.1:35051203-35088703 GCF_947568905.1 Ostrea edulis
GCCCATGGGCCTCTTGTTTAGTATACGATTGATTGATTGTATGTTGCTTAACGTCTCGCTCGAGAATTTTTCACTCATATGGAGACGTCACCAAGACCGGTAAAGGGCTTCAAATTTAGGCCTATGCTTGGCGCTTATGGCCGTTGAGCAGTGAGGGTTCTTTAGCGTGCTACACCAACTGTGACACGGGTCATCCGTTTTTAAGGTCATCTCCGAGGATCCGTGACATTCACACCTGATGCCGAGCGTTTGGCGATGGAACTGTCGCTACCTGTTTTAACGACTTAGGTTTGTCGCGGCTAGGATTCGAACCCTGGCCTTCCGCATGCGGGTCGAACGCTCTTGGCCCCGCGGCGGTCTTTAGTATAAGATTCAAATAGTTAACACTAGAACTGGTGGTTTTTAAAGTTCATATTTATATGAGTTCAATCGGTGGAATGCTGTCCTCTGATTTCACCATCAAAAGAAGGATATAAGCTCTTCATTATCGTGCATGATTTTTATACGCCCATTAAAGACGGGATATATTATGGTATGGAGTCACCTTTCCATCTGTCTGGACCTTGTAGGCAAAATAAACGGTAAGCTCCAGGATCTTGCAGCTTGGTACATTTGATCAACGTGATGGGGGGGGGGGGGGGGGTGCCTATTGTTTTTCAAGGCCAAGGTCGTAGTATCAGTTAATAGGGAAACCTTGGAGGCAGAATACAAGCTGAGCTAATAGGGCTAAGACCATCAAACTTGGTACACATACTCTTCATGCCAAGTATAGGACGCCATTTGTTCTCCAAGGTCAAGGCTTAATAGGAAAAATCTTGTAGGCAGGATATACACCGAATTGTTGGGGCTAGGACCGTTAAACTTGGTACACGTACACCTTATGCCAAGCAGAGGATGCCTGTTGTTTCTCAAGGTCGTAGTATCACTTTGTAGAAAAACCTTGTTGTCATGACAGATATTGCCCTGAAATTTAGTCACACGCTTCCTCTTGGAGGAGTATAAGTTTAATGTGCATTTAGTTGGATTAGTGCACCATGACCTACTTTTGGGGTAAAAGAAGTTCAAACAGTTATCCAGATTTTTTGTTTTATGTTTTGTTATGGATACAAATATTGCACTGACATCTTGTCACAATATCCCTCTTGGAGAAATACAAAATATGTTCACATTTCAACTTGATTGGTGCACCGTGATCCACTTTAGGGCTAAAAGTAGGCCAAATAGTTTTCTTAACTTTTTCTATTAATCATGGATAGATATTGCTCTGACATTTTGTCCCAACCTCCCTCTCAGAGAAATACATATTCTGCTGACATGTCACATAGATTGGTGCACCAAGACCTACTTTAAGGAGTACTTTACATCGTCATAATGGCTGACTTCCTTTAAAAACATGGAGGAAAAAATTAATATCAGAAATATTTAATTTAGCTTTTCCTTTTTCAATTTAAATACCTAGCTCAGTTTTCCCTTAGCCCAAAAAATCAAGTTTTGCGTGGGGTATATAAAGAATATCTTTAAAAATCTTGGTCTCAAGAACGGCATAACCGTGATTAATCATATCGAATTGCAAGCATCTTCAATTTATACAGATTTGAGATTTTATCATAAATAGTCATATTAATAATACTGTACAAGCATATTCAAGTAAGCTATGGATAGTTTGATCAAATCAATGTCCCCGGAATGAGTTTGGGGGCAATATGGATTAAAAGTTTTATAGGGAAAAAATTGAAATATTCTCGGAATCTCCTGAAGAACTGCATGATGAGAACTAATATGCTATCCTCCAAGATTCAAGTTTGTTTGAATCATGGTCCCAGGGCCACAACAGGAATCAAGACTATACATGGGAATACTTTTAACTTTTCTTTGTAACATGTCTGCATAATGCCTGACCATCCAGGCTGTTCCTCTCGTAATGGCCAGAGAAGGGAAAAAGTTAAGTCCAGTCTTGAAAGGTTGTCAATTTCTTTTATCTCCTTCAGTTCTTCGTACGTCAGTGTTGAAAATATGTTTGATATCTGCTCATAGTATTTCACAGCAATATCAGTGCCTCAACTTTCAGCGTATGATTGGACACAGGGAAAGTCCACTGTTCAATCAGAGAACATGTTACGTACAAAACAATGGAATTTAAATACCTACAACTGTCACTCGGCCGTGTATCAAATACATATTCAAACCAATGATGCCACGTGCGCAGTTCAGACTCGTATCTACGTAAAGAAGTGTATTTTATTTACTACAGTATCGTGCCATAAGTTTAATATCAAACATCTCTTGTAATTCGTTGTTTTATGTTCTATCTATCCCAGATTTAGACAGTTGCGTCAGAGCTATTTTCCTCAATTTGGATTCACCTTACACATGTGGGGTTATTTTTAGACGTAGACTCAACGACTACATATATTTCATGGGTTCTTATAAATAATATTCTCACTGATTTCTGTTTCAAGTATGCAATTAAGAGATAGTTAAATTTATTATTAATATTTTGAATGGATTGCATACCACATTGCGTTACTCTCTGAGTGCAGCCATTTCTAAACAAAGAGCGCAGCCAGTTCTAAACAAGCTGAAACATGCATTTTCATTGGATAAGCATGATGTAATCCAAACAGAGTTGTTTTGTCCATCCGCTAGAGGGCGCCACTCAAAGCAACGAAAATCGCACTAAATCTGCCAAGGGTTTGTAGAGAAGCGGAACGGATCGTAAACCCTTGGCTAGCGAAGATGATACTGTTGCTGAACATTAGAATTTAGCTTAGATATTCAGAACAGGAATTTTTTTTCTAGATTCCATAGCCCTTGGGAGTAGTGATACTTTTTCACTAATACTCGGGTGACCGATAAGGCCTGTGGGCCCCTTGTTTAATGATTGTATCTACCTTGAGTCGGACACTTCTACAAGATAATCGTATAAGTACTAAAAGTCTTACGTTTTATGTCTACATGATAATTGTATAAGTACTTAGATTTTTGTGTCTACTTGACAATCGTAGTTCTTAGGCCGTCGCAGCTGTTTGAATTAGAACTTGCGAGGTGGGCACACTAGCGCCTTGAACGTGTCGTGATATATATAGGTGTTACGAGTGTGGTACCTGCTCAACACATAAAGAATAATAATTGTATAACTTCTAGTTCTGTGGTGAGGTATTTGTAGAATGTAAATGATTAGGTTTATTATGTTTGTTTGTTTTTTTGTTTTGTTTTTTTTTTTGGTTTCCTTAACAGTATTTTGTTTTTACTTTGTAGTTGGTATAAACGTTGCTGGTTCTGGTCTCTGACTGAAAATTATGGATCCGCCCTTGGAGTACCATGAATGGTCGGTAGCATTGACAACTGTATCATAAAAAAATCGACGATACACAATTTTCAATATCATTGAATATTTTTCTGGATCAAATTTTCCTTTCACCGAAAAGAGAGTACTTAGCTAAATTATGTCCTTTTGGCGTACAATAATCTACATGTACGTAAAGTTCTGATAGATGAAAATAAGATCCCGCACTCAACTGAACGCCAATGTTCATTAAGGTTATTCGAAACCACGTGGTGAGGGCACTCCATCGGCCGCAATGGCCAATTGGCACCAAGAACTTCATCTTGGGGAAATTGTAACAGTTCGCAGTTAGATTTTAATTGTTTCCTATGTAATTAGGGAGCATTAAATCTCGTGATTCAGGGTTTAGTTTTCTTTGTTTTGGTTTTCAATATTATCATTGTGAGTTGACACCTGGTTTCTACTCTTTTCTTTCGGGTCAAATTATAGTATAGTATAAAATCTTCACCTTGTCATAGTATTATCGGCTAATCGTCACAATTCAAGCTAAAGATAAAAAGAAAGAAGACGCATTCAAATGGGAATAATACGAGAAGGGAATATTTTTGTCTAGTGCCAAATCTCACCACCACCTTCCACAATGTTTGTGACAGGTAATTAAGAAATGTCTTGCAGTTTTTGAAAGTATATAAGATGATATACCTCACCGGCATTGGTGTACTGAACGTGTTCAAAATAGCGCGCTATGAAATATATGTCGGTGTAAATAGGCTCGAAATGTAGATCATATCATATACTTTAAAAAACTTATATACGTTTCTTGTATATCTACATTTGAAAGGTTTCTACCTTCGGTATATCAAATTGCAAAGATGGTCATTTCCTCGTGAATGAATGTGAGCTGCAACAATCAATGTGCATTTGAATACAAGACTACTTGGTAAACACAGAACGTCTATTTCAACACCTGGGAATCCTAACAGAAATGATTGGTTGATTGATTATTTTGCTTCCCGTCGAAAATGTTTCTCTCATATCGAAACGTCACCAGTTGTAGGTGAAGTGCCACAAATCAAGACCTATATTTAGCGCTCAGAGTCATAGCAGGCAGTGAATATTCTTTTAGCGTGCCAACGTCTGCCACGACACGGGACCTCCGTTTTTAAGGTCGTATCCGAAAACCCGTGACTCAGAGAAATCGCTTATTGCTTGATTTAAACTCAAATTATTTTGGCTAATTCTTATTAATACACTTCTTTTAAACTTATTTTCAAAGATGTTTGAATCAAGACATAAGTTCCAATTGATTTTATCATATTGAATACCTTTATTTCATCGATATCTCACGCAACACTTTTAGAGAAATTAACATGAGACGTGCAACACCCTCTTTCAAATCACAAAACTCTTTTCAAATCCACAGCATCAAAATATGTGACTTTTCAACACTTTATACGACAATTCCTTACGATAAATTAATGACTATGATTTTTTACATCATAAAACCCGTGACCATTCAAAACAATACTTTTGTCGTTAAACACTACTCTAATTCCATGCACAAGTACTCTGACGTTGATATCTAAAAGATGATGGAGTTCCTCATTGACAATATCTACGTAGTCTTGGGTGATGGAGTCTTCCAACGGTCTGTTGAAATTCTCATGGGCACGAATTGTGCTCCTTTATTAGCTGACCTGCTGTTATATTTTTATGAAGCAGAATTTTTTCAAATGCTGTGTGAGAAGAAAGTATCTACTCCTGTGGTCTTCAACTCAACAGTTAGATATATCGACTACGTTTTATCTTTTAACAATGTTATTTTTATTCATATGTTGATGCGATATACTCCAATGAGTAAAGGAAACCACAGAGACTTTCATACCTGCTTCATATTTGGACATTTTATTGAAGATCTATGTTCACGGCAAGCTAACTTAACTTTATGACAAACGGGATGACTTCACTTTCTCCGTCGTCAACTTTCCATATTTATGTAGTAATATACCATTATCACCTGCATATCATGTTTATGTTTCTCAACTGATTCGATACGCGATGGCATGATCACAATTGAAATAAAGGCAAACTACTGACAAATAAGTTGTGTAGCGATTGTAGATGAGCGGGTCATAGGATCTAATTCTAATTAGATTGCATTCTTTATTGGATTTATAAATTTGATGACTGTCCATTATGGCGTGTAAAACGTTGCACTATTATATTAATCTTATTATTCATATTCGAAAACTTGTAATTTATATTCTAAAACATATCATTCATATTCGAAAAGTTGTTATTCATATTCGATAATTTTATCATTCATATTCAAAAACATGTCATTCTTATTCATATTCTAAACTTTTCATTCATATTCAAAAACATGTGATTCATATTCAAGAGGATTCGAGCGAGATTTACAGTCCTAGCCTTTTTCTTGTAGAAGAGGTATGCAGAACCCACAATTTCCCGCCATCCTGTATACGAAAATTCAAAATCGACGGCTTTCTGCAGTTGTCACAGAGAGACAATAACTGACACAAAAACCTATTCCATTTTTCGTCTGTTATGTAAGATTGATTCTTATATTTCTTTTGTGACGAATGATGGACCGGAGAACTTGGAATTCGTTAATAGTTACTGGTTCCTGAATTAATAAAATTCTAGAATTGATTTAAGGGACTCCAATCCTCAGCAATGTTTGGTAACTCGCGTAAAATCCGGAGAAAGTTTATTCGTATCATAAATTCCGGCATTTATATTTTTTGGAACTCTTCTTTGAAAAAAGAATAAGAATTCACAGATGTAAACAAACGGAAATGGAGGGGAATTGTATACAAGAAAGAGATAAGAAAGGTCGGTTCAAGAAAGCCTCGTCTACTGCTACTATAACCATTAGCACATGTACCGATGAAAATAACAACCACCCTGACTTCATCGATGTCAACAGCGAAGATCCACTAGCACAGGTAGATGAATATGATGAAAATAAAGAGACATCTGACCTGTTCCAAGGCAGAAGAGTTGTTGAATTTTCAATTCTGGTGGATCATTTGCAAAGAGGGTGCTTTCTGTGTCATACGCCTTTGGATCTTGTTGACTGTGAGAAAGAGAGACGTTATGGACTAGCCAGCTTACTGTATGTGAGATGCAGGAAGTGCGACGAACTGACGATCATTCCAACTGGTAAACGACACAATATAGGTCAGAATGGTCAAGGTCCTTTTGATATCAACACCAAACTTGCTGTAGGTAAGTATGTTTATAAAAACCTAAACGTGTGTGTATTTTGCAATTTATCTGTAAATGTGCAGAACAGGGATTCATATGTTCCTAGGAATCTACCCTATGGGAAATACCTTTCGGATAAAGAACTCCACCATGATCTTGTGAAAATCTTCACATTGTATGCAGAACAATCTGACAGACTTTCTTCATTAGAGAGCACACAGAACAATGAAAACTTCAATCAAATTGTTGCAAGAAAAAATCCAAAGAACAACTTCTACTCTGGTTCAGAGAGTACCACTAGCAGAGTTGCTGCAGCTACATGTGAAAAAAATATAGGACCACATTATGTGACTCAGGTATTATTTCCATTTAGAACTACTTAGTATGGATACTGAGTGTGTATAAAAAAAGTTATATATATAAGTTATATATATATATATATATATGTGTGTGTGTGTGTGTGTGTGTGTGTGTGTGTGTGCACATATGTTTATGATATTTCTTTCCTGTTATATTTTTTAGATAAATGATGAGTTGAGTTTGTCGCCCAGGATTACAAAGCGCACATCTATCATTACTGCTGTGTCCAAATTCATGGAAGAGAGATAACTCTACATTCTGAAAATTGATGTCATATTGATTTCAGTCATTATCTTTTATATTTTACTGGATACAATGCAATTTATTTTTATTTTTGTAATCCTTTCACCCAATGGATATTTTGTTTAGGCAGCAAACAAGTCAACATACAGTATATGAAATACAATTTGATGAAACTGAGATAACTCTTTTTGTTTTCTATTATTTACTGTATACGTAATGATCAATTATCTCATAAGATCACCTGGATACAATGGTAAATAATTATCAATTCTTTGTCATAATAACAAATACGTAAGAAAAGCTTCACAATAATGGTAAAAAAATACATCTTCATTTTTTTACACCTGAGGGACGGAGTACCTTAAGAAATGAAACTTATAATTCTTTATTTAATGCATGTATCAAACGAAAAATTGGACGGAAAACGCGCATTGATGAAAAAGTTTTTTGTCCAATTTTTCGTTTGATACATGCACCAAATAAAGAATTATAAGTTTTATTTCTTATCATTTAATTATATTTTTGAAATAGAAAAACACATAATTTCTCTCATCAAAAAGCTTGAATTAACGTTTTTGAAATGGCGCGTAGGAATACGTAAGGGTTAATGTACTCGTATCGCTCCATTCCTTAAAAGTAATGGACCGAGGCCCCGAAGGGACCGAGGTCCATTGCTTTAAGGAATGGAGTGATACGAGTACATTGACCCACTTAAAATCCACCTTAATAAAAACTAAACTTTGTGCATTTTAATCATTCTTACGTTTTTCATTCTTTTGTTGCATGCATTTATATCTACTTGTATAAAGATTGACCTACTTTCCGAACACTCCATTCCTGAAAAATAATGGAGTGTTCGAACAAAAGAATTACGTCATAGGTGGATTTTAACCATACGTAACAATGAAAACAACAACAAAACTGGCTGTGCGTTCGGATGAGGTAGAGTTACTGTGCAGAATTAAATGGATTATACGCCAAATTATAAAGGTGCGATGGTTAAAAGCTGAAATAGACATAAAAGAGAACAAGTGGTGATTGGATGTATGCTGCATTGCATTCGAGACGTTGAACACTGGTTGTATCGTAGGGACGATGGAATGCAACTCGGCTCCCTTTCAATATCAAGTAAAAATCTCAACACCTTTTCATCTAAATTGCCCTCGTTGACTGAGCCCCATATAACACAGTTCAATTTCATTAATATTTACCAGATCAAAAGTCGCTGCTTGCTCCATCATGCTATCGAACTCGTAAAGCAGACGATACACACCGTAATCTGTCTACTTCTACCAGTCAGTGCCCTACGTCATCAAGTTGACTATTCTGCCACGTCATCACTAGGCTTATGTGTGTTGTTTCTTTAAATTAATTTGTATTTTATTAACATCTTTGGTTGTGTTGATTTTTGGTAGCATCAAACGAACACATTTCGTTTACAATGCATGTGTGGAAATTCCCGGTCTATAAATAGCGCTAAAATTAGAACGGCCGTTAATGGGGAAGATGCATTCCTGAGAAAAGTAGTCCCGTGTGCTTAGTGTAGATGAACTCCGGACGATTTTTTGTTGGACACAGACATCAAACGAATTTTTCATCCAATCAGCATTGTTGTGAAGTCATCATTTTAAACGTTATTAAATAATTTACATGTAATGAAGTTAGTCCATAATCACTTTTAGCCATCAACTTATGAACATCTTGTAGGTATCAGTTACATCAGATTGCCAATGGGTCCATGTGACTTCCAGGCGGTGAACCCCTACACGTATAACGATCACCCAAACGATTTCAATATGGACCATTTCAGCATTGACAAAGACAAAGACTTCATCATTCCCATCGTCAAACAGGCCCTGTTGATTAACCCAGAGTTGAAAATCATGGCTCTTCCCTGGACTCCGCCAGCCTGGATGAAAACAAACAATAATCTTTTTGCTGGTGATTTTCGTGGAGGAAGTAATTACCAGGAGGCTCTAGCTAAATATTTTGTTAAGTTTATTCAAGCTTATGCTCGGGAAGGCATCCATATTGACGCCATATCGCTGCAGAATGAACCCGATTTCAACAAAATTATCCCATTTGTATTTTACAGTGGTGGGATGAACGCGATATCATAAAAAATCATCTTGGACCCATGTTTCGAAGTTTGAACATCACGACCAAGATACTGGTTTGGGAACACAACTGGGACTGGCCTAAGTACGCCGACAGTATTTTACAAGACTCTGCAGCTGCGTAGTACGTGACCGGAAGTTCCTGGCATTGTTAAAGCGGTCGGCATGACGAACCAGGCAAATTTCACGAACAACATCCAACAAAAGATATTTACTTCACTGAATGTTCCGGCACCACAAATAACAATGACAAGGACATTGTGTGGGGGTTTCGTCTACTGATGATCGGACAAATGCGAAATTGGGCAAGAACAGTCTTATTGTGGAACATGGCGCTGGACGAACATGATGGTCCGCAGGTCGGTGTGGGGGATGTCCGTTCTGTAGGGGCGTGGTTAAACCTTACCAGGATGGAAGATTCGATAAGACGATTGACTACTACATCATTGGACACATGTCAAAGTTCGTTCTTCCCGGAGCAGTGAGATTGTATACGCCTTTGTATGGTTGGTACGATCCACACTCGGTTGCTTTCGAAAATGCGGACGGAAGTATCGTGGTGGTCGTGTTGAATCCTTGGTGGGACCGGGATGAGACTTTCTATGTCAGCATAGATGGTCAAAAATTTCCATTTACACTTAAACCAATGACCGTTGCTACGTTTGTGTATAGAGGATAACTGTCAAATCAGATTTTTATAGTGTAATGAAGTTTAGTTTAAAAAACCTCTTACGTGATGTACCAAGTTGATTTATTAAAGTGCAAGACAATCAGATAGTACATACTCTGAAAAGGTCACCTGCAGGTGCCACATTTAACACATTGCTCCATTTCCTTGTATAAAACAACGAAAACCCAGCTCTTATTCCACAGAAGTATAGAAGACAAAGTAAACCAACTTGTGTATTTGAAGATTCTCCCAA
Source organism: Ostrea edulis (assembly GCF_947568905.1). Classification (NCBI taxonomy): domain Eukaryota; kingdom Metazoa; phylum Mollusca; class Bivalvia; order Ostreida; family Ostreidae; genus Ostrea; species Ostrea edulis. Next base: position 35,061,364 of record NC_079169.1, read on the forward strand.
ATGTGACCATCTTTAATAGTAATAAATATTAGGTTGAATTTAATGGATGACGTCCACCATTCACACAACTTTGATCTTGGTCTTTTAATATTTTAATACGTAGAACAAAGGTAATTTTAAAACTAAAATGACGGACAGCAAATATGATATAGATAGATAGACAAGTAAAAATTCTTGTTTCTTCTTGAGGTTTTGTAGCAGGTACATGAAATATAAACAGTGTATCTAGATATCGATACAGATGGGGTGGGTTCTGCATACCTCTTCTACAAGAAAAAGGCTAGGACTGTAAATCTCGCTCGAATCCTCTTGAATGTATGATTCTGGTCACTGTTTGTAATTCCAGCACTTATCAAGTTTGGTCTTAAAATCGTTAAAATCATAATCACCCATGGCCCAGCAGGTAGGCTATACCAATCGCTGTCGTCTCTTATTGTGAATGAGTACTTTCTAACGTTGAGGCGGCTGTGTCTTTTTAACAGCTTCATACTGTGCTCTCTGGTTCTGTTTGTATTAGACATTGGCAGCAGCTTCTCTCTGTCAACATGGTCTTTCCCATTCAATATCTCGTACGCTTGGATCATGTCGCCCGTTTCCTTCTGTAGTATAGTGATGGTAACTTAAGGTGTTGTAGCCTTTCCTCATAGGCAAAATTCTTGATGTCGTTGCATAGTTTCGTTGATCATCTCTGTACCTTTTCTAACATGTCGGTATCATCTACAACCTGCTGTATCCGAGGTGCATTACCGTACTCCAGTGTTGGATGAACCATCGTTGTGTACAATTTTTTTATGACTGTATTGGCCCTTGCAGCAAATGTCCCTTTGATGACCCCCAAAACCATGTTGGATTTCCATACAGCATTGTCGACACATTGATGAAAGGGCAGTTTGTTGTCCACCAATACACCAAGGTCTTTTTCCTTATCTGTTGTTCCAGTTTTCTCTGCTGACCGTCTATGTCCTTCATGCTGTAAGAATGATTTGGGTTGTTCTGCCCAAGGTGCATCACACTACATTTGCTCGTGTTGAACTTGATTTGCCACTTGTCTGACCATTTTGACCTCTAGTTCTTTTTCTGTATTCTTGCCCTGTCATTATCTGTGGCTGTTCTCCCATCCATCTTCGTATCATCAGCGAATATACGGATCACACAACTCACTGCATCTGGGAGGTTATTTACAAAAATGACGAAGAGTAGGGGTCCAAAAATGCTACCTTGCGATAATCCTACTTGTCACATCAGACCATTTAGACTTGTTGCAATTGATAGATACCCATTGCGATCAAACTTCTAAAAAGTTGATTATCCATGCTCTGATGTTGCCTTTGAGGCAGTATAAAGACACTTTGATCCAAAGTCAGGGTTTGATTTGTGTATTTACTATCATGTAGTCCAATTAGCACAAATTTTTAAAGTGCAATAGTGCTTTGTCACTAACAAAACAGCTGACGTCGTTACCCGATCGGAATCTTGATGATGACGTCATGTTTCTTACGAATGCGGAAGCAGGAGTTCGGTGAAAATCGAAGGTACATGTAGAGTTCACGGGGTTCGATTTGATGTGAACAATCTTGTTGAAGTACTAATGTTCTGTGCATTCAGACTAACAGCTTCAGATGTCATGGAGGTCTAGGATCGAGACTCAGAGGGGATAAGTGACTGTCAAATCCAAACTAATTTCCCTGGTTGAATTGTTTGGGCCTGAGGTTCCACTCGTATCTGTGTGTTTTAAAGACACTTTTGTAACAGGAAGTGAGAAAATGCAAGGAACCAGATCAAAATTTGAACCCGGGCTCCCTGAATGCTCTATCAGGTGAGCTTTCTGGCCATAACACTTGTATAAGATATTGGCTCACGTGCTTTTTCATGAAAAATGCAATACACCTTCCATTCAGTATAATTCTTACACATCAATATCAATTGCAGCTATTGTGAGACATAGATCTGTATGTATAGTTCCTGAAAATGTATTTGTACGCCGTATTGTGGCCCGGTGTAATGCAGAGAAAACCAAATTCTGTTACAACTTCAAACAAAGCGTCGCCACTATATTGTACACATGACAGTGAGCTAATGCACATTAACAAAGAGCTCTATTGGGGCACCATAATTGGCGCATATTCAAAGGACAAGGTACGTTTGGGGCCAAATTTGGCCCCGCGTCCAAATTAAATGATATTCCTCAAAATTCTTTCATATCGTGTATACTTCCATAAAATGGTTATGATGTCTTCGTAAAAAGCTTTACTTATGTATAATACATATATGTAAATACAGTATAGTTTACGATAACGTTGTGACATTTTGACGTTACTTTATGCGACGTCAGGAACAAGAAAGCTATGTCATGAATTCAATATGAAAATAATCCAATTTATGTCGCCATATGCTCAAAGTTTTATTAAACAAATGTGCACTGTGATTTTAATTTGAAAAGTTTAATTGATTTTTTCCGAAAGTTTTAATCAATTGTAGATGATTCGATGCGGCGGATGCTGTGATTTGAAGGACGATTAGTGTAATTGTATCTAAGAATTGTAGAGCAACCGATATATATTCATTCAATTTTAACATTGTATTTACATTTGCATCCAATTTGCATTGTTTTAATCTAAATTAAATGAATATCATATATGTACGTAGAGCGTGGTTACCTTAAGTTATTCTTGTGTGTATATGTACACTTTGTTCCTTTTTTCGAGCGCACTAAATGTTTTCAGCGAAGGAACACGCACTAACCAATGCTACATTGGATTGTACATGTAGTAAAAAGAACATGAAATTCATTCAGAATAATTGTGAAAAGAAATATTATAAAACGAACTTTTTAAAAAAATTCAACACATGACAATGGGATCGAATGTAAACTTTATAGGATGTGATAAGATTTACAAACAATGTGATAAGTTATACACAGGAGTTGACACTGACACCATGAAAAACCTAACAAAAAATAATTGTGTCGGTATTATATTCAATGGTTTCAAAGGCATAAAAAACGGCTAATTTTGGCGATTTCGGTAAATCATGTCAATCGGAGATAAGGAAAATGACGTCACAGAACATATTACGTCACTAATTTCCACATGTATCATCAGGGTCAATGCCCTAGTGCATAATCATAATGATTAAACCAAGTGAAACCACATTTTAAATTTATCCTAATTTTGTGGCGAAATTTGAGCCTTAACGTACCTTGCTCTTTGTTTAACAGAAACAAATGGTTAGGGAATTGATGAAGGAATCTTATCTTTTGGCATTGGAATGAGAATGACAACTGGGATGAAAGATTTGACTTCAATAGTATGTAATCGACAAAATCAGAAGTTATTTTTCGTAGACATTGTAATTCTGTAGATGTTTTAACGCAATACAAGCTGTAACTAACGATATTTTTTCAACTATCCAATTAAGATCTGGAGAAAAATTCAGCAAAATAAACAAGGTATATTTTTGAGAGCATAGTTTACCTACAATGAGCGTTTCGTATAAACCGCCACTGCGTCATATACACGGACATGGGTACGATGATTGCCGAACATAATCGCGGCCGGGTTGCTGAGACCGAGGTCACATTATCATGAAGACTTTGGGTACAATTGTGAACTATTGATATAAATAGACATCCTCTTTCGTGAAGTGTATTACTTTGCTTTCTAAAAGACAAAAGCATCGCTATTCTAATTTACCTGTTTCTTCTTCCGCCACCTTGGGATGTACGTAACTGCAGTTGCGTACATCAGGTTAATACCATTGAATATCAGGCATTCGGTCTATTTTATCCAATTAAAGCTGCGTGATCCGAAGTTCATGTATTAAAGCTGTTAGTTTCCCCTTGAAAACAGCACACAAAGGAAAACATTTAAAAAGTATATATACAGAGAGTACGTCTTTGTTAGGCGACTATAATTAGCCCCAGGCGCGTCAGTGGAAAACCCAACATGAATGATTGATTGATGTTTTCTGTCACACTCAACAATATTTCAGTTATATGGTGGCGCCCAGTTTTTATTGGTGGAAGAGAGAACCCAGATACAATGTACCTGGGAAGAGACGACCGACCTTCCGAAAGTGAACTGGGAAACTTTCTCACTTACCACGAGCGGGATTCGAACCCGCGCCGACAGAGGTGAGCGCGATGCTCTAACCACTCGGCCACGGAGGCCCCTAACCCAACATGATGCATATAACTTTAAGATGCAACATTACTAGGAGGTATTTGATAATTTCATTTCTCTTAGCCTTAACCTTATAGCACGGTACTGTTGTACATAAAAAATACACAGCTTTACACGGATGCGGAAGTACCTCTGAAAATCTGAACTGGACACGTGACTCACTTGATTCATGCATGGCCGAGTGACGGTGGATTGTAAACACCGGTTGAAAATAAAACAATTCTAGTTAAGACTGGTAAAATAATGTATAGCATACGATTTGAACTTGTTAAAGTATGGTACAAATGTCTCATAAATATGTACATGCGGTGATTTAAGAGCGATTTTGCAAGATGGAAAATAAAATTGTAGAAATTCCGACCATACTTTAACAAGTTCAAGTCGTATCAATTCGGGTGGTGATTCTATAGTTTTCAGGCTGACGGTAACCATTTAAAACTTAGTTTTCTTCCCCTATCTTCCAATATCCTAGGGAAAAAGGACTGTACACAGGTTTACTGGCGATACATCAGTGTTTAATATTTACCAAAAGGTATAATAGATAAATCAATTGGTCAAAAGGGACCATAGGCTACAGCTAACGTGGGGAGGTCATTTTTGGCCGAGGTTTCTGATATAATACTTCAAAGAAAAGGGTTTTACTTTTGTTCTCAGTGACAATCACCGTGAAAGAATGGCATAGTGTGATAATCCAATCTCACTTTCACTGAAAACATATTGCCAATCATTGAGTAAAATTTGCATGCTCGATCAAACAAAATGGCACTCTTGTCATTGGAACGATAGTAGTTTGATGTTATTTATCAAATAGTGAAAACATACATAGAACGATTTGTGCAGGGATGGAAACCGTTCCCAGTTTCATTGTGAGAAATTTGAATGTCCAACACTTTCATAATCGCGCTGGGAAATAAGATGAATACACAATTCCCAGTGTACGTGTGAGTTAATCTTTGTACAGAATGGTTCAATATTTCATTTTTAAAAAAAAAATCATATGAACTTCTTTTTAAGCTCACCTGAGCCGAAGGCTCAAGTGAGCTTTTCTGATCACATTTTGTCCGGCGTCCGTCTGTCTATAAACTTTTCACATTTTCATCTTCTTCTCATGAACCACTGGGCCAATTTCAACCAAACATGGCCAAAAGCATCCTTGGGTGAAGGGCTTTCAAGTTTGTGCAAATGAAGGGCCATGTCCCTTTCAAAGGGGAGATAATCACAAAAATGTAAAAATAGGCAAGGGGTCATTTAAAAATCTTCTTCTCAAGAACCACTGGGCCAGAAGAGCTGAAATTTACCTGAAAACTTTCTGACATATTGCAGATTCAAGTTTGTTCAAATCATGGCCCCCGGTGGTAGGATGGGGCCACAAGGGGGGGGGGGGATCAAAGTTTTACATACAAATATATAGGGAAAAACTTTAAAAATCTTCTTCTCAAGAACCACTAAGCCAGAAAAGCTGAGATTTACATGAAAGCTTCCTGACATAATGCAGATTCAAGTTTGTTCAAATCATGGGCCCCTGGGTTTGGATGGGGCCACAATAGGGGATCAAAGTTTTACATACAAATATATAGGAAAAATCTTTAAAAATCTTCTTCTCAAGAACCACTGAGCCAGAAAAGCTGATTTTTACATGAAAACTTTCTGACATAGTGCAGATTCAAGTTTGTTCAACTCATGGCCCCCGGGGATAAGATGGGGCCCCAAGGGGGGGGGTATCAAAGTTTTACACACAAATATATAGGGAAAAACTTTTAAAATTTTCTTCTCAAGAACCACTGAGTCAGAAAAGCTGATTTTTACATGAAAACTTTCTGACATAGTGCAGATTCAAGTTTGTTCAAATCATGGCCCCCGGGGATAGGATGGGGCCCCAAGGGGGGATCAAAGTTTTGCACACAAATATATAGGGAAAAACTTTAAAAATCTTCTTCTCAAGAACCACTAAACCAGAAAAGCTGAGATTTACATGAAAGCTTCCTGACATAATGCAGATTCAAGTTTGTTCAAATCATGGGCTCCGGGGGTTGGATGGGGCCACAATAGGGGATCAAATTTTACATACAAATATATAGGAAAAATCTTCTTCTCAAGAACCACTGAGCCAGAAAAGCTGATTTTTACATGAAAACTTTCTGACATAGTGCAGATTCAAGTTTGTTCAAATCATGGCCCCCGGGGGTAGGATGGGGCCACAAGGGGGATAAAAGTTTTACATACAAATATATAGTTAAAATCTTTTTCTCAATAACCACTGAGTCAGAAAAGCCGATATTTACAAGAAAACTTTCTGACATAGTGCAGATTCAAGTTTGTTCAAATCATGGCCCCCGGGGGGTAGGATGGGGCCACAAGTGGGGGGGGGTCAACGTTTTATATACAAATATAGGAAAAAGCTTTTAAAATCTTCTTCTCAAGAACCATTGGGCCAAAGAAGTTGACATTTACATGAAAGCTTTCTGACATAGTGTAGATTCAAGTTTGCAAAGGGTGGTTTGGGCCATAATAGGGACCAAGGTTTTACATGCAAATATATATGGAAAGTCTTCAGATATGGTCCAAGGTGATTCAGGTGAGCGATGTGGCCCATGGGCCTCTTGTTTATTTTTCAAACGGTAAAGTTATGTTATAGTAATGCATGAATGAAACGTTAAGAAAATGTATTGTCGGTATGCATTAAAAGAAGGACGTAAAAATACTTCCTGCAATAAGTCCACAACTTTCGATGAGGAGGATGAGTAGAATGGCGGAAGAGTTTACTAAAAATCTTTGTTTCGTTTTACAATTGCCGACCGTGTTTTGTTTAAAATAAAATTTCCCTGCGTTCCGTATACAGGTTTTACACGGAGTCAGTGTACGATGTATAACTATCAGATTGAAGAGGATTGAAAGTCAGATGGTTATCATGGAGATCCTAAGGAAAGAAGGAGAATATGTCTTGTCGTAAGTAGAGAAATGTGATGGGTTTCAATTATGCAGTGTTTGCATGTTCGCGGTCGAAAGCACACGTTCTACTTTCTGCATATAATGTTAAGTACTGGTCATAGAGAGAAAAACGTGTTCGTTTTGTATTCCCAACTCTATAATGTCCTGATTGACTGTCTGTTAAATTTTGTATTCTTTATGGGATTTATAAGACTGATCACTGTTCGTTATATTTGCTTGTTCCTGTGTCTAGTACAGTTAGGTTGGTTGTTCGTGAAAACTAATGCATGCAAGTAGGAAACTCTACGTAACATTTAAAATATGTGTGTTGTTGGTATCAGAGATGCAAATAATGGGTGATCCCAGTCATCTGACACCTAATTCCCGACTGTTTACTTACTTACTTATCCTCTTCGTCCCCGGTGGGACATAAGGCTTCAACAAGTTGTCTCCATCTAGCTCTGTCCTTGGCAATATACTGTGCCTGTCCCCATGAGTAGCCCATTTCCTCAAGTTCTGATGTTACGGTTCTCCTCCAGGTGGTACGTGGTCTGCCTCTTTTCCTCTTTCCAGGTGGTGTCCAGTGTAGAGCTACTTTTGGAATCCTATTCTGGGACATTCTCATTACGTGACCAAGCCATCTCATTCTTCTTTCTTCTCCCGACTGTTTATCTTAAGATAATTCAAATTAGGGTTCATATTGTAAAAACAGTGCACCTTTGTTTTTATCATTGCAATTTTGCAATGGCTGGATTTGATGATTAGTACTCATCCTCACCTGGCTGTTGAATACAGGTAACCCATCCGCATTCAACAGACAGGTGAGGGTGTACAGTGAATGATTTTGAAGAATTATTGGGGTTTTCCCTACTCATTCAAAATATCTTCATTCATGTTTCAAGAGTGTCTGCCATGTCTTTTCAAATGGTTTTAAGATAATGATTCTTTTGGGCATTTTCGGGTTGGAACATGCGTTTTCTTGATATTAATTCTGAAAATAATCTTGAAAACAGAGAATATTTGGTTGACCTATGCAATAAACAGAAACAGATCAGATATGTTTATAGAGTGATATAAAAAAAAATAAAAATGCGCATGCGTGGAATATGTGGGTGTACGTTTTTGTGGACCGGTGCATCTTGGCAAGTATTATCTACATTTGACATTGTGCAAAGTCTGTAATAGGTTTGTTCTGTTTTTTCATCATTTCTACATTGTATGCTACATAATGAGTAACAATTCTGATGGGAAAAGGCGTCTGTCACCTGATGGTAAAACACCTAGGCCTTCTACTAAACAATCCAAAATGGCGGAATCTCCGCAAGGGGGTTCAGGTGTGAACTCTGGTAGACAATTGATCAATTGACAGGCATGGCCGAGGCCGTCCAAACTACAAGTAGGGCAACAGGTATTGCAGTCAATGCTAGAAAGCAAATTGGACAGGTTTTAAAAAGAGTTTAGAGAAATTCAAGGCAATGCGAAGTGACATCGATCTCGAATTGTCATTACATAAGAAAGAAATAGAGCAATTGTCACTGTCTGTTGATTCTATTGTCACTATCTGTTGATTCTATTGTCCGTCGTTTGGATAGTCCACACCAAAGTCCTTCACCCGAACATGACCCAAATATCACCGTGATAGCCTCAAATGTCACGTGATAGCCTCAAATGTCACGAGACAGAAATATCACCGTGATAGCCTCAAATGTCACGGGACAGACGAATCCGTTCTGGATGTGGCACGCGAGATTGTCAGTCATTTTGACGATAGCGCTACGGTTGTTGCTGCAATCCGTTTAAGAGCTAGATAGGGAAAACCAGGTCTAATAAGAATTTCTGTATCGTCACTTGAAGAGAAAATAAGTATTCTGAGGGAAAAAGTCTCCAAAATACAAATCGGTATTCCTAAGATCGAGTAAGTCGGACACGGATAAACTCATTGAGCTCAATGCACGAACCATACTAAAGGAACTGCCGAACGGATAGAATATGTTCTATTTGGGAACTAAATCAAATTGAGTCTGAAAAACACTTTCTACTAGTCTGTCCCTTTTATAAAGAACAATGAAAAACTTTATATAATGAAATTGGACTTAATGTAAATTTAAATCAAATTGATGACTCTGCGTTTACTAATATTGTTTGTAATTTCCCAAGACAAACTGCAAAATTTATCTATAATTCTTCTAACACCAGACAAAAATACTTACGGAAAGCCACATAATTCAATTATCTATGATAGTAATATATATTCAAATGAATACATGGGCAGACATCGTTGGATATGTTAAATTGCTTAAAATGACATATAGGTCCGTTGGGTCGGGTGTAAAATTATGTTAACATGTACATTGTATCTTACTGAAATACAAAAGTTGTATTACTCATGTCAACTATAATTAAAAATTTACTTACTTACTCATTCATAAAACTGCTCCTGCGTCTTAAATTTTGAATTTGTTACAAATGATTAGTTAGATTGCTGGATGTGTCGCTTTGTGACAGAAGCCCGAGCATAAGATGTTGATTACACATTTTCATCAAGTGATAGGGCATTACAGATACATCAGAGAGAGAGAGAGAGAGAGAGAGAGAGAGAGAGAGAGTCTAAAATAGATTTATGTAACTCTATCAACTTGTCTGATATCCTGTTTCTGCTGGTCACCCAAGCCACTCAAAATTGTGTGTTTCTTTTAAAATAATCAATGTCCCATACCAATTCTAGAAACCAAAACATCGATTTCAGAAAGCGCGACGACATTCCTTGATTCTTACCAATCAGTGATAATTATTGGTTTAATCCTGATGAATACAATGACATGGTTACCCACCCATGAAGCTGGGAAATTCCGGTATACCAAGTTATTTGGTACACGCAAAAATCTTTTGTTCGAGGTGTGAAACATGTAATAATATGTGGTTCAAATGCTTTAGATAGAGAACATTGGGTCTGAAGGGAGGGGGCCGGGTTACAGGGGTCGCGATTCTACTCTCCTCAGTTGAACATTTCTAGCAAAAAGTACGATTTCTGGCCGCACACACCCTTTACAATTTTTTTGGATCCACCCTTGAGAGAGATAAATCCATGGTCTGTTAACGTGTTGTGCATACACTACACACACCTGGTAATATATACTGAATACCAAGTCATTTAAATGTGCTTCTAGACTACGCAATTCGTGTGAACGTATTTAACTCTTTACTTCCTGTTTAGGAAATTGTTTAAGCTAGTAAACGAGATAACAGGTAAGAATGTTTCTGTAGCTACAAGTCTGTAATCTGGTATTTGATATTCTGTCATAATTAATCAGAAATGCATTTAATGATTTATGATGAATCTTGCATGATGCATAACATAGTTTTCTAGTTAACTCAGCATTTTGTATTAACTCCCACCCCTACATTCCGAAGTCATTTAAAGAATTTGTTTACATTCATCACGAATGTTGGGAGAAAAAACTATATTTCCAAGGAGGGGGAATGTGGAACGAAGTAAACCAGAGAGAGAGAGAGAGAGAGAGAGAGAGAGAGAGAGAGAGAGAGAGAGATACATGAAAGTAAGATACAGAAATTCTATGAAAGAAAGGTATGAAATTCTATCTTTCATTGGTGGGTACAATGAAACACCCTGTCTCTGGTTACATATATTGAATTTATTATATACTTTCAATTTCCTTTCGTCTGTTTTCTTTAAAGGTTTTCGGGCAAACATGTATATCACACGATATATGCCCAGAAACATTACATCACAATCAATACACAAGCCTTAATTTTCAAATTTTTCGTGTTTTTCATCTTTTACTCAGTTAAACCAACAAAGAAATTGTTAAAAATAAAATAATTGTTAGTTTCTAAATGAAATTGAAAGTATATGATAAAAAGGTTATATAGACTTTGTATGGGAAAATATGACCACCTCGCAAGCTCGATCCATCTACGCGCCAAAAAACTCGGTCGTCATATTCTATAACCTATAAATATGAAACAAATATGTGACCTATATGATAGATCTCAATATATTGTCATTAAGCAGATATATCAGCGTTAAGCACATGGAGATCAAATATGAAAGGAAATAGGATGTGCTTGATGTACAACAAAATGTGACTGCGAAGATCTGATAGAAATAAATTTCTAATTGTGTGAAGTTAAAAGTTCAAAAGTTGACGACTTCTTCGGTAGAGACCTATCCCCTGCTCCCATCCACACCTTCTCCGAGAGAGACCTATCAATTCATTACACATAGAACTGCAAAGATTCCACGGGCTTTCTCGCCTGCTCACTGCCTCAGAAATTTACCATAGACCGATCTGGGTGCCTTAAGAGGGCCGCAGTCTGCCCTGGGAGAGTGGTATGGAATTTGGTTTGGGTATATAAAAACACTGGCGTCATTCCTGTTTGATTACAGATGTTCCAACCTTATCCATTCTTTTGGCAGTGCATCAGATCTGTGAAAACAAATTAGGAGACCTGGTGTTTGTAATTGAGCTTCTTCCATGTTAAACTTGAACTTAAATACATTTACGTACATTCTGCCCATTTGATTTATTCGCATAAACCACCGTTGTCTGTTGGTGGTAATACAAAATAAACAACACAAAACAATATAAGCACATGCAAAATTTACACACTCATGTCTTTTAGCATATTGTATGGATATGAAAATATTTGATATTAGCAGATTGAAAATAAATAACGACCCCATTTAACCTTGACCATACATTTTGATATTAGTGAGTCATAGCTAGGGCTCTTAGATTTCCTATGTGCATTATTTGTTGTTGACTGGGCGCTCATACATTTTGATATTGCTGAGTCATAGTGCTCTCAGATTTCCTATGGGCATTATTTGTTGTTGACTGGGCGCTCATACATTTTGATATTGGTGAGTCATAGTGCTCTCAGATTTCCTATGTGCATTATTTGTTGTTGACTGGGCGCTCATACTTTTGTAACAAAACCTTTCTTTTGGTACAAAAGTTTTTTGACCTTGTGATTTTAACCGTAAAGTTTGATCTACAATGTACTATTAAGAAAAGTTAAACAGGAAATATATCTTGAACTATTTATGTTAGGGCTTTCATATCTTCGCCTTACCCTTGTAAAGCACCTTCAAGTAAATTGTTTTATATAAGGCGCTATATGAATATTATTATTATCATATCCTAATTACAGAACTTTTCATTTCTTTCTTTGTTGCCACTGGGGGCAAATAGTGTTTCACAAACACATATTGTTAATAACCAGTTTACCTCAGATCAATAATAAACAAGATGTGTTTGTGAAACACAAATGCCCCCGATAATGGCCAATTCCGAAGATGGCCAAGGTCACAAGGGCAAATATCTTGGTACCAGTAGAAAGATATTGTCAAAAGAAATGCTCATGTACAATATGAAAGCTCTAATATTTACCATTTACAAGTTATGACCAATGTAAAAAAAAAAAATTAAAGTAGGTCAAATGTCAAGGTCAAAAGGTTCAATACCAACGGAAAGATCTTGTAACAAGGAATACTCATGTGAAATATCAAAGCTCTATCTCTTACTGTTCAAAAATTATTAGCAAGGTTAAAGTTTTCAAAAAGTAGGTCAAACGTCAAGGTGACGGGGTCAAAAATGTTGGTACTCACGGAAAGGTCTTGTCACAAGGAATACTCATGTGAAATATCAAAGCTCTATCTCTTATTGTTCAAAAGTTATTAGCAAGGTTAAAGTTTCAGACAGAATGACAGAATGACAGACAGGACAAAAACAATATGCCCCCCGATCTTCGATCTCGGGGACATTAAAAAACCCACATTTTATTTATAACTAGTTTACCTCAGATCAATAATGACAAAAAAAACAACCCCACATCTTGTTAAAAACTAGTTTACCCCAGATCCAGATTAATAACGAAAAAACCCACATCTTATATCTAGTTTAACCCACATCAATAATGAAAACCTACATCTTATTTATAACTAGTTTACCTCAGATCAATAATGAAAAAAACTCACATCTTGTTAAAAATTAGTTTACCCCACATCAATAATGAAAAACCCACGTCTTGTTTATAACTAGTTTACCCCAGATCGATAATGAAATAAACGGCATCTTGTTTAAAACTAGTTTACCCCACATCAACAATGAAAATAGCTACGTCTTGTTTTAACTAGTTTACCCCACATCAATAATGAAAAACTCACATATTGTTTATAACTAGTTTACCCCAGATCAATAATGAAAAAACTCTCATGCTGTTTACAACTACATGTAGTTTACCCCATATCAATAATGAAAAAAAAAAAAAAAAAAAAACAACAAAAAAAACAAACTCGCATCTTGTTAAAAACTAGTTTACCCCAGATCAATAATGAAAAAACTCACTTCTTGTTTATAACTAGTTTACCCCAGATCAATAATGAAAAAAAACCTCAGATGCTGTTTAAAACTAGTTTAACCCACATCAACAATGAAAATAGCTACGTCTTGTTTTAACTAGTTTACCCCACATCAATAATGAAAAACCCACATCTTGTTTAAAACTAGTTTAACCCACATCAACAATGGAAAAACTCGCAAATTGTTTATAACTAGTTTACTCCAGATCGATAATGAAAAAAAGACATCTTGTTTAAAACTAGTTTACCCCACATCGATAATGAAAAACCCACGTCTTGTTATAACTAGTTTACCCCAGATCAATAATGAAAATAACCACGCATTGTTCATAACAAGTTTACCCCAGATCAATAATGAAACTATTTTAGAATAGCGTGCAATTACATACATGTATAACTTTAGAAAATGAAGTTGCAGACTTTTACCTGTGTATGCAAATGTAAAGGTAAAACCGAAGATCACGTGAACAGGTCTGTCAATTTGTTGACAAATATCTTGGGACACATCACGTACAGTAATGCTCTCATTGATCATTGCGTAATGCTGTCCTGCAGAGTGCTGGAAAAATGAAGGCACATTCTTCGAAAACCAATGTTCTGTTTTCTTGTAGGAAGATGACGGCCCGCGTGACGTTCAAACACAGTAACGATAATTTGACCGTGAAGGAATTTTACGACCGCTGTCATTGCAGTCTGCCCCAGCTGATTGTGGTCACTCAGGGCTACTGTGGGGACATCGGACTGGAGGAATTCAGCATTGGTCAGGTTTGTTTGTTCCTCTTCTCAATGAAAAAAAGACAGGCTTCCAAATTCAACTTAAAATGTTTTTATACAATATTGTGGTCAACTCATTCCTAACACATTTATTCTGTTATTAATGTGGTATGAAAAAAAAGAACCCAAGTAAATGTTCTTCAGATATTGTATCTTGAATTTATATCAAAGCGATAAAACACCTTAAATTTTTTGGCATGAAATTTTATCAGACAGATATAACGGGGTCGTAATGTAAGTGGTAGAGAGTAATGGGATGGGGTGGGTGATGCAGTGAGTTGGATGATGGGGGTTAAACGGGTGAGGGAGGGGATTAGACAGTGAGTTTGGTGATGGGGGTTAACAGGGTGAGGGGGGGGGGGGGGGGTGAGACAGTGAGATGGTTGATCTGGGTTAATAGGGTGAAGGAGGAGGGTGTAAGACAGTGATTTTAGTGATGGGGTTAGCAGGGTGAGGGAGGGGATGAGACAGAGAGTTTAGTCATGGGGTTAGCAGGGCGAGGGAGGGGATGAGACAGATAGTTTGGTGATGGGGTTAACAGGATAAGGGAGGGATGCGCCAGTGAGTTTGGTGATGTGGTTAACAGGATGAGGGAGGGGTGAGCCAGTGAGTTTGGTGATGGGATAAACAGGGCGAGGGAGGGGTGAGACAGTGAGTTTGGTGATGGGGTTAACAGGCTGAGGGAGGGGTGCGCCAGTGAGTTTGGTGATGTGGTTAACAGGGCGAGGGAGGAGTGAGACTGAGTTTGGTGATGGGGTTAACAGACTGAGGTAGGGTTGGAACAGTGAGTTGATTGATGGTGGTTAATAGGGTGAAGGAGGAGGGTGTGAGACAGTAATTTAGTGATGGGGGTTAACAGGGCGAGGGGGTGTGACAGAGAGTTTGGTGATCGGGATAACAGGGTGGGGGAGAGGGTAGGGCAGTGAGTTTGATGATGGGGTTAACAGGGTGAAGGAGGGGTGAGATATTGAGTTTGGTGATGGGGTTAAAAGGGGTGTGACAGTGAGTTTGGTGATGGGGGTTAACAGGGCGAGGGAGGGGTGAACCAGTGAGTTTGGTGATGGGGTTAACAGGCTGAGGTAGGTATAGGGCAGTGAGTTGATTGATGGTGGATAACAAGGTGCGAAAGGGGGTGAGACAGTGAGTTTGGTGATTGGGCTAACAGAGTGAGGGGGTGAAACAGTAATTTTAGTGATTGGGGTTAACAGGGCGAGGGAGGGGTGAGATAGAGAGTTTGGTGAGGGGGGTTTAATAGGGTGAGAGAGGGGGTGAGACAATGAGTTTGGTGATGGGGGTGAAAGGGGTGAGGGGAGACAGTGAGTTGGATGATGGAGGTTAAACGGGTGATGGAGGGGGCGAGACAGTGAGGTTAGTGATGGGGTTAACAGAGTGAGGCAGGAGTGAGACAGTAACCTTAGTGATTGTGGTTAAACGGACGAGGAAGGGGTGAGACAGTGAGTTTGGCTATGGGAGTTAAGAGGGTGAGGGAGGAATGAGACAATGACCTTAGTGATTGTAATTAAAAGGACGAGAGAAGGGTGAGATGGTTGATGGGGGTTAACAGGGTGAGGGAGGAGTGAGACAGTGAGTTTGGTGATGGGAGTTAACAGGCTGAGGGAGGGGTGAGATAGTGAGTTTAGTGATGGGGTTAACAGGGCGAGGGAGGGGTGAGACAGTGAGTTTGGTGATGGGGTTAACAGGATGAGTGGGGGTGAGATAGTGAGTTTGGTGATGGGGTTAACAGGATGAGGGAGGGGTGAGACAGTGAGTTTGGTGATGGGGTTAACAGAGTGAGGGAGAGGTTGAGACAGTGAGTTTGGTCATGGGGGTTAAAAGGGTGAGGGAGGGGGTGAGACAATGAGTTTAGTGATGGGGTTAACAGGATGAGGGAGGGGTGAGCCAGTGAGTTTGGTGATGGGGTTAACAGGATGAGTGGGGATGAGATATTGAGTTTGGTGATGGGGTTAACAGGATGAG
This sequence comes from Ostrea edulis, assembly GCF_947568905.1. Taxonomy (NCBI): domain Eukaryota; kingdom Metazoa; phylum Mollusca; class Bivalvia; order Ostreida; family Ostreidae; genus Ostrea; species Ostrea edulis. The sequence goes on from NC_079169.1 coordinate 35,077,609, forward strand.
GGAGGGGTGAGACAGTGAGTTTGGTGATGGGGTTGACAGGGTGAGGAAGGGGTGAGACAGTGAGTTTGGTGATGGGGTTTAACAGAGTGAGGGAGGGGTTGAGACAGTGAGTTTGGTGATGGGGGTTAAAAGGGTGAGGGAGGGGGTGAGACAATTAGTTTGGTGATGGGGTTTAACAGGGCGAGGGAGGAGTTGAGACAGTGAGTTTGGTGATGGGGTTTAACAGGGTGAGGGAGGGGTTGAGACAGTGAGTTTGGTGATGGGGTTTAACAGGGTGAGGGAGGGGTGAGACAGTGAGTTTGGTGATGGGGTTTAACAGAGTGAGGGAGGGGTTGAGACAGTGAGTTTGGTGATAGGGGTTAAAAGGGTGAGGGAGGGGGTGAGACAATTAGTTTGGTGATGAGGTTTAACAGGGTGAGGGAGGAGTTGAGACAGTGAGTTTGGTGATGGGGTTTAACAGGGTGAGGGAGGGGTTGAGACAGTGAGTTTGGTGATGGGGTTTAACAGGGTGAGAGAGGGGTTGAGACAGTGAGTTTAGTGATGGGGGTTAACAGGGTGAGGGAGGGGGTGAGACAGTGAGTTTAGTGATGGGGTTAACAGGGTGAGGGAGGGGGTGAGACAATGAGTCTGATGATGGGGTTTAACAGGGTGAGGGAGGGGGTGAAATAGTGAGTTTGGTGATGAGGTTTAACAGGGTGAGGGAGGGGGTGAGAGAGTGAGTTTGGTGATGGGGTTTAACAGGGTGAGGGAGGGGTTGAGACAGTGAGTTTGGTCATGAGGGTTAAAAGGGTGAGGGAGAGGGTGAGACAATGAGTTTGGTGATGGGGTTTAACAGGGTGAGGGAGGGGTGAGACAGTGAGTTTGGTGATGGGGTTAACAGGGTGAGGGAGGGGGTGAGATAGTGAGTTTGGTGATGGGGTTTAACAGGGTGAGGGAGGGGTTGAGACAGTGAGTTTGGTGATGGGGTTTAACAGGGTGAGGGAGGGGGTAAGACGGTGAGTTTGGTGATGGGGTTTAACAGGGTGAGGGAGGGGTTGAGACAGTGAGTTTGGTGATGGGGGTTAACAGGGTGAGGAAGGGGGTGAGACAGTGAGTTTGGTGATGGGGTTAACAGGGTGAGGGAGGGAGTGAGACAATGAGTCTGGTGATGAGGTTAACAGATTGAAGGAGGAGTGAGACAGTGAGTTTGGTGATGGGGTTTAACAGGGTGAGGGAGGGGGTAAGACAGTGAGTTTGGTGATGGGGTTTTACAGGGTGAGGGAGGGGTGAGACAGTGAGTTCGGTGATGGGGTTAACAGAGTGAGGGAGGGGGTGAGATAGTGAGTTTGGTGATGGGGTTTAACAGGGTGAGGGAGAGGGTGAAATAGTGAGTTTGGTGATGGGGTTTAACAGGGTGAGGGAGGGGTTGAGATAGTGAGTTTGGTGATGGGGTTTAACAGGGTGAGGGAGGGGGTGAGACAGTGAGTTTGGTGATGGGGTTTAACAGGGTGAAGGAGGGATGAGACAGTGAGTTTGGTGATGGGGTTAACAGGTTGAAGGAGGAGTGAGATAGTGAGTTTGGTGATGGGGTTAACAGGTTGAAGGAGGAGTGAGATAGTGAGTTTGGTTACACAGGTCTAACATAAGAGACAAAAACTAATAGAGATTTAATTCTACATTCCCAGAAGCACGATATTTGTTATCATGTTAATTCTTGTATGGAAAATGCTATATAGGTATACATAATAAGGGTTGTTGTAAGTTCAAAGTGCATCTATCTATATCACAGATGCTTGGGTTCCGGACCCCCTCCCTCCAAATAATCTGAATGAGTTGATTTAATTTTTTGTTGTTAAAAATTTCTCTAATGCATGCCAACAATGTCTTGCATACCCCTAAAGTCCGAAATAACTCAAAATAAGCCTTTTTAAAAGAAGACCCTCACTGGTTATCATAACGTTATGTTACTGTTGTTGACATGCATTAGAGAGATTTTCAACAACAAAAATTAAATCAACTCATATAGGTTATTCGGAGGGACGAAAAGGGGTGGGGAGGGGGGGGGGGTAAACCCAAGCACCTGTAAAGTATATCAGTAAAAGTAGATTACTGACGAAAGAACAAGAAACAACCGAAGACTGAAAGAGAACGCGTTTTATTCATTTATTCAGCATAGAACCCTTACAGATACCGAGGCGTTGATAGATTCACAGCTTTTGATCCCATGTTGTAGGTGATTCGAGTTCACACGTACTCCACTCAGAGGCGAGTGGTGGCGAAGATTGAGAGAGGGCTGTCGGTATTAGAAGGTCGGGAAATTAGCATCCCCGTGGACTACGACATGAAGTTCTGCACCCTAAAGGGAGGCAAGAAAAGTGAGTTCTCGTATTTAGCGAACGGCCATTGACGGGCCCAAAGGAGTTTTGTATTTAGCAAAGGGCAATTGGCACGCCCAACTGAGTTACGTATTTAGCAAAGGGCTATTGTCACACCCAAAGGAGTTCTATATTTAAGAAAGGGCCATTGGTGCGCTTAAAGAAGTTCCTTATTTTGTAAAAGGCCATTGGCGCGACCTGAGATATTCAGACTTTCAGACTCATTTACATAAAATATGTACATTAAATCTAATAAATTATCCACCTAAAATGAATTTATATCTTTTGATAGAAGTTGACTTCATTCAGCAATCCTATTCATTAGTTGAATTAAAGAAAATTTTTTTTATTTAGGTGGTAAAGAAGCAACTTTAGATGAAATCTTGGACAAGCATTCATTTCCGGTGGAAGTGACGCCTTCTGATTCACATCAACTAATGAATATTCAAGGTCATGAACGCGAGACCGGAAAGTCATGTCACCTGACTCTCGTCAGCACATACGAGGACAGGTATCTCCTTGGAAACGCCGTGTCGGATGGTGAGAATATATCATGAAGATCATGATTAAACGTGGCTATTTGATATCACGGTGCTTTTAAGGTATAACGATACGATTCTGAGGTTTCCCTAGCTGTTTTATTGTATATCATTTTATTTAATTTGACTGTAAACATTACTTCATTACGGCTTGTTAGTAAAGAGACGTCACAATTGCAAGTGATCAGCTAAACACTACTGATGTTTACTATACTTGTATGTGCACATGTTTTGTTGACCGAGAACTTTTAGCAGGATAGTGTGATTGCGTACATGTATCACCGTATCCATTAGTTTAAAAAGACATACCCAATATCAAAATCAATAATTATATTTTTCGTGTCTCTGCTCTTAGTTGCATCTAATAAAATCTGTATTTCATCAACAGTCAAATCAATGAACCTCATCATTACGTAAGCAAAGCAGCAGACTGAGAATCACGTGACTTACACTGTACACAACCAACAGTGTGAGATTTGGTTTAAGGAGGTACTATACATCGTCATAATGGCTGGTTCCTTTTAAAACATGGGTGAAAATATAAATATCAGCAATATTTGTCTATTCATTTAAAAAATCATTACCTAGCTGAGTAGGACTGTAGGTTAGCACGTCGACTGCTAAAATGAAAATCGCAGGATTGATTCCGGCAGGGGTTTAAAAAATATTTCAGATAGCTTTCCACTAAAACTGCATTTTTCACCAAATAAAGTGAATTTGAAAGCTTTCAATTTCAAAATATAGTTACACATATCCTCCATTTTTCATTCATATCAAATTTCTCTGATGTAGCTTGAAAGGTGAAGATAACAAACAGTGGTCAATCCCTTAACTCCTATAAGCAATACAAAATAGAGAGTTGGGTAAACACGGACCCCTGGATATACCAGCGGTGGGATCATGTGTCCAGGACGAGTAAGCAACCCCTGTCGACCAGTCACACCTGCCATGAGCCCTATATCTTGAAAAGTAAACGGAGTTATCCGTAGTCAAAATCATACCTCCTTAACAGTTAAAATGTTGGTTCTAAATCGTATTTAAATAGGAAAACAATTAAGGTACGTGGAAAACAATGTATACTCTTTATACAATTTTCATACACAAATAACGTTTTCAGTATATGTTTGTATTTCATTTTCTTTATAAACCATCAGTTTTTTAAACACTCGTGCTAAATAAATCTTTAAGGTGTAAGTAACCAACATTTTGACTTTAATCTATTCTCAGTTTATGGTCTTGAGACCTGGCATGTCGTACCTGTTAACATCCCCGACCGGAGAGTGTCGATAACAATACTGATTCCATGTCGTACCTGTTAACATCCCTGACCGGAGAGTGTCGATAACAATACTGATTTTATGTCGTACCTGTTAACATCCCCGACCGGAGAGTGTCGATAACAATACTGATTATATGTCGTACCTGTTAACATCCCCGACCGGAGAGTGTCGATAACAATACTGGTTCTATGTCGTATTTGTTAACATCCCCAACCAGGGAGTGTCGATAACAATACTGGTTCTATGTCGTACCTGTTAACATCCCCGACCGGAGAGTGTCGATAACAATACTGATTTTATGTCGTACCTGTTAACATCACCGACCGCAGAGTGTCGATAACAATACTGATTTTATGTCGTACCTATTAACATCCCCAACCGGAGAGTGTCGATAACAATACTGGTTCTATATCGTACCTGTTAACATCCCCGACCGGGGAGTGTCGATAACAATACTGGTTTTATGTCGTACCTGTTAGCATCCCCGACCGGAGAGTGCCGATAACAATATTGGTTCTATGTCGTACCTGTTAACATCCCCGACCGGAGAGTGCCGATAACAATATTGGTTCTATGTCGTACCTGTTAACATCCCCGACCGGAGAGTGTCGATAACAATACTGGTTCTGTTTGTTGTAGGAATGCTGTACGCCCAGGTGACCGCCGTGCCTGTGTACCTCCCTGACCTGAGGTTGTCGATAGCAGTGGGGATTGAAGGATTTTCTGAATCCCATTGGACGACTAGTCTACAAAACATGGAACTGAAAGTCTTGCAGAACGTCAAGTTCAATTCAAATTTTGGGAATCCCAGTGAGTTTTTAATTACTGTGATTAACTCCAGTTGTTTCAAGTGACTTACGTCACATTTTCAATATTTGATTTCGCTTAGATAAAACAGCATAGCATAGGTCTAATTTGTGGAACTTTACCTACAGCTGGTGATGTCTCAGTATAAGTGAAAAATTCGCGAAGGGACATAAAACAAAAGCAAACAAATATGGTTACGGCCCAACACTATCTCACTATATAGCAAACTGACTGCATCTTTAATTGCTAACGAGTTGTGGCTATATTCATTCAATTATGTTTTATGTGAGTATGATGAATAAACATTGTCTTATTCTATTGATCTTTAACCCTTTTATCAAATTTGCAATGAATTGCACAAAAACGTACACATATTACACCTTGCTGGAGTAAAGTTTGTAAAAATATCAGAATTCACACGTTTTTAAAATGCCAGTTTTTGCAGCGTTGAGTTTCGAATTTGCCGGGGCTTTGTGTTCTCACCTAGATTTCATACTCTGAATACCTTACCTACACTTACACATGGATCCAGAACTCTTTGGTATGGGAGTCTACCCTATGCAAGTTTTTTTTTCTGGGTTCAGATTCCCTCTTTACCACTACGTACCCACGCCTAATACCATTAAATTCACTAAATTAAAGGTGGAAACAGTAGAACATGAAGTAGGTATTCACAGATAATTTTGGTACGTGTTGTGTCATTTGCTATCAATAAACATATATTGAGTTAATTTGATTATGAAACTGTTGATGTTACGGTTAACGCCCCGAGACTTTCCTGGGCGTGGTTGCAGCTGTCTAGAACTTAGACATGCACTCACAATAAACCACGTGATATCAACCTTGGTATCTTCTACTACTATTGTAACGATTCCTTTCTTTGACAGATGTCGCTGTATATTCACATGAACCAACCACCCAGAACGAGTACGCTGATTTTACATACAGAACCCCCGCGGAATACTACAACATGGATGACATCCTAAGACAGAAAGTCTCGCACAGACCCTCAAAACTTGTTCACTACATCGAACAAACGCCTGATATGTATGATTTTATTCCTGCGGACGCCGTGGGCAAAGTGCCCCCGCCTACTGCGCCTAAACCGGTGGTTGACAAGAAAGCACAGCCAGTGAAACCCTTGACTCCACCCCCTGCGCCAAAAGTTCCGAAGAGACCGGAAGTTTTCCAGAGTCCGGATCAGACTATTCAGGAACCCCAACCGAAACCTTGTAGAGTATCACGCGTACCAAAGGTAGAGGAACTGAAGATTCGAGAGTTAGGAGAATGGATGAAGGAACTCAAATTGGATAAATATGTTAGTATGTTCGCTGAACAGGGCATAGACGGGGTCCTGATCAAGGAATTGACGCGGGAAGATTTACGGAACGATTTTGGAATGTCAACTATTGAAGCCATCAAGTTGTGTAAATTTGCACAGACTGGACATGTTCCTAGCTAGGAACAAATGTTTAACTTCCGGTCTTATTCGGAATTGTACGATTAATATTATGCTACATGTAGATACAATGTATAAAACTGAAATAAGAAAGCAGAGTCCGTGTAGCGGCAGCCTCATCGAATTATGATAGAACTCATCAATGATCCCCATCTCCGCTCCCATAAAACAGAAAGATCCTGGATCCACTTCTTTGTTTCTAGGGTTAAGGATTAGTTGATTAAAGAGCCGGATGTTATATTATATTTGTTCAGTGACGTGGAACTTCCTTGTTACAAATAGGGCGATCGTAGACTCAATAAAGCTTGTATTTGTTTCTTTTGACTATACTGACTTGCAATACAGATGATCTTATCATAATTTGCAGTTTAATATCTTTATAAGGTGATTTTCTTCATCAGATTTTGTTTAATTCTCCGTACCCGATTATTTATGAAACATTTATAGACACATTATTTGAATTATATGTACATGCAATCTTATAGAGATCTCTGATTTGACACAGTGCTCTAATTAAGTCGGACAAGTAAGGTCGCAGACATGAACTTGTTGAAATATTATTTATCAAAGAATGATTTCAAATAGAAACACGAATGTAATATTAAACAATCGTCTGTCTGAATTTTGATGTGAACAATAGTTTTGTGCAGTTCTCAGCACAGCTTTCCGTTCTAGATTGGTGATTTTTTGCAATTGAATCATAAGACAGGTTATCTAACTTCTCAGTGTATCCGGTTTTATGTGGTTAATTTCAGGTTCAACATTGCATAATATCGCTGTGTGCGTGTTTTGTTACTTCCTATTTCATGACACTGGGACATCCTTTATTTGATGATATCGATAAAAATACAACATTTCCACTCCCGATATGACATAGCGTATGAAGCAGTTGTTGTCCTTTAAAAAGAACTGCAGTACGTGGACCATGGACACATATTTCATTAAGTCTTGTCGCTAGACCTGTAATGATAATGGATAATGGAATATTTGTAGCTTTGACCTGTAATCTCAGAATAAGTCATCCTTGTATTTGATGTTCAAATTCAACAGCGGGACATAATCTGTTCTAGAAAATAAAGTTCGAGTTCCATCCAGTGATATAAATCTGGCAACAAAATACCTCAATCCAGTGATATAGAATTGACACTCACAACCCGGAATGTCAATTTGCACTTCTAGAGCTCAGTGCAACTTCACCTATGATATCCATTTTAAAAGGGACACGATGTTCCACGTTATTAATGTTTAAAATGCTTAACTAAGGTATTTCGAATGGTCAACAAAAATTTGAATGTCAGTTGTTGAGTTACACGGGAAATACAGCTTTCACAATTCATTGTTATGTAAACAAGGCTCGTGTCATATTTTTGTTTACGTACATGTATAGATCGATTAATAGATTGATTAACAGAAAATGTCATGTTTAAAACAAAATGAGAAACGCTATAAACTCTCTAATTGTGTCCATAACATAGAATTTGTGAGCTCTGTAATTCGACAATCCCATTGTTCGGCTATGTCAGGCACGCATGTAGAGGCGGTTAGAACCAACCATCCCTAGGCTAGGTTGAAAATGAAAATATATATTCCTCTTTGTATGTATTTTCATTTGTAAAATATTAAAAATATTCAATGCTTGTGGTCCATGTATTGCCGTTCTGTTTTTAAAGGACAACAATCTGCTCTCTCTCTCTCTCTCTCTCTCTCTCTCTCTCTCTCTCTCTCAGATTGATCAACATGTGATAAATTTTATCAAACTGTTCTCTATGTAAAACTTATACGGTACCAATTTTGATGCACCAGATGCGCATTTCGACAAATAATGTCACTTCAGTGATGCGACGCGCAGGGGGCGGTACCTTGACTCCATTTGAACACGTCTGGGATCCCTCATACAACGTAACGAAGGTTATAGATACAAATATGCTATTCTAAAAGGATTTTTTTAAAAAACTCAACAACATACATGTATAGGCTACCCAAGATTTTAACGTCAGGTCAATAAATTATGGTCATTAAGGTCACCGTTACCAATATATTATAGACCTAATGGTGGTTTTAACTCAAGAACTTTTGTCGGTTGCTTGAAGTGTTTACAGTCAGTCATGAAAATTTAATGGAGTACTTGAAGTGCCTCCATAACACTCTTCTCCCTGAGAAAGAAACAATCTGCTCGCCACTGCATGCTTTGTATGTTCCCCATGGAAATTCCCCTACGATGTGATGAAAATCAAAACAATATGACATGTTTTAAAAAGCATGCGACATGTAAATTTTTTCTCAATTTCACTTCCTGTTAATTCAGTGGATAGTCGTAACTAAACCGCATCAATAGAGTTGTCAAGTTCGATTACGCTCCCCCTGGTACGCCTCTCCAGTTATCGCCCCTCGACCCTTAATAAGATAGGCAGGTGCCCCCATGATGTATTCTCTCATCATGAGGAAAGTGCTGGCGGTTTTCGTTTGTCTTCTCTCTCCCAGTGTTTGGGCTGCAGGTAAATCTAATTTCAATTCAAAATATGTTGAAGGTATACGAAATTTTAATAGCTTGTTAGCATGTTTTAAATTTATGAGTTCTTATCTAATGTTCGAATGACATGAATCATATGTAATATCTTCCCACAATGTAAAATTAAATAGTTGAATTATTATTCATGATGTGTATTTTATAATACTTGTGATCTTAAGCCGCAGACTTTAGAGAGGTTATCTAATCGGAAACCCTTTCTTTTAAATTTGAAATTAGAATTTGTTTAAACACTGAGACTCATCCCCATTTAGTCTGTATTTTGAACATTGCAAGTTATATGCAATTAGAAAACAGCATGGCCCAAACAGAACAGGATTGGTACAGAATGAAACACGGATTACGACAGAGCGCAGTAAATGACAATGAACGCCAACTCATTAATCTTAAATTAACGTTTTTGAGATATCGTGAAATCTCGAACATTTATTGAACAAACTGCTTACGTTCATGCAACCTTTGCAAATGAACATTATGATATAATTATCATATACCTTCATATAAAATATTTATGAACAGGTCATGAAAAAAACCAAAAAAACAAAAACAAAAAAACCATAACATCTCGTATCATCGTATTTCTTTCTATGTGAAATTAATATTTCTCTCGGTGTGAATACTGGAAAAGAAAATATTGTCTACCAGTCGAACGAGAAAGAGAGAGAGAGAGAGAGAGAGAGAGAGAGAGAGAGGGGGGGGGGGATCTCAGAAGCTGTCAATAGATTATACGTCTACTAAGGATGAAAGTAAAAGTAATATAACCGTTGCCCTGGAAATCAACCCTTGACAACATTAACGAAATTTACCTTTTATTTATCAACATTTACAACATTAAATAAATCTTCCCTTTGCTATATTGGATAAATCTACCCTTTACAACATGAATTCAAGCTAAACTGGCCCAACAGCAATACCTCTTCCAAAAGTAATTGACAAATAAACAACATATCATGCTAATAGTAAAAATTCCGTTATTTCAATTGCTAAAATGACAGCGCTTTTCTTCCTCATCACACTACTTTCTTTCCAGATTCTTGCGCGGGGCGTTGTGGACCGGGCCACGATTCCAGTAAGACGTGTCAGTGTAACAGTTTCTGTACAACATACGGGGACTGTTGTGCCGACTACTACGCCCTCTGTACACAGCGTGAGTACATGCAGCATATTGATTGGTAGGCTAACCCTTACCTAACCTTTCAAAATGAACAGGGTAATTCTTACTTGGCAAATCATTAATTCGAATATAATATATTTGTTTTAATCTATCAATAGTATTATTCGACCATACATACAGAGAAAGATGTTTAACAAAAGTGATTTGCGTACAAGTAGGCCTAGATGCTAATATTGACAACGAGAAAACAACATGTGTATCAAACCGAAGTATCTTATTGTGCACGTTGACTTTCTATTCCATAGAAGTTTAAAGAGAAAAAAAAAATAGTTCCGACATCTGGTTGTCAAGGGGGTGTGCCCCCATACCAAACCAGCTGACCAAACCAGGTTATACAAAAATAACCTGTATTCCTCAATTGGAATTTGACCAATCAGAGACAAGGATACAATAAGAATTAAATTATTAAAGTATAATCGACAAAATAAACAAATAAAACACCAAACAAACAAACATTATCATTGTTATTAACTGATATTATAAGTGACATATACCACTCATTTACTTTATGATTATTATGATCATTATTGTACATTGGTATCGCGCTTTATCTACTTTAGACAATTACCCTATTTAAAGCACTTTACGTGTAAAACAATAAAAACAAACCAAAACAAAGAACAATAAATACCTTGGACATAAAATAATACTAAAACTGGGGTGTGTTTTTTAATAACCGTATACAAACATACCGAATTACAGATTAAATAATATTAAAACTGAGGTGCATGATTTTTTTTAAAAAAAAATAACCGTATACATACCGAATTACAGATTGAATAATACTAAACCTGAGGTGTTTTTAGCTCTTCTGAGCCAAAGGCTCAAAGAGCTAATGCTATGGCCATTTGTGCGGTGTGCGGTGTGCGTAAACTTGTTAGAAAAAGGGCTATAACTCAAGAACCCCTTGGCCAATTTTTTTCAAATTTGTTACAGGGTATCATTGGCCCAAGGG
>NC_079169.1:35093703-35136683 GCF_947568905.1 Ostrea edulis
TAACAACACCAAAATGAATTGTACCTCCCCCAAGCAAGATCAGCAGGTTTCCTATCCTGGTTTCACACAAAATAGCTGCAAACAATCCACATCTTTAACTTGCACGAATTCGACATTTACACACAATTGATTGTATTCACTCTAATTGTTTATTAAGAGTGATTTGGTGGACACGTCATATTATCAAAATAACCGTTACGGTAGAGCATATCGAGGATATAACAAAAAATAATCATTTGACAGGCATAATTACATATATATAGCTTGACACTTGATAGCGGTATGAGATAACGACAACATTTTATGACATTTTTTTCCGCGATAGAACTATACATATTTATGAGCAACAATGGAGAAGAGATATATTCATCAATACGTCATATGCACAAAAAGGACGTATCGCCGATGACGTTTTCTGCTTGTTCATTGAATAATGTTGTTTACTGTGACGTATATTTCCAAAATCTTTGTTTTTATCATGTGACTGTCGGCCATTACGGTGCACTGGTGGCCAAATTCTTAAGTTGACGATGTTTCTAAACAATTTTCATGTAAGGGATGAATGAAATAAATATATTATGAAAGAGAAGCGAATGATGTGTGTAGTCCATTGGGGAAGGAAGTTTAATGGGTGGATGAGGTATATTTCATTAAGGTCTTCAACACAACCCAAACTAGCTAAGCTACTTAAACATATAATAAAACGCTGATACGTTGAAATCCTAATACATGCACAGAATGTTTACAATATGAGTAACAAAATAATGTACTCGAGTTAAAAAGTAACGAACTACTAAAATGTGAATCAAAATACTATTATTTGTTTAATATTCAATGTATGAAAGGTGAAAATAACGAACGGTGATCAATCTCATAACTCCTATAAAGAACAGACAAGAAAGAGCTGGGCAAACATGAATCCCTGGACATACATGTACCAGAGGTGGCTAGGAGGAGTAAGCATCCCCTGTCGACTGGTCATACACGCTGAGAGTCCTATGCCTTGGTCAGGTAAACGGAATATTTGTAGTCAAAATCAGTGTGCCAAGAACGGCCTAACACGTCAGACAGCATTTTACCCAACGATAGGTTGTATTGGCAAATTAATAACGACCATGAAATTTGCGAAATGCTTATGTTAAGCTATCAATTTCAATAGTAATGGATATTATTGAAATGAAATATAACATAGTTTTCTGCCACTTTCTCATTTGCAAAGCATTCAGGACTTCAATGGCTGCCAGCCATAAAATGGCTAAAATATTGTCAAAATAGCGTTAAACCCCAAATAACTCAATGGCTGCTGAATTAAACGCCACGTGCACCATATGGGTAAGAGCGATAACTCTACAAAATGTCCCCAAAATAATGGTATATATAGCTGTATATCACGACGTACTGTTTCACTGTAACGTCGTAAAATGTAAAGTAATTTCCGTATACTCGGGAAGCCTTATTTAAGCTGTGATTTTGATATGCTCTCTTAGATGATGCATAGGGAGCCTTACACATGTTCATATGTATGTACATGCATTACATCCTTACACTGTTCAACGACAGGCAAAACTACACAGTGTAGATATTCTCCAAACATCAAGTTACAAAAATGTACATACATGTATATAAATTCAGGTTTTGTAATCATAACTGTATTTTCTAGAGGGCGGCGGTAATTTGCCGGATATAACATGTGACATTAGTTGTCTTGCCAACCAACTCTGGGACAGTGACGTAAACAAAGTCCAAGTGTGGGAGTATGAGGTCAACCATCAAGGGCAGACAACCACTAGTAGTACATCGGACGAGGCAGCTAAACCGTATGTATACGGACTTCACTATTAGGAAATGTGTGTTGTCAGTATTTCGCAATCTCAAAGTAATTTATTTGAAGATGGTGTTTGATAAGTTTCGGAATGTATAAGGTGGGATGCACTTGCATGCAAATAAGCAGAAATTATCTAATGTGGGAGATTGAAATTATGATAAATGTAATCATCAGTCGCGCCTGAAATAAAATTAAGCATAATTCATCTCCAGTAAAAACAATATGTGTTGTGAAATACTGACACCAGCAAAGCGATTCAGGTATATAGCCAAAGAATCTTGTCACAAGGGATAAACATGTGAAATATGAAGACCCTTTCACGATCCATTCAAAAGTTATGACATATAAATCTTATTTCAAAGATACGTCAAACTCGAAGGTAAAGGTCATAAGGTCATTTGGTAGGAAAACAAAGGTCTTATGACAAGGAATTCACAAGTGAAAGTCCTAGCACTAACCGTTCTAAAGTTATAACCAAAGTTAAATGCTTTCTCAAAAGTAGGTAAAACTCTAAGTTGAAGGTCATGAGGTCATGAAGTCAAAGTTTTAGTACCAAAATGTCTTTGTCACTAGAAATACACATGGAAATTTGAAAGCTGTATCACCATCCATTAAACAGTTATGGCCAAGATTAAAGTTTTTGCGGACAGACAGACAGACAGACAGACTAAACACTATATGCCCTGAATCTCTTATTACAGGGGCATAAAATTATCGATACACATGGATCTCAATGTGATTAGAATTAGATGCTGAATTACATATACACGCTATACCTGCATCTGACAATATTGTACACAGTACAGCGAGTATGCGAGCGGATCCAACATCTAATTTTAAGTAGATTGACGTGGATGAAATTGTGAAGACAAACGAACAATAATCAATCTCCTCCATGTACAAAGAATACAACAGTACATGTACGAGTAGAGTAAACACGGACCCCTGGTCCCACCAGAGGTGGATCAGATTCCAAGTAGGTGCAAACACCCCCTGCTGACCGATCACACCTGCCGTATGCGTGAGCCCTATATTTTGATCAGGCAAACGGAGTACCTGTAATCCGTAGTCAAAATCAGTATGTAAAGAGTGGGGCCTAGCAATAAGCATGAAACACGCCAGACAACAATCGATCAAGTGGCAGACTGTACGGTAGGGGCCCGGTCTTTGGACTCGACATATGTGCACAATCGATCATGGTCAAGATAACGTATAGTTTTCGTCAAAGCAGCTGAAATGAAATTAATATTGTAATCGATGTCAAATGAAAACGTCATTTGAAGTGAACTATAAGTGAAATGTATTTTCGGAAGAGTCTACTACAATTAAATGCGTATAACTACATATAAACTATTGATACCGGATCTGCGATGCATCTTTTATCATGTACATGTTTTATTCCACCAATAAAACTATTCTAGCTTTACAAGCAATTTACATCAAATTCATATGACAAAAGCTAGCAAATGAAGTTTTATCGGTACTCACATTATGTACAAGTAAAATCTGAAACAGCTAGGCATAGCGACACCACAAGTTAGAATTTGCTCTGTTATAGACTGTTCACTTACGTCCAGGAGGCAACGGTGTTCCAGAAGCCGACCTACCAAACCTTTCTGGCTCTGCTGGACAACTACACTCCTAGTACGTCCCAGACAGAGAGCCAGGGCAGCACCGAGTGGACGGAAATTGACGCCTTCTTGGACGCCATATTGACCACTGACGTCATGAACCATCTCTACACTTTTCTTGTACAGCATGGTATGTATTAGATGGTCTGTTCAACAACATGTTGAGTTCATGCGGAGTTATATGGGTTCTAACATAATTTATAGCATAAGAACTAGACCCAGTTGTAGCGGGATCGGACGATGCTTCGGAACAACATCCGAAAATCCTCTCCGTATATATCTTTGATTCAATAAATTTCTATCTGTTATTCTAAATATGAAGGTGAAAATAAAGGACAGTGATTAATCTCATCAATCCAAATTAATATCAAAGTTAAAAAGAAAACACCAGCGGTGGTGTCAGATGCCGAGGAGGATAAAATGCGCAGTACGTTGCTTAATCACAGGTCGTGAATTTATATAACTTATTCTCTAATCTTCGAGACTTACGTTAAAATGAAAATTCAAGAACGAAAATACACTATCATTCATGATTAATTTGTTTCAGACACCCAACATGTAGAGGGGACAGAGAATACGAATACTGACTATTTATCTTTAAATCTTGCGAATTTAATGAACAATATTATTTACAAATTATAAAATGAACAGGCAATTGAGAACTGGGTTCCGAATATATGCGATCAACAAGATTTGTTCCTTGTTATTGTTTTTTTTTCCCTCCATAATCTAAAGAACGTGCAGAAGAGCTCATTTTAAGTCTTTCTGTATTAGTAGAAAAGGTCTACAAATTTTCAATATTTTTATTGCGGCTTTTCTTGATAATTACAAGGCCACGTGACTGATGCCACTTCATACAGAGAAGTCCTGAAAGAGCTTTGGTTCAACCTGTACGCCAGATCGAGCAGCGGACCAATAAACAGCAGCGGATTCGAACACGTGATTGTTGGAGAGACGTCTACATCAAAAGTATCTGGGTTTCATAACTGGATTCAGTTTTACCTGGAGGAAAAGAATGGTGCCATTAATTATCAGGGCTGGGTGTCCAGAAGCCAGGTATGCAAGTTTAAATCGGATCTGCTGATGACAATAGACAGTGTGTAGAACGTTGAAAGTCAGAGATTATGTTATATTGAAATACATAGCTCTTATCCTTAGACGAATTTGACTCCACCTTTTTGGCACACTGTTTTTCCCTATAATAGCTCTAAAACTTCATTGTTATTTCGGATTTCAAACATTTCGGTTGAGCATCACTGAAGAGACATTATTTGTCGAAATGCGCATCTGGTGCATCAAAATTGGTACGGTATAAGTTTTACATAATAACGTTTTAAAACATTTTGTTTCAGTACCATTCTTCCATTAATATTGGGAAGTCACCAGCCATAAGCGAAATGTCTCCAATCTAGCTCAATGTTTGACTCTCAGTGTCACAACAGTTATGGTTCTTTGATTTTTAAGGTGTCATCCCGTCATTAGCGTTCACCGCTAATGCCGGGCGCTTGGCAAAGAAACAGTCATTGCCTATTTCAACAACGTATAAGGTTTGACACACGTGCCGCGAATGAAGAATTCCCCGGTTACAAGAGAGTTCCATGACTACAGCGCATAGTAGTTCATGCATGTACAGCGCACTTTAAACTTATTTGTTTCTTTTTTGACACTATCAATGATTTTCAACATTGACGCAGGAAACTTTCCATAGCGAATTGTCCTATTGCTAATGGATTCTTAAGCTTTATTTTTATTCTACAGGCTTTGGATATAGTTGCTGCTAGGTTCACTTGGAATGGTCTACCTAAAGCCAAAGGGTCATTCTTTGTCGGTGTTAGTCCAGAATTCGATATCGCTATCTACACAGCGTGTGCATTGACCAAGCCTAATGCCATCTGTTCCTTCACGATGGCGGGAAATTCACTTCAGATCCAGACGTATGATGTGGCTCATAAGACTGGACTGCAAGTGGCGACTGCGTACCCGAACATTTAATGATTGCAATATAATGCGTACCCGACCGTTTGATAATTGTATTCCAATGCTTGTCTGAAGATCTAAAATACTAAAGTAAATTCTGGTATGCAAATGATGGTCTTTATTTTGAGACAGTAAATATATATTAATGTAACCAACCACTGTCTGTGTACGGTGATACGAATGTGAGGTTCACATTTGTGCAAATACCGAAAGCGCACGCGGTTCCAGATAGTCATCAAATAATCTTTTTTGCTATAAATATTTTGGATTTTTGATGGGTTTTTTTTTTTTTTTTTTGAATTAATTATTTTAAAGTGTTTATCTTTGCCATAATCATGTTCCAAACAGACGTCTCAATTGAAAGTCGTATGTACGTAAAGTAGTCCCCTGACTTTTACAGACACTTGATGAGGTGTTTATAATGAGGGGTTCTCGTATGCTGTCCTATGAGTGTTGCGACTTTACATTATAGAACAATTATAGGAAAGATGAAGTCAGATATTGATATCGCTGAACATGTAAAGAAATTCTCTTTTGTTTCTACCTGGGTATCATTAGATATTTTGACGGGAAATATTTTTCGCAGGATAATTACATAATCCGTATGGTAGAGACAGATAGATACCAAATTTATGTATATATTACTGAGTATCATTGGAGATATATATATATATATATATATATATATATATATATATATATATATATAAACACGAAAACCCAACAACACCCTCCTTTCTTAAAGTGTCGTGTCGTTCCATCGCCCAACGCTCGGCATCAGGTGCGAATGTTACGGGTCTTCGGAGATGACCTTAAAAACGGATGTCCCGTGTCACAGTAGGTGTGGCACGCTAAAGAACCCTCACTGCTCAATAGCCGTATGTGCCGAGCATAGGTCTAAATTTGAAGCCCCTTATCGGTTTTGATGACGTCTCCATCTGAGTGAAAAATTCTCAAGAGGGACGTTAAACAAGATACAATCAATTTATTGTGTTTGGATACCCACTTCCGCCCTTACCCGGTGTTGAACTCACGACCTGCGGAACCAACTCTCCTAGCAGCATGTAACCAGCGCATTAGACCGATCGACCATCTAGGCAAGTCTAATAAAATTGCTTTCAATCACGATGGAATTTTCACCACGCTGTCACATTCTACATGGTCATTGAGAATGGAAATGAGATACATGTATAGTTATTTAACGTACATTGAGAGGATCATGCAAGATACATATTGCATGTGAAATATTTTATATAAAGCACGGAAATAGCAATGAACTCTTAAATAAGCATAATTCTTATGTTTATTGAAGAGTTCATTGCTTTGAAACTTTTGACATCATAGACAGTTGCTTCTTCAACAAAAATGGAAAACGCAAATTCCCTATTTAGTGATCAGTCATCCAGGAAATTACTTTGTTAAACGCCACTATGATTCCACGCACAAGTACTCTGTAGGTGAAATAAAAAATATGCTGGAGTTCCTCATTGACAATATCTTCATGGTCTTTGGTGATCAGGTCTTCCAACAATCTGCTGGAATCCCCATAGGCACGAATTGTATTCCTTTGTTAGCTGACCTGTTTTTATATACCCATGAAGCAGAATTTATTCAAAAATCTCTGCGTGATAAGAAAAAATTTCTTGCGGTGGGCTTCAATTCGACATTTAGATATACAATGTATCGATGACGCTTTATCTATTAATAATAATAATTTGCATTCATATGTCAATTCGATATATCGCAGTGAACTCGAAATAAAAGACACCACAGAGTCGTCCACTTCTGCTTAGATGTTTTATTGTTAACGGCAAACTAACAACTCAACTTTATTACAAACAGGATGATTTCAGCTTATAACTTCATCGTCAGCTTCCAATATTCATGTAGCAATATTTCATTATCGCCTGCATATGGTGTTTATATCTCTCAACTGATTCGATACGCAAGAGCTTGTTTTGCTTATGGTTAAATTTTAAATCGAAGCAGGGTACTGACAAACAAGTTGATGGTGCAAGGGTTCCAATATTCTCGTTTAAACTCAGTATTCGCAAATTCTATGGTCATTATAACGATCTACCGGTAGTTTGCCAATACAACCTATCATTGGGTCGAATGCTGTCTGACGTATTTCATACCGATTGTTAGGCTGTTCTTGGAACATTGATTTTGACTGCAGATAACTCCGTTTACCTGATCAAGTTACATGTATAGGGCTCACGGCAGGTGTGACCGGTCGACAGGGGATGCTTACTTCTCCTAGGTACCTGATCTCACCTCTGGTATATCCAGGGTTCCGTGTTTGTCCAACACTCTAATTTGTATTGCTTATAAAAGTTGAGAGATAGATCACTGTTCGTTATCTTCACCTTTCATTGGTGCGTGTATGTGTGTGTGTGAATCCGGGTTAGAATAGGTCCTCAGTTCCCCTTGCGTGTCGTAAGAGGCGATTGCTCAATGGGGCGGTCCTTCAAATGAGACCGCAAAAACGGAGGACACGTGTCACAGCAGCTGAGGCACACTAAAGATATCTCCCTGCTTAACGGCCGTATGTGTAGGCGTAGGCCCTTTTACCGGCAATGTTGTCGTCTCCAAGTGAGTTAAAAAAAATCCCGAGAGGGACGTTCAGCAATATACATGTACAATCAATCAAACAAATTTATATTCATCAATTTAAAGATCATAATCTCGGCCTCTGTACTGCAGGAAAAATTCAAAATGCTGTTTTTAATACTTTAGAATTCTAGATACCGGGATGTTGAAAAAAAAACAACCCAGCTAGTAGAGTTTTGTTGTAAATCGATACTTATGTAGATTTGTTAAAATTTCATTTGGCATGTAATATTAATACTTGTTTTATCCCTCAGAAATTGCTAGAAAATATATCTGAAAATATCTAAAAACAATAGTCTTTCGGATGTGGTTGATGCACTCCCATGCATTCTCACAAGGACATTGCCCTGGGTCAATGGGGGCAGTTCAAAGGCGGCACCAGCCCATACTGTTTGGCGTTGTTGGGCTATTCGGCTATTCAACTAATTAAAGGACACATCTCATGTTTTCAAAGTATACAGAATTATATATATTTTGTCTTCCTTATGCTTATAGAAATCAATGGTAATAGTTTGTTCGCTGAAGTATTGCGATAATTAGCCACAATACGGACTTAAATCTAAGCCCCGATTTCAAAAAGCCTAGTTAATTAGATAGGTAGTCACGTGGTACAGTGACGTCATATGCGACCTTCGTCGATCAACTTTTTGTAAAAGTAGTGTTAGATATTTTTAAAAACTCGGGTTTTAAGGGCCTAATTTATTTACCATAGATGCCATTTATTTCGATGTTGAGAAATTTCCCGAGTTTTATATCTTTTAGCCACCAGTGCATACAAATAGCGACCCATATGTAGCGAGGAAAGCGAGTATGAAATCTGCATTTGCGAGTAAATAATGTTTACATGGGATCGTTGTCTAAACACTATTTGGTAATGCCATTTCTTAAACAGCTGTAATTAGCGTTGTTGCTTTTCTAAAATAAACAGTGCAATTATTATTAAATCTATTTTGGATAAGTTAGATAGGCCTAAATTATGATACGATTACGTACGTATCATTGACAACTAGGCCTACTGTCACGGGTGCATTCGAAAAAATAAAAATAATAAAACTTATAGTGAAAATCACAATACTTTTAAATTATTTTATTCAAGCAATTTTTTAAATCTAGGCCTACACGTTGTTAGGAAGTGGGAGCGCGGCGTATTGTTGTTACGTACGCGTTCCTAAAAAAAAATGAAAGCATTATAGGCCTAATTCAATTCAAAGTTGGGAAATATCATATTTCATTATTTATATATAATTGAAAGTTCAATTATCTTTAAATTTCTTTTTTAAAACTACCAGTTGGTGGAAACTGCTAGGCTAGCACAAGTTCTGCCTATATGTTGTTACAAGGTGAAGGTCAGTTGGTGCGAGTGTGTATTGAATTTGAGAGCAGAATGGGAAGCATTTGCCGTAGGCCTATATGTAACAGTGCTTAGCTTCGATAGAACCATTTTCTCGCTGTTTATTTAGGTCTTTGTCCAAGTGCTTGTTTGAAAAAATACAGGGACAAATTCTACTGGTTTTTTTTTTAATGGAAGAGTCGTAGTAACGACAAAAAATATTCACGTCTTGTCCCTCATACATTCCTTCGAAAATTGAAGAAGAAAAAAAACCCAGTCCAAATCCTCTCTACTGACAGCAAGTACAACCTTAAATGGCACAAAGCACCCCAATGCAGTGTTATTTACAAGCCGTTAATGTGATAATTGTTTTTTTGTTTTTTTTGTTTTTTGTTTTTTTTTGTCAATTAAATCCAATCTGTTTATGAAATGGCTAACTCTTCTCGCTCGAGGTCGCATATGACGTCACAGATAATGGCGCGTAAACAAGAGCTGCGTCTAAATACAATACTTCTTGTGTCACAGAGAGGCGTGAAATCTTCTTAAAACTGATGAATTGACATACATTTTTTGCAACTGAAGTCAATAGCTTATTTCATTTACGCATCATTATCGTTTTTCAAGAATTTTGAAAAATGAGTAAGTGTTGGTAGAGGTATTAGTGAGTATGCGAACGATAACTTTGGGTAGACTCTAGCATTTCACTGGATAATTTATGCCTATCAGAGGTGTTGGAAAAGGGGACGGGGGCACGTGCCCCCTCACTTTTGGAAGATGGGGGGGGGGGCACACGTGGGTTTGTGCCCCCTCACTTTTTAAAAACAAAATTAACATAGATTGATTAGATGAGAATATACCACGGTTAAAAAAATACTCAATTCTAATATGCAGGTTCTCAGCACTCAAAGCATTATTTCTTGCATGTACAAAACCTATTCTCTCCGTACTACATTTTTTTTGACCGAGTTACGTTTTAAACCGTCATAAAATTGTTAGTTACAAGAAAAATGTTCTCACGGTGAAAATAGTTATATCTCATTTATGTTATACCCCCATCACACTAGGCCACGTTCGCACTACGACCATGTAAAAATTGATGATAGTAGTGCGATCGGGTACGTCGTAGTAAGGTCGTAGTAAGAACGTAGTAAGGTCTTTATGGTCGTGATGGTCGTGGAGCAACTTTGAACATGCTCAAAACAAACGTAGTGCGGTCGTGGTCAAATTTGATCGTAGTGGAAGCGTAGTACGGACGTACTAAGGTCGTATTTAGATCGGCATGGTCGTAGTAGCATCGTAATGGGATCGTGATGCAGAAGAAACCGACTGCACTGCGATTCCACTACGCTCTCTATACGACCATCCCGTTTTCACTACGTTCTCATTACGATCATCCCGTTTGCACTACGTTTTCTTCACGCTTCCGCTACGATCACGGCACGTCCATACTATGTTGTTGAAGACTGTAGTAAGTTTTTACCAAGATCATCCCGTCCTTAATACGTCCTCACTACGATTTCACTGCGCGCAAGCCACGACCGAATCACGTTCTGTTCTCCCCCACACACTGGTATAAAAACTGAACAAAAGTTGCATATGACCATTGCTTCTTTGGAATCATGGAAAGGCCAGACCAAGAAATATTGATGGAGATGTTGATGCATATTCAGTATATGGCACTTAACGACCAAGCTGCTATATTGTTACTTAGGCGAAGGAGGAGGAGAATCGTAAGGTAGCGTAAATCTTGCTGGGTACGACCTTGGATTTCTGTTGAAAAAGACTTCAGTTTGGCCATTATGATCAACTGATGAATGAATTGAGGATGGAGGATCAACAGTCCTGAAGGTTCTGAGCTGTATTTATACTGAATCTGGATCTGATTCAGCTGCTGCAAAGCGTGGCGACATCGGCGCGGAAACGTGGTAGAACCGTAGTAAGATCGTGGTAGAACCATAGTAAGATCGTGGTACAGTCTTGGCAGAAGCGTAGGAAACTCGTGTTGCAGTCGTAGGAGTCGTGGTGAGAGCGTAGTTAGAACGTGATGGACGTAGTGAGAACGTGGTAAGAACTTGATGAACGTAGTGAGAACGTGGTGAAATCGTAACAAGGCCGTAGTTTAATCGTAGTGGAGTCGTGATAAGAGCGTATTGAGGACGCAGTAACATCGTGAAGACAGACAAAATTACAAATTCATGCCGTTCGCACTACGATCTCACCACGATCTAAAAAATTATAGAACGTAGTGAGGTCGTGATGGTCATGATGTAGTGTGACATGGCCATTAGAAGGGGATCCCCCATTGCAATGCTCAAAAATGCAGTATGTCGTACACAGTACAGGGGAGTAGGGGAAGGTACAGCCGGGGCACATGCCTGCACACTTTTCAAAGGGGAAAGAAGTATGGTTGTGTCCCCCCCCCCCCCCCCCCCTGCTCATAGACACATCTAAGGTGGAACGTGATAGAGGCCTTTGAGGAAGTTACAAACTATATACTTAAATTATAAAACAAATATGTAGACGGATTTCTTCATGAAATTACGTTCAAAATGTGATTTAAAAATGTTCCCTTCTATATTTATCATAACCGACCCATACAATGGTCCACGAAGCAAATATGTCAAATCAATAAGTGTTTTATCGTTGAGCATGACATTATGAAGTGCGATTGCTCTGCAAACCAATTTCCTATCATGCGTGTTAAATGCATCGTAGAATATACCATCAAAGCAAATGCACTTCATTCTTCATTTGTTATATGATAGACATTTTGCTTTTCGATTCATATCATAGTACTATATCACAGCATATGATTCAATATCATAATATGATTAAATGGAATAGCATCATGTGTATCAATATAACATCAGAATATATGTTTACAATGTGATATGATACGATATTGTACGATACAAAATCATATGATAACCTACTATTCTGTATATTATATATTTATTACAAATAACAATACATAATTTCATACCATAATGATATCATAAGATGTGTCATATATCCAAAATCACATCAGCCAAGCAAGTGTGAATGAGATAGGATCAGTAGATCTTCCATATGTATAAACCGCTAAGAATAGTCTCGGAGAAAATCCAAAACAGGCTACATGTAGCTTTATGCTATGCATGTATATTCATAACAATATTGACAATTCAAGTCTGATGAGAAATGTTCTTGTGGAGTATTTGTCTGCATTCTTAAGCAAAGTCTTGACGAGTATTTGTCTGCGTTCTTAAGCAAAGTCTGACGTTTGATATCATACTCCATATTCTTTGTAAAATATTTATAGCTACATTGACTATATGCAATTCTGAATGGGTTAGCATAACACTCTAACCTTAATAACACATGGGGACAAGGATTTCACAATTATGGTAGTAGCTACTCTGTGTATATCAAATCAATTACGCACTCTGTTTGCATGTTATGGTCCTTAGTGTAGAATAAACTAATGCATGTTTACAAATGTAACTATAGAGCTCCCTTTCACGCCTGAACCCATATTCTCTTTATGGCAAGACGATTGCATGTATCTCGATATAACTATGCATGTATTTACTCGTAATAAAGAATATAACTCGTTGTGACTAGACACTTATTTGGTACGAGTCACTATTCTGTTAAAACAAGTAAATTCTTATTTTTGAAACAAAATTACAATTCCTAATATGTTTTAATCTGGTTACGTTTCATATGAATGATAGATTTACTTATACTATGACAATGTTGGACTGCCTTCCTTAGGCATTACCAGAGAAATAATCCTTAATAAAATTTACAAGGGGGTCATTATTCTACGGGAGTCATTTTTCTAAACGTGAAATGGACTGATTTTTTTAAAAAGGCATTTTTTCTACGGGCAAAAGGGGTCATTATTCTACGTCGAATAATGACCGGGGGTCACTTTTCGACGTCGAAAAATGACCCCCGGTCATTATTCTATGGGAGTCATTTGCCTCTACACCGGCCACTGTCCCTTGGGCTCATCTGTTGATCCAGGCAAATCAATCTCCAGGCTTGAGGGACAGAGAGGGGGACTTATACAACCAGACAATGAGACAGTACGGGGTGTTACAGTAAAGGTTGTCTAATCCTGTTGTTGTAGAAAGTTTCGTGGCGGATTGTAAACTGTAAAAAGCATGGGATCAATGTTAATTGATATAGAAAATAGGGTTATAAACAGAGCAATGATCTGATTCACTCTAACGTTTTCTCCGTCTGTCTCATTGCCTGGTTATCTATATATTTCCCTCTATCTGCCTGTTCCTAAATCCTAGAACATGATTTTTCTGGATCCGCATATGAGCCCAAGGGACAGTGAAATCAAATACTTACCATAATTTTAAAACATCCATCGGGTAAGCCTTTTCCCTACTTTGTCTTAATTTTCCCATGTCCTGGACTCTTTATTTAAAAAAGGAAAGGCGTCTCATAAAATTCATAATCAAAATCCTCTACGCAGTTTGCGTCACGACATATGTGCAAGTGATAAATATTTCTTTTCTTAAACAGGAAGTTTTGCTTCAGATGCATGTGAAATGAATATTGTAGGTAATTCAATCTTAGGTATCCTTTTCAACGATCATAACACAGTATCGTTTATCCGCCACTTTCTTCCCCATACTTGTTTTCTAATGTCGCATTTTCATATGGATACACTGGCTCACAATGGAGAGAATTTTTATCTAGCCTTTATATAATAACTTTCCTGCATCGGTGATCTGACGTTTACAAAAAAAGAAAGAAAGAAGAAATGCTGCTGGGTAAGCCATATTCTGTGATTTTCTTTTCGGACTTCTATATCTTGAAATGGGTTTGTTGAGCGAATGTCCCAACAAGGTCAGACATTTATGGGATGGAGCCGCCTTTGGTCTCCATTGGCCCAAGGTGATACTCTGCAGGTAAAGCGGGTTTTCTGGCCATTTCTGGGGGTTACAATACGCATTCAAAATAAGATATGTTTCAAAATATTTCACACATCCCACTAAAGCTTACCAACTTAGAACAAAACTCAACGTGTTTATTCCATCCCAGTGAAATTTAAAATCTTGATATCCATGATTTCTAAAGAATTGAAAAATATTTTTTAATCTCTCGATTGATTGATTGTGTATTGTTTAACGTCCCTCTAGAGAATTGTTCACTCATATGGAGACGTCACATTGCCGGTGAAGGACTGCAAAATTTAGGCCTATGCTCGGCGCTTACGGCCTTTGAGCACAGAAGGATCTTTATCATGCCACACCTGCTGTGACACGGGCTTGGTTTTTACGGTCTCATCCGAAGGACTGTCCCATTTAGTCGTCTCTTATAACAAGCAAGGGATACTGGGGACCTATTTTAACCCGGACCCTATAATCTCCCGAGAAGTAGAAGTTATGACAATTTTGAGATAATTTCGTATTGTTAAAGGAGATGTAATTAACTGTTGTTTTTAAAACTAAGCACGGCGTGAATAATGAAAGAGTTAATCGAATTGAAACATTATATCATAATTAAGGTGGAAGTTTTTTAAGATATCGAAATAAATGAAATTCTGACCAGTCATATGTTTTTGTAGCTGATTGCAGCTTACAGAAAAATTATTACTAATATTGAACAATTATGCAATCATACTCTTTCAATATTTGAAGGGAAACATACATGTACATGTATAAACAGACACTCCACCAGCCATTCATAGCACGCTATTTATTTACCGGACCATCGCTTGACATTTTCAAGTCGAGAAAAGAAACCTAAGATGCATTACATAATACACAGTAATGAAATTGGTTTCACATGACAAGACAGATGGCGTCGACCGCTATCTGCATATTGTATGACACACTCTCCGAATCGTCATTGTAAATTAATGTAATTGGATATACATCTAACTTGACATGGATTTCACTTCCCGTTTCTTTTTTAACATTGCATCCTATTTCTCATATTTTCATACATTTTTTTTAAAATAAATATTTGGCTGATCAGGGTTTTTTTTACCTTGAAAATGATTGTATTCTGGGACCTACATCCGAGGTTTTTTCTTGATTTAATGGAACAGGGCTGGTGATGTTCCAATTGTCGATTTGCCTGCCAACTGTATTCCAACAGGCGTGAAATTATGTCTTGTTTTGCTCAGAACATTAAATCCCGTTGAAATGTATACGCTTTTACGCAAGCTTGGATTCGTTGCAAGTGCTATATCATATATATTCTTATCGGACATTTTGTCCGAACAAGTTCGGAGTTTTACCTAAGATTCTTGTTGCAAGTCCATTTTTTCAGTGAACGAAAACTCTATTAGACATTAAGTGACTATGATCAGTGAACAATAAATCTATCAAGCATTAAGTGACTATGAGCAGTGAACGATAAATCTATTAGGCATTAAGTGACTATGATCATTGAACGATAACTCTATTAGGCATTAAGTGGTTATGATCAGTGAACGATAACTCTATTAGGCATTAAGTGACTATGAGCAGTGAACGATAACTCTATTAGGAATTAAGTGACTATGAGCAGTGAACGATAACTCTATTAGACATTAAGTGACTATGAGCAGTAACCGATAACTCTATTAGACATTAAGTGACTCTGATCAGTGAACAATAACTTAATTAGGCATTAAGTGGTTATGATCAGTGACCGATAACTCTATCAGGCATTAAGTGACTACGAGCAGTGAACGATAACTCTATTAGGCATTAAGAACTATAACTTTATTAGGGATTAAGTGGTTATCCTCCGATGGTAGGATGAACTAGGCGTCAAATTTATTTCATTCAACCGTCAAATGAAGAAAACAAGCAAAATTGCGATGGCGCTGGTCAGATTAAGCATGTCATGAACATGTACTTCCAATACTATCCGGAATCTGGGCTCCATATACTCAATTGATAGTATAAATCCATACCCAATCAAGAATGTAAGGGGCTTTATCCAGGATTGTGTTCCATACACTCTGAAGATAACAAATTAATTTCCTGTACAAACAAATGAACTTCTGTGTAGGGTTGACAATGATATTATTTGCTTACTGATGAAATGAAAAACGTCATCATGTGGTTAACGATAACGAACCAAGGATGAAAATTTAAAGTTACACCAAAATGTGTATGTTATATCTTAATAAAGATTAAGATAGCGAATAGTGACAAATCTCTTAATTTCCATAACGAAAACAAAATTAAGATTAGGGCAAACACGGAGAACTGGATATACCAGAGATAGGATCAGGGGGCTTGGAGAAGTAAGTATCCCCTGTCAACCGGTTACCTCCGCCGTGAGCTCTATATCTTGATCAGGTATTCGGAGCAATCCTTAGTCAAATTCAGTGTCAAATGAACGACCTAACAATTGTTATTTTTATTCATGTTTTAAATCGAGGCAGGATTGATGTCACAGGAGTATAACCAGTTTTTAAATCAAGACAGGCTACTGACAAACAAATTGATGATAGAGGGAGTTCAACAGTTTCGTGTAAAGTCAGCATTTCCAATATTATATGGGCGTTATAACGATTTAGTTTACTAATACAACCTGCCATTCAGTCAAATGCTGTTTGACGTGTTTCATACCAATCGTTAGGCCACTCTTTAAACATTGATTTTGACTACAGATTACTGAATTGATCTGATTAAGATTTAGGACTGACGATGGATGTGACCTGTCGAAAGAGGATGCTTACTCCTCTGAGGTAACTGATCCAACCTCTGGTACAGTGTATACCCAATTTTTTACATTGGATAATTTAGAGTGTCATATATTTTCATTATAGATACAATCATTATTTTAAATTGGAATAAAAAAAAAATTCCCAATTCGTATGTACCTTTAAACGACGAATTCACCATTTTTATTTTCATGCAGAAGACAATGCATTGTGACCTCACGTTATTTACCCCTGGCTTGTTAACCTGTCAAAACTCGTAACACTATTTACTAGGGGGAAAAGTATTGATATCGCATTTATTTAAATGTTTGTCCTTAAATGATGATACATATACATGATATACAGATATTATTTTATTCCTTAGATTTAGAATACAGTGTTGGATTTTCTTTCATTTGTGCACTAATAAATTAATCCACGTCACTTTTTCTTGTACAGGTGTTATTGCATTTCTACTTTTCTGTGGTGCTGGTGCATTGTGTGTACCCACTGAGGTGTCAAACATATGTGGTTCAAGTGGGATTATGTATAACTGTCGAAACAACCACCTAAAATCTATCCCAAGCACTATACCATCAAACGTCATCGCAATTGATGCTTCTGAAAACATGATCACAACACTTTATGACAATTCCTTCACAGGATTCGATAACTTGATAGCAATTTATCTTCAGAGAAATGAAATATACCACATTCAGAAAAACGCATTTCAAGACCTGCCACATCTGTGCATTTTGGATTTGAATACAAACCTGCTTACTAAAGAATCTGTAGACCAAGGGATATTTGGAAATATGAGCTCACTTCTTGACCTCCAGCTTGCTTCTAACTATCCTAATGGAGGATTTCCCTATGAAGAGATAGGAAGACTTATATCACTACAAAATCTGTCCTTGAGTGCCTATGCATTAAGTCGTCATTTTCCTTCAAATTTCGGAAGTTTGAAGAAACTTAAAAAACTAGAAATTCAAGATATTGACGTGTCTCTATTAAACAATAATTCATTTGAAAATATGGCTGAACTCACCATCGAGCATCTCTTCCTCGATTTCCTAAATAATGGTGCGTGTGCTAACATTGACGAAGATTTATTATGGCCATTCTCTAACTTAAAAGGTCTTCGGTTTCAAACTTATTGTGGTATGCGATACGCCGTGAGACCACTAAGGTCGCTACAATTTAGAAAACTGGACTACCTGGACTTTTCTCGAACATTTCCCACAAATAACAATGTTCAAATTTTAAAAGACGAAGATCTAAAATATCTAAGAAATATCTGTACAAAAAATTTCATATTGAGGGATGCAGGAATTGTTTGGATAGAAACAATGGGATCAGCTTTGTTCATGAAATGCCTGGAACGAATAGATCTGTCACAGAACATGATACGAAGCAGTCCATTTCTGTTTGCACTACTCGAAGCAACTCATATCAAAGTCATTGATATCAGCTACCAAAGCCATTGTGGTCATATTCATTATAACACATTGAATTCAAACCAAATGCTACAGGAAACATCGATCAATTTGACTGTTTCTACATCATTAGAAGAACTCAATTTCTCCCATTATTATTCAGAGCCACATGCATTACCTACGTCAATTACAGGCAATAATGTACAAATAATTGACATCAGTTATACGATGATTGAAGTATGTTCACCTACATATGACCATATCAGCATGCTTTTACCTCGTCTAAGTCACCTTTATCTTTCCGGCGTACCTTGTGGGGATTTAAACGTATTTTTTCTCAAAGATCTATATTCCTTATCGGAACTTTATATAAGACATGCAAATTTAGGTATGGGTCTAGAAAAGTATACGAAAGCTGAACTTTTGAGATATCTTAATAAGCTAAAGGTAATTGATCTATCTGATAATAATCTGCAACGCTTGCATCCGAACCTTTTTCAAAGCCAGGCATGGTCATTGGAGACGTTGCTATTGAACAATAATTTATTAACTTCTATACCGAATGCTCTGTACGCCGCATTTTCACTACGACATATAGAACTGCGATCCAACAAATTAGCATCCTTTTCAGAGGAAGATATTTCTATTTTGAACCACTTAATGCATGTACAGATAGATGTCACTGGGAACCCTATAGACTGTTCTTGCAACGCAATTGAATCGTTACATTGGATGCACAATCATTATGAAAAATTCCTCAATTTGAACGAAACGCATTGTAATGAGGAACCCAATAGATCCGTTTTAAGTGTGATAACCAATATTCGGCCCTTACAACTCCAATGTGTATCCAGGCTATGGCTGCAGATAACCGTGTCTGTTTTATCCTCCACTTTCCTCTTTTTTGCGATATATGCGATATCATATCGATACCGAATGATTGTCTGCTATGCATTACTACGAATCCGTCTATTTTGGAAACGGGGATTTTCAAAAATTACTTTAGGCAACGAAACCACCTTTGATGCATATATTTCATACTCACCCAGCGATTACCTCTGGGTATCATCACATCTCTTCACTGCTTTGAACAACGAAAATCTGAAAATATCTCTGCAAGATAAAGATTTCCTGCCAGGTAATAATTTTGCAGAAGAAGTTGTAACGCACATCAACAAGAGTAGGTACGTGATTTTTGTGATAACGGAGACTTTTATAAAATCTGACTGGGGATCATACGAAATTCAGGTAGCAAAAATCCACGCTATTCACACAAAGGCCAAATTGATATTGATCATCAAAGACAACTTACAGATTGAAGATCTGCCGAGAGATTTGTTATACATTTGGTGGAAAATCAAGCATTTAGCGTACAATGAAAATGACACAGAAAAAAAACGAGCAAAATTTTGGAAACGATTAATCAGCAAAATCAAAGAGTAGTTGGAACACATATAGTGATAGACAATCGTCAAACGGACTTGACTGGTCAATAGGGGATGCTTACTCCCTTTGGGTACTTCATCGCACCTCATTTTCATTCATATTCATATTCATGTTCACTAAAACACGTGAGTTTTATAACCTATCTTCCGCTGTTCCAAGTGTGGTGTGGTGTCTGTGTAAACAAAAAAAGCAAAGTTCAATAAGAGAAACTGACATTAATTCATTAATGAAATTTATTTTTAAAAAAATACTTATTTAAAAACCACTCTGATTCCACTCTACTGTGAAGTTGAAATAACAAAAATATGCTAGAGTTCCTCATTGATAATATATTCGTGGTCTTTGGTGATCAGGTCTTCCAACAATCTGTTGGAATTCCTATGAGCACGAATTGTGCTCCTTTGTTAGTTGGCCTGTTTCTATATTCATATGAAGCAGAATTTATTCAACGACTTCTACGTGAGAAGAAAAAATCTCTTGCTGTGGCCTTCAATTCGACATTTAGATATATTGATGACGTTTTCTCTATTAACAATGATAACTTTCATTCATATGTCGATTCGATATATCCCTGTGAGTTCGTAATAAAAGATACCACACAGTCGTCCACTTCTGCTTCATACTTATATATTTATTGAAATTCAACATTAACGGCAAACTGACAGCTCAATTGTATGAAACAGGATGAGTTCAGCTTCTTTATCGTTAACTTTATCACCTGCAAATGGTATTTATATCTCTCAACTGATTCGATACGCAAGAGCTTGTTCTGCATATTGTCAGTTTTTAAATCGAGGCAAGCTACTGATAAGCAAGTTGATTGTACAGGGGTTTCAACAGTCTCAATTGAAATCAGCGTTTGGCAAATTGTATGGTCGTTATAACGATCTAGTTCGTCAATACAACCTATCACTGGGTCAAATACTGTCTGACTTATTTCATATCGATTGTTAAGTCGTTCTTGACACACTGATTTTGACTCTGGATGACTCCGTTTACCTGACCAGGATATAAGGCTCACGGCGGGTGTGACCAGTCCATAGGGGATGCTTACTCCTCCTAGGCATGTAAACCCTATACGGTCCCCCCTCTGGTTTGTCCAGGGGTCCGTGTTTGCCCAACTATCTATTTTGTATTGCTTATAGGAGATATGAGATTGATCACTGTTCGTTATCTTCATCTTTCATTTAAAAAGTCAATTACGAAATGGTTGATTTTTCAGGTATTCTACCCCTAATCAGCCCTTAGAATGCGTTCTTGATAAAGAATATGATTGATTGTGGTTTTTCGTCGTTTTGGCAATCTTTCAGACATATTTAATATTCTCAAATTGGAAAGATATGGCTTAATCAATTCAACATTGAAGCCGACGGGAAAAGATATTTTTCATGGATTAAAGATAAAGAAATGGATTTTGGGGAAAAAGCTCGTGGTTAACAGATCCTCAAAAATATCATTAGTATTGGTATTGACTGTACTAAGAAGGAAAGGTGACTGTGCAATTTTTTTTTAAATTTGCTTTGTTAAATAAGAGAAAACTCCTATAATTGATACTGAATGTACATTAGTTATTTTTTGTGCTGATATATATTAATCGATAAGTATATGAGAAGCGGTATTTGGTTTTTAAAAAGATAACATTTGACTACGGATACCTCCGTTTACCTGATCAGGATATAGGGCTCACGGCGGGTGTGACCAGTCGACAGGGAATGCTTACTCCTCCTAGGTACCTGATCCCACCTCTGGTGTGTCCAGGGGCCCGTGTTTGCCCAACTATCTATTTTGTATTGCTTATATGAGTTATGAGATTAATTACTGTTTGTTATCTTCACGTTTCATAAATAACTTTTATATTAATTGTTTGTTTTTTGTTTTTGTTTTGGTTAGAATAGGAAATACTCCTTCAATATGGACGAAAAACTTTAAGAATGGATTTTTCGCAAGATAAAGAGTGATTTCATCATCTTTCTACTTTACTTTGATATTCTGGAAGTAAAAAGAAAAAGCAATACAAATAACATGTTTACGCCGAATGTTTTTCTTTACATTTAGATCTACAAACAGTATGAATTGTCCATTCTTATAAATAATTATAATTTGAAATTATGAGTAATAGTATAAATTGCGTTAAGAATTTGTTTCTGACAATATTTTATCGCATACATAGCAATGTGATATTTGTAAGAATGTGGGGTTATTTTATCTAAGATCACAGCTTTCGTCAAAGAACACGTCTGTTCAGAACGAGCTCAACACTGAACTGAATTCGGCTTACTCCAGAAGAAGCTTTGAACAAAGAACGGGCCAACAAATCAATACAACCAAGCGGCCCGTCAACTCGTTCTCCTTTAAAACCCATTCATTTCTGATACAAGATCAGTAATAGAAACAATATAACACACTAAATGGACTAGCAACAACACACAGCAGCTTTAATATTGTAACAATACAACGTACTATAATTGCATAACATGTATAGACAAGTTGGATTTGTATAAAATTTAAACGTGTTAACAGCTCTATGTGTCGTCCTAAACTGATTTTACATCGTTACTCGATTAAAACCGGTTCTATTGAACCACATCACTGAACATACCTATACAGGTATTCGAATTGAAAACTTGAAATATCCGGAATAATCCATTGATTATAATTACCAAGTAGAAATTGGATTCTGCCTAATTCGTTCATCAAACAGAGGAAATCACATTTCTCCTTTAAAACCCATTCATTTCTGATATAAGACAATTAATAAAAACAACACAACACACTAAATGGACTAGCAACGACACACAGCAGCTTAATATAAAGAACGGGAAAGGGATACTGACACATTGCATTTAATGAATCGAACTATAATAAATTGTACTAATATGTAAATACATAAATATATGATAAAAATTACACTGGTACTTTAACCACAAATAATTAAAGTTCAAGATTTTTAGACACATTTAAACGGTCTGTGAGCGGATCCTTTATATAACCATGTTTTGCAGATTCCGGCCGCCGCCGTCCATGTCTCTTAGATGTAAAAAGTCTATCCATAATGACTTGAAGCATCTGAGCCGCACCCGAAATGTCGTAATCACTTTGCATGATTTAAACGTGTTAACAGCTCTACGTATCGTCCAAAACTGATTTTACATGTTACTCGATTAAAACCGGTTCTATTGAACCGCATGACTGAACATACCTATACAGGTATTCGAATTGAAAACTTGAAATATCCGGAATAATCCATTCATTATAATTACCAATTAGAAATTGATTTCAGTCTAATTCGTTCCTCAAACGATCCAATGATGGACCAATATAAGTAGTTTGTACCTGGAGGTGTGAAGTTATGTTTGATGAAAAATAAAATAAAAAGATAAAATAGAATGATATTATATAAATATTGCATGGAGTTGAGGGTAACATTGAAAATATTCACCCCGAGAAAACCAAACCCAGGAGCTTTGCCTCCTGTACCCCCACCAGAGTTTTGCCCTAGACCCGTTGGGGGCCTCAAGGCGCCCCTAGACCCCTTACACTTCATTTACTTTCTGGCTTCGCTCCTATAAACCAGCTTCATTGTACAGTCAGTACTATACACACGAAAGCCCCCTTTAATCTACAGTATCCAAGTTTCGGGCTGAATATTATCATGGATAGAAAAAAAAGAATTAAAAATATAAACTACCCTCAATGTACCTTCAGTACTAAGCATATGTTTAGTCTTTGTTGTAAAACATATTTGAGTATGAACATATCATTAGACCACCAGCTGATCTTAGGGTTAGTTGAACATGACATGCGTGAACATGGTGATAAAAAATCAACTAAGAAACTTTACTCATTAATTCAGAGAATCTGTACATGAAAAGATGTAATATTAATCAAATGCAAGGTACAATGTTCTCAAATAAAAAATCCACAAATTGTAAAAATACATGTAGTTAATTGTCAAAGCAAGAAGATTGTTATCCTGTATTCAATTGATTGATGAATCTAATCTTGCATTCAGGTAACTTTTCAAATGAAATAAATCGTATTAATGCTTTCAGCTAAGTTTTAAATCCAGCAAACGTTACTCATGCATTTAGTTATAAGTTTTGAAATGCAACACATTATATACATTCAGCTTTGATGTCAATAACATATGTACAAAGTTAGTCATAAGATAAGGGTAACTTGATAAAGACCTTGTGAATTGTTTGCAGGGAATATCAGACATATCCATTGGTTTGTTTTGAATATTTATCAAAAATACTGAAAATAAAATGTTCATTTATAAACAAAACCCCACCCCACCCAGCATATCTTTATTTTCAATACCCAGTTGTTTTCGTCTTTGATAGTCGTTCACTTCGCAGTTGCATTTCATCGTTGTTAAGAAAGCATGTAAAATTTTCGCTGTTTCACATCATTATCATAAATATTCTCATTAAACGTAATGACATGAACCAAAACTGTTAGAGACTGAAGGTCAAAACTAAGTTGTGACGTCTGCTTTCACTTTCGGATATATCGGAAATTACCCTCACTGACTCAGGCTTCAGGCTTCACGCAAGTATTTTTCCATGTTACTGATATCATATCACATAATTTTTGTTTCATTTATCTTACAAATTGTTATTACACAGCCTTAAACTTTTAATATTTGAAATAATAATTTTGTTTATCCTCACGTTGTGTACATT
Source organism: Ostrea edulis (assembly GCF_947568905.1). Taxonomy (NCBI): domain Eukaryota; kingdom Metazoa; phylum Mollusca; class Bivalvia; order Ostreida; family Ostreidae; genus Ostrea; species Ostrea edulis. The sequence goes on from NC_079169.1 coordinate 35,118,301, forward strand.
GTTTACAATAATTTTTTTAAACGTGAGCAACCCCCTTGATCTACACTATCTAAGTTACGGGCTGAATATTAGCGTGGTCAGGTAAGAAGGAAAGAATTCAATATAATTTAAAACATAAACTTCCTTCATTGTACCTTTAATACTCTACACATGTTTAGTCTTTGTTGTAAACTATGTTTGAGTAAGAACAGATTAGAACACCCCCCCCTCCCAGCTGCTATTAGGGTTATTTCAACATGACATGCTTGAACATGGTGGAAGAAAAAACAAAAACAATGCAACTTCACTCGCTAATTCAAAGAAATTGTGCATGGAAAGATGTAACATTAATCAAATGCAATGTACAATTTTCCACCCAATTCCAACAAGATAATTTTTTCATATAATTCTGATAAATCCACAAATTGCACTAATACAATGAGTTAATCTTCATAGTAAACAGATTGTACTCATGCGTTCAGATAATTTTTCAAATCCAACAAAGCGTACTCATTCATTCAGTTCATTTTTCAACAACAAAAAATCGTTCTCATGCATTCAGCCAAATTTCAAATCCAACAAACTGCTAATGCATTCAGTCAAGTTTTAAATCCAGCAAACGGTACTCATTCATTCAGTGTTTTTTAAAGCACGTGTACAAATTCAGTCATAGGGTAACTTGTTAGAAAACGGATGATCTGTTTGAAGGGAATAATAATGGTCTTAATAACAATCTAGTTTGCCAATACAACTTATCATTGGGTCAAATGCTGTCTGACTCGTTTCATATTGATTGTACGGTAGTTCTTGACTCACTGATTTTGACTACGAATGCCACCGTTTACCTGATCCCGATATGGGGCTCACAGCGGGTGTGACCGGTCGACAAGGGATGCTTACTCCTCCTAGGCACCTGATCCCACCTCAGGTATATCCAGCGGCCAGTGTTTTTCCAACTTTCTTCTTTTTTTTTACTGTTTATAGGAGTTATGAGATTGATCACTGTTCGTTATTTTCATCTTTCATTGAATGTCTTTGCCAATTGATGTAATATTAGGACATCTATTTGTGCCAATAGATATTTGTATTTGTTAATCTAATAATCCAGCCTACCTATAAATGACTAGATTCATGAACATCTGAGGGGGAAATATTGTACAAAATTGCTTTGGGGAAATACTGTACATTAGTAGAAGGAAGAATGCACCGTCATGTTTATCTAAACTGACACTTTACCTTTTATTTCATGATATTGAGAAATATGTATTTATTTGTTCAAGTCATGTATGTACCTACTGCATAACTTTTAGAACTGTTATCAATGAAATACCTTGTCAAGCTTTGTTATTACTTACAACAATATGTGTTGTTTTTTAAAACAAAATAATTGATATGCTTATTTCTTGCAATTTATTTAAACCTACATGTAAATGAAAATAATGGGAAATCAATACATGTAATTTTGTAATATTTGTTGTAAGTATATTTGAACGGAATCGATTTCATATCAAGTAAAACCTATTATAGGACACAATTACATCATATTTATGCACTTCATAAAATTGATTAGATAAAGATTTTTATCCTATTCTTCAGAACTTGGAAAATTATTAATAATTTTTGGAGGAGTTAAGGGCAATTGTTGGTTTTTGTTTATTTGAGGCCACTTGATCCAAACTTTTGTTTCAAAAATGATGAAAATGGATACTATATTTTTCTTTATAAAAGTCGAATAGATAAAGGACATTAAGGTCTAGCTCTCGATTTATGCATACATTTTCCATTCGCATATTTGAAAACTTGTGTAACGGACAGTATATAGAGAACTTCTGCTGCCTCTCTAGTTAGGTAGCTTTTAGAACTAGTCATTTGGGAATTTTTTTTTTCATCATGCAATTCTTGTTTAATGCAAAGAGGAATGCATTATCAAATGACTGATACTTCTGCAAATATATTAATCAAAAGAAACACATGAACGATGTGCGTAGGATTTCAGACTACTTCCTTCTTACGCAGCAACTTTAATAAGAAATTTCTTGACTGTGTTATCAATTTTATAAAGACAATTCGCATCATATTGAGTGTATGGCATACTTATTCAGCATTGCACGGAATTTGCCATTATTTTCAATAAAGACACAAAAACACTTGTTTATGGTAATGTTTACTTTCTCGTTAAAGAGGGATAATCGCGTTTTAGCGAGAAGATTTCGCTATTGGGGAAGTATTCTCAACCTGTTAAATTGTTGGTACCGTATAAGTTTTACATTTGCAGTAGTGTTCAGAATAATAAACAAAAGTTTAGTCTAACGTTACGTACATACTCAATGTATGAATATTGTTTACAATATCTTTTAAACGAAAGCAACCCCCGCCCCGATCTACACTATCCACGTTTCAGCTGAATATTAGCATGGTCAGGAAAAAAGAATTCAAAATGTAAACCAGGCGCGTCACTGCCTATACGCAACTACGCAACTGCGTACACACCAATTGCGAGAGAGAGAGAGAGAGAGAGAGAGAGAGAGAGAGAGAGAGAAAAGAGACATTGATATATTTGCCGTTTGTGTCTAAAAATAACTGCATTATAAAGTCCCAGTTTATAATGGAAGGTGAAGAGAATAAACAGTGATCAATCTCATAACTCCTACAAGCAATACAAAATAGATAGTTGGGCAAACACGGACCTCTGGACTCACCAGAGGTGGGATCAGGTGCCTAGGAGTAAGCATCCCCGTCGACCGGTCACACCCGTCGTGAACCCTATAATTTAATTGACATACTATTGTCCATTGAATCAGATTTAAAGTCCTTTTATAATTTCAAATCATTAACATTACATGTATGTCGAATAGCACTTTAATGTACATTATATATATATATAGGCCTAAATGTAGTAGACAGATAAGGCTATTCTTTGTTTTCAGTAAAATTTACCATAAATACCAGTCGAAAACAACAAAAAATTAAGTTGGCATGATAAAACACTTTAGAAAATAATTTTGTGAATTCTATTGGATTTGGAAATTGACAAGAAACCTTGTTTGTATGCACAAAAAGGCATTTCATTGGTAAAACCCAGGAGCTTTGCCTCCTCTACCCTCACCAGAGTTTTGCCCTGCCTCAAGGCGACCCCCAGACCCCTTACACTTTCTTTACTTTCTGGCTTCGCTCCTATAAATTACCATCATTGTACAGTCTGTACTATACACATGAAAGCCCCCTTTAATCTAAAGTATCCAAGTTTCGGGCTGAATATTATCATGGATAGAAATAAAAAAGAATTCAAAATATAAACTACCCTCACTGTACCTTGAGTATGAACATATCATTAGACCATCAGCTAATCTTAGGGTTAGTTTAAAATGAAATGCATGTACATGGTAATCAAAAACAACCATGCAACTATACTCATTAATTCAGAGAATCTGTACATAAAAAGATGTAATATTAATCAAATGCAAGGTACAATGTTTTCAGATCCAAAAGATTATTCATTCACTGAATTCTTAGAAATCCACAAATTGTAAGCATACATATAGTTAATTTTCAAAGCAAAAAGATTGTTATCATGTATTCAATTGATTTATAAAGCTAATCTTGCATTCAGGTAACTTTTCAAATGAAATAAATCGTATTAATGCTTTCAGTTAAGTGTTAAATCCAGCAAACTTTACTCATGCATTTAGTTATAAGTTTTGAATTACAACACAGTATACCCATACATTGAGCTTAGATGTCAATAACATATGTACAAAGTCAGGCATATAATAAGGGTAACTTGATAAACACCTTGTGAATTGTTTGCAGGGAATATCAGACATGTCCAATGGTTTGTTTTGAATATTTATCAAAAATACTGAAAATAACATGTTCATTTATAAACAAATATATCACCCCACCCCATCCAGCATATCTTTATTTTCAATACCTAGTTGTTTTCATCTTTTATAGTCGTTCACTTCGCAGTTGCATTTCATCGTTGTTAAGAAAGTATGTACAACTTTACTTCGCAGTTGCATTTCATCGTTGTTAAGAAAGTATGTACAACTTTCGCTGTTTCACATCATTATCATAAATATTCTCATTAAACGTAATGACATGGATCAAAACTGATAGAGACTGAAGGTAAAAACTAAGTTTTGACGTGTGCTTTCACTTTTGGATATATCGGAAACTACCCTCACTGACTCAGGCTTCAGGCTTCACGCAAGTATTTTTCCATGTTACTGATATCATATCAAATAATTTATGTTTCATTTATCTTACAAATTGTTATTACGCAGCCTTAAACTTTTGATATTTGAAATAATAATTTTGTTTATCCTCACGTTGTGTACATTGTTTACAATAATTTTTTAAACGTGAGCACCCCCCCTTGATCTACAATATCTAAGTTACGGGCTGAATATTAGCGTGGTCAGGTAAGAAGGAAAGAATTCAAAATAATTTAAAACATAAACTTCCTTCATTGTACCTTTAATACTCTACACATGTTTAGTCTTTGTAATAAACTATGTTTGAGTAAGAACAGATTAGAACCCCCCCCCCCCTCCCAGCTGCTATTAGGGTTATTTCAACATGACATGCTTGAACATGGTGGAAGAAAAAAAACCAATGCAACTTCACTCGCTAATTCAAAGAAATTGTGCATGGAAAGATGTAACATTAATCAAATGCAATGTACAATTTTCCACCCAATTCCAACAAGATAATTTTTTCATATAATTCTGATAAATCCACAAATTGCACTAATACAATGAGTTAATCTTCATAGTAAACAGATTGTATTCATGCGTTCAGATAATTTTTCAAATCCAACAAAGCGTACTCATTCATTCAGTTCATTTTTCAACAACAAAAAATCGTTCTCATGCATTCAGCCAAATTTCAAATCCAACAAACTACTAATGCATTCAGTCAAGTTTTAAATCCAGCAAACGGTACTCATTCATTCAGTGTTTTTTAAAGTACGTGTACAAATTCAGTCATAGGGTAACTTGTTAGAAAGCGGATGATCTGTTTGAAGGGAATAATAATGGTCTTAATAACAATCTAGTTTGCCAATACAACTTATCATTGGGTCAAATGCTGTCTGACTCGTTTCATATTGATTGTACGGTAGTTCTTGACTCACTGATTTTGACTACGAATGCCACCGTTTACCTGATCCCGATATGGGGCTCACAGCGGGTGTGACCGGTCGACAAGGGATGCTTACTCCTCCTAGGCACCTGATCCCACCTCAGGTATATCCAGCGGCCAGTGTTTTTCCAACTTTCTTCTTTCTTTTTTTTTTACTGTTTATAGGAGTTATGAGATTGATCACTGTTCGTTATCTTCATCTTTCATTGAATGTCTTTGCCAATTGATATATTAGGACATGTATTTGTGCCAATAGATATTTGTATTTGTTAATCTAATAATCCAGCCTACCTATAAATGACTAGATTCATGAACATCTGAAGGGACAATATTGTACAAAATTGCTTTGGGGACATACTGTACATTAGTAGAAGGAAGTATGCACCGTCATGCTTATCTAAACTGACACTTTACCTTTTATTTGATGATATTGAGAAATATGTATATATTTGTTGAAGTCATGTCTGTACCTACTGCATAAATTTTAGAACTGTTATCAATGAAATACCTTGTCAAGCTTTGTTATTACTTACAACAATATGTGTTGTTTTTTAAAACAAAATAATTGATATGCTTATTTCTTGCATTTTATTTAAACCTACATGTAAATGAAAATAATGGGAAATCAATACATGTAATTTTGTAATATTTGTTGTCAGTATATTTCAAAGTAATTGATTTCATATCAAATAAAAACTATTATAGAACACAATTACATCATATTTATGCCACTTCATACATTGAGTATGTACGTATATATATATATATATATATATATATATATATATATATATATATCCAATAATAAAAGTCAAGAAACACAAAACTCGAATAACATTTCACTGTTAGCGCTTTCGGCTTTAATGCCTCTTCAGACAGTTATAAAAAATTTTTTTATAACTGTCTGAAGAGGCATTAAAGCCGAAAGCGCTAACAGTGAAATGTTATTCGAGTTTTGTGTTTCTTGACTTTTATTATTGGATGTATTTACTGTATCAAATACCGAATTCTTTATTTACAAACTATATATATATATATATATATGCCTAAATGTAGTAGACAGATAAGGCTATTCTTTGTTATCATTAAAATTTACCATATATACCAATCGAAAACAACAAAAAAGTTGGCATGATAAAACACTTTAGAAAATAATTTTGTGAATTCTATTGGATTTGGAAATTGACAATTGACAATTGCACAAAAAGGTATTTCATTGGTAAATCCCAGGAGCTTTGCCTCCTGCACCCTCACCAGAATTTTGCCCTAGACCCGTTTGGGGCCTCAAGGTGACCCCCAGACCCCTTACACTTCCTTTACTTTCTGGCTTCGTTACTATAAATTACCTTTATTGTACAGTCAGTACTATACACATGAAAGCCCCCTTTAATCTACAGTATCCAAGTTTCGGGCTGAATAGTATCATGGATAGAAAAAAAAAGAATTCAAAATATAAACTACTCTCACTGTAACTTGAGTATGAACATATCATTAGACCATCAGCTAATCTTAGGGTTAGTTTAACCTGATTTGCATGAACATGGTAATCAAAAACAACCATGCAACTATACTCATTAATTCAGAGAATCTGTACATAAAAAGATGTAATATTAATCAAATGCAAGGTACAATGTTCTCAGATCCAAAAGATTATTCATTCACTGAATTCTTAGAAATCCACAAATTGTAAGCATACATGTAGTTAATTTTCAAAGCAAAAAGATTGTTATCATGTATTCAATTGATTTATAAATCTAATCATGCATTCGGGTAACTTTTCAAATCAAATAAATCGTTTTAATATTTTTAGTTAAGTGTTAAATCCAGCAAACTTTACTCATGCATTAGTTATAAGTTTTGAAATGCAACACACTATATGCATTCAGCTTACATGTCAATAACATATATACAAAGTCAGTCATAGGTTAAGGGTAACTTGATAAACACCTTGTGAATTGTTTGCAGGGAATATCAGACATATCCAATGGTTTGTTTTGAATATTTATGAATATCAAAAATACTGAAAATAACATGTTCATTTATAAATAAATATATCACCCCACCTCATCAGGCATATCTTTATTTTCAATACCTAGTTGTTTTAATCTTTTATAGTCGTTCACTTCGCAGTGCATTTCATCGTTGTTAAGAAAATATGTACAACTTTCGCTGTTTCACATCATTATCATAAATATTCTCATTAAACGTAATGACATGGACCAAAACTGATAGAGACTGAAGGTAAAATCTAAGTTTTGACGTCTGCTTTCACTTTCGGATATATCGGAAATAGAGGATATCTATATTGCGTGTTTTGATATTTGGTATATCCAACGAGTTGATATGGTGTGTTTATTCGCGAGTCTTGCCGAGCGAATAAATCCAAATATCAAAATACGCAATTATAGATGTTCTATTCATCTCATGCGTCTTCTTTTCACATAATTTTGAGATGATCCCCAGTATGGTAGAAACAGCTGATTGAATTTGTTTTGAATCCGTAGCTCAGACGTCGTGCTTAATCTGTCTACCTTACGCGGGAAAAAATAGTGCGCTTATAAACCATTAATGTACAGTACAAAAAGGCATTTTTATAAAAGAAACCATGGGTGAAAAATTGTTTTAGAAGGGATTACAGTTTATAATCAATAATGGTTTTACCATTCCAACAAAATAACAACTATTGACCGAGTATTGATTTTTTGAAGTAGGTCTGACCTCCTGATAAAAGTTTGATGTCGTCGACGTTTTGAAATAAACAATTGTAATAACGAATTAACGATCGATGAAAGTAATATTTTAATGCCGCGTTATAAGAATGTTCAACAGTTTACAATGAAAAGTAGAAGTAAAGCTGTTGAGATTTGTTACATTTAATATGCTCCAGAAAAAAAAGACTGTGATTGTGAATTCTTGGTACCGCAGCATGTCGAGGTACTTTCGATTAGGCTTGTCCAGTAGGCGGTCGATTCCTTGTCGATGATAGATAATAGTGTGCAAATATTTTTGTTTTCTGATCGTAATTTTCGAGTAGTCTAGTTACAGACCGAATTGGCATTTTTGTGGCCAGTAACTTGCATTATATGTCAGTGGGGGCAACATCATTTTAATTTTGCTATAAGAGAAATTCTAAATAAATACTTTGTCAAGCTTTGTTATTACTTACAACAATATGTGTTGTTGTTTTTTAAAACAAAATAACTGAAATGCTTATTTCTTGCAATTTATTTAAACCTACATATAAATGAAAAGAATGGAAAATCAATACATGTAATTTTGTAACATTAAGGGCTAGCTCTCGATTTATGCATACATTTTCCATTCGCATATTTGAAAACTTGTGTAATTGACAGTATATAGAGAACTTCTACTGCCTCTCTAGTTAGGTAGCTTTTAGAACTAGTCATTTGGTAAAAAAATTCATCATGCAAGTCTTGCTTAATGCAAAGAGGAATGCATTATCAAGTAACTCATAAGTCTCATGTAAATGTCAAATAATTAAATTCTCTTAACTATGACCCTTTTGCGAAGGAGTAACAAATTTTAACCGCTAAAATTATGCTCTAAAATGACACAGAATTAAAAATAATCGATGCATCTTAAATCATTTGTTTAACTGATGTAGAAGGAGGAGGTACGCTTAGCATATCATGAGATTATAACTCTAAGAATTTATTGTATTCCTTCAACATGAAATTTTCGACGTAATTTAGTCTATAAGCCCAATCCCGTTTCCCGGTGAGTCAACAAATAACCTTTGGGCTAAATTTTCTTTAAAATGATATTAATTACCTATGACTAAGGTTATTTGGTTGAAGGAGTTTGTGTTTTTAAAAAATCCATTATTCATTAATGTGTTACTATAATCAACGACTAGGATTTTAAGAAAGTTATAGAGTTACCTCTCTTTTTATCATCACTTATCAATTTAATGAAAATTTGTTTATTGAAATAATAAAATCGTCTTTGTTGTAGGCGGTGAAACAATACTATTCGTTATGGTCCTTTCATGGATTGTTATGTTTCAAAAAATAGTTACGTAATTTGTTTTCAAAAAACAGTAACGCAATTTTGTTCGAAATCATTCAGCATTCACAATATGACGTTTTATGCTGCTACGAGTATGCATAAGATATCCTAATTCGTTGATATTTCATTCTATAAAAGGAATTAAGTCTCCAAAATGCTTTTGCGTATTATTAAAAGATAGATGAAGATTCATTTAAAATTTCACTACTAATCTTTTACTTGTAGATTTGTAAAAACTCTATATTGATTATGACCCTTTGAAAGTGTTGTACAAAAATATAATTACAGTAATTAGAAGTTTCCTTTTCCTTCCAGTGGGAACATTGTGCAGTACAGTGAATATGGCTTTACACCTTTATTGGATAGTATGGACAGTCTGGACATTATTGTAAGTTAGGTTATTTGATTAAACGTTATTTCCAAAAACACACAATAGTAGTAAGCGTCACTTTGTACTTAAACGACAAAAGTAATGTAGTTCTGAATTTCAGTTATATTTATAACCATAGAGTACCGATACAAAATGATCTGAATTGTTGATAGGTACATGTGGATTGCAAAGAATATGTAAAATTCCACTGAAAAACACTGGAAATTATTTTTCATTTTTAATAATTCATTGTACATCAATGCAGTATGCATTTAAATTCAATATCACAGCACTGTACTCTCTCTCTCTCTGTAGCGTTTTTATTGCCCTATATTACACTCGATAATTTTAAGATGTAGACGTTCTGTTTGTTTTCAGGTTTTGTAGTTTATTTTCAGTGCTAGTTTCCATTTCTACTTTATTTAGTTTTCATTTTTATGTAGATATTCTATCGTCCTGAGGAGTTTGTCCCGGACATTTGACAATTTCACATTGTTTGTGTCGTTGGTCAGTTTTAGTGCTTTATACATCCTTTATTATTTGACCTCGTATCTACATTCAAATTCAGCATTTTCGATGTTGAGTGTTGTTGGTTGTGCTCATATATATGAAAGGTGAAGATAACGAACAGTGATGTATCTAATAACTCTCATAAGCAATACAAATTAGATAGTTGGGACAACACGGACCCATGGAATACAGGAGGTGAGATCGGGTGTCTAGGAGGAGTAAGTAGCCCCTGTCGACCGGTCACACCCGCCGTGTACCCTATACCCTGATCAGGTAAATGGAGTTATCCGCAGTCAAAATCAATGTGCCAAGAACGGCTTAACAATCGATATGAAGCACGTCAAACAGCATCTGACACAGTGATAGGTTGTATTGGCAAACCAGATCGTTATAACGACCATAATTTGCAAAATACTGACTTTAAACGATACTGCTGAAACCCCTGTACCATCAACTTGTTTATCAGTAGCCTTCCTCGATTCAAAAACTGACCATACACAGAACAAGCTCTTGCGTATCGAATCAGTTGAAACATATAAACACCATATGCAGGTGATAATGGAATATTGTTACATAAATATGGGAAGTTGACGATGGAGAAGCTGAAATTATCCCGTTCGTCATAAAGTTGAGTTGTTCGTTTGGAGTATAATAAAAAAAAAAATTAAGAAGACTAAGTAGGGATATTATAAATAATAATGAATAAATAAAAAATGATACAAAAAATAAGAAAATAATTTTTGACTGCTAATGATGATGCCGTGACAAGTAGATGGCAAAAAAGAAAGTGGAAAACAAAAAACAACACCGAGTAATAACTTGGGGAAGCTAGGCCACATTCATTCTGGTGAAGTCATTGGGTTTGTTCATGCCATTGTGGCGGAATGACCCTAATCTATGCATCCATAATTTCTCCTTGTGTTTTCTCTCCACATCTGTCCATTTTTATTATACTCCAATGCCAGATTGCATATTTATTTTTTTTATTTAGTCTTTTCATATTACTTTATAATTTTTATACCCCCCGCAACAAGTTGTGTGTGTGGGGGGGGGGGGGGGTATACTGGAATCGGGTTGTCCGTCTGTCTGTCCGTCCGTCCGTCTGTACACGCAATGGTTTCCGGACTCTAAAGCATTATCCTTTCCACCTACCGTCACCATATCATACATATGGACTACCCATGGGATGAAGATGTTCCCTATCGATTTTGGGGTCAAAAAGTCAAAGGTCAAGCGTACTGGACATCGAAGTAGCAATATGGTTTCCGGGCTCTAAAGCGTTATCCTTTCGACCTACAGTCACCATATCATACATATGGACAACCCATGGGATGAAGATGTTCCCTATCGATTTTGGGGTCAAAAGGTCAAAGGTCAAGCGCACTGGACATCGAAGTAGCAATATGGTTTCCGGGCTCTAAAGCGTTATCCTTTCCACCTACAGTCACCATATCATATATATGGACTACCCATGGGATGAAGATGTTCCCTATCGATTTTGGGGTCAAAAGGTCAAAGGTCATGCGCACTGGACATCGAAGTAGCAATATGGTTTCCGGGCTCTAAAGCATTATCCTTTCCACCTACAGTCACCATATCATACATATGGACTACCCATGGGATGAAGATGTTCCCTATTGATTTTGGGGTCAAAAGGTCAAAGGTCAAGCGCACTGGACATCGAAGTAGCAATATGGTTTCCGGGCTCTAAAGCGTTATCCTTTCCACCTACAGTCACCATATCATACATATGGACTACCCATGGGATGAAGATGTTCCCTAGTGATTTTGGGGTCAAAAGGTCAAAGGTCAAGTGCACTGGACATCGAAGTAGCAATGTGGTTTCCGGGCTCTAAAGCGTTATCCTTTCCACCTACAGTCACCGTATCACACATATGGACTACCCATGTGATGAAGATGTTCCCTATTGATTTTGGGGTCAAAAGGTCAAAGGTCACGCGCACTGGACATCGAAGTAGCAATATGGTTCGGTTTGTCATGCCATTTGTTTTTTATACTCAGAAAAGAGGTAGTTTATACCTATTACCAACACCCTTTGGGAGATTGGGGTAAGCGGGGGGTATTCTTAGTGAGCATTGCTCACAGTACCTCTTGTTATATTTTATTTTTCATCACATTTCAACACGAGTTATATAGCTTTACACCTCCAGGTACGAAATACTCATTATAAGCCGTCATTAGAGCGAGTTAACATACCGCTTAAGGATACTGATTAGTTAACTCGTCCTTTATTTTTGACTTGATCCAGCGTAGGACTGATTAGTTCAGTTTAGTCTTGACGCTCGATGAGAACAAACTTCTTATTCCCATATTTTACACTCGATAATTTTAATATGTAGACGTTTTGTTTGTCATAAGGTTTTGTAGTTTAGTTATAGATAATGACGACGTTCTGTATATTTACAATAATCACTCATTCATATTTTGATTCGTTATATCCCAGTAAACTCGAAATAAAAGACTCCTCAGAGACTTTTACATCTGATTCGTACTTAGATATTTTATTGAACAAAGATCTTATCGTCAAACTAACCACTCAGCGTTTTATTCCCCATGATCCCATATTTATGTAGCAATATTCCATTATCACCTGCATATGGTTTTTTTTTATTTCTCAACTGATTCGATACAGCGGGATTTTATTCTACGTATGATCATATTTTTAAAATGGAGTCAGGCTACTGACAAATAAGTTGATGTTGAAGGAAATTTAACAGTCTCGTTTAAATTTTAGCATTTCGCAAATTCTGTGGTCGTTATAACGATTTAGTTTGCCAATATAATCTGTCATAGGCTCACATGCTGTCTGACGTGTTTCTTATCAATTTTTGCACCCTGATTTTGACTACGGATTACTCCGTTAACTGATCAAGACATAGTTCTCACGGCGGGTATAACTGGTCGATCATAAATTATATGCTTACTCTTCCGAGGTACCTGATCCCACCTCTGGTGTATTCATTGGTCCGTGTTTGCCAAACTCTTAATTTTGTATTCCTTATGGGAGTTATGAGAACGGTCACTGTTCGTTGTTTTCAATTCCCGTGGGGATCCGGGTTAGAATAGGTCCTCAGTACCCCTTGCTTGACGTAGAAGGCGACTAAATGGGGCGGTTCTTCGGATGAGACCGCAGAAACCGAGGTCCCGTGTCACAGCAGGTGTGGCACGATAAAAATCCCTCCTTGCTGAAAGGCCATAAGCGCCGAGCATAGGCCGAGATTTTGCAGCCCTTCACCGGCAGTGGTGACGTCTTCATATGAGTGAAACATTCTCGAGAGGGACGTTAAACAATATTCAATCAATCCATCGTTGTCTTCACCTTTTCATAAGCACTAGATGTTAACGACACGCGATACCTATGAGTGCCTTATCCATTTTCGAAAAGACATATCCTTTCTCGGGAGATGGGTAAATATGTATGGAAACGTAACTACTAAAACTATACTAAATCTACAAACATATTTACATGTCAAATTATATATGGTTATCGATTGTTGGCTTGCTAATTTATCAAAAGATGGAGATGGAGATAACGAATTGTGATTGATGCTGATGGAATGTATTAATTGGATCGGGTTCGGTGTGCGATATGTGTATTGAATAAAACGTGTGTTGTAACCAGGCGTTGTTTATGCAGATAATCGTCCTGATCTCTGAAAATGTCTCAACCAACCCTGCGAAAGGTGACTTACCATTGCAAACAGATATTTTGTAAGTTTTGACTTTTTGTGCAACCACGTTCATCCACCATTTGCAGTTGCAAACATGGGTGATGCAGAACCAACCCCTGTGCAAGTATATAGCTGTCCTTTTCGATTACCACCACAATTAGAATTAACGACAGGAAATGTGTCAGAAAATTTTAAGAAATGGAAAATACAGGTAGAGGTGTATCTCGCAGCTTCCGGTGGCACAGACAAGGCCAAAGAAGTGCAGGTAGCCATAATACTCAGTTGCGGAGGCCCCCACGTTGTAGAAATTTATGACCAATTTCAGTGGGAAAATGGTAATGATAAGAATGACCCTGAAAAACTGTTTGAGAAATTACAATCTTATTGTAACCCCAGGTCAAATGAAGTACTTGAGTCACACAGATTTTGGAAGCTCCCATACCAAGATCCATTTGATAGTTTTCTCACAGAACTGAAGACACGTGCAGCATCCTGCAACTTTAAGGAATCAGACAGACTGATGAGAGACAAATAGTATTCACGGTTACTGGGAAATTACAGGAACGTCTACTCAGAGAGGACAAACTTACACTGGAAGAACTATTCAAGTATGCAGAGCGTATGAGCAATCGAACAGACAAGTAAAGGAGCTACGTGAAACCACTCTGAAAGTGAACAAGATACAGAAATCTAATGACAAGCACAGTAAACAAAAACCTGAGAAAAAGAAGGAAATTCCAAAGACTAAAACAAATCAATTTAAGAGAAAAGACTGTGAATTATGTGGATACAAACACGAACCAGGTAAATTAAAGTGTCCAGCATGGGGAAAATGTTGTGAACAGTGTGGTGGAAGAAATCACTTCAAAGCAAAGTGTAAGAAGATACATTTAGTTAGTCAGGAACAAGAATTTGATGAGGAGCAGTGGTTGAAAGCTGTTAGTGCTGGTGGCAAGGAAGTGACTGCAATCATGCAAGTTAACAATTGTGACATCCGATTACAACTTGATAGTGCCGCAGATGTTAATACAATTTCTCAACGTCTTGTTCGCAAGGAACAATGCAAACCGACCAAAGTCCGTTCGAACATGTGGAACAAGACAAACATGAAGCCACTTGGTGAGGCAGATCTGACAGTTATCAATCCACGCACAAATGAAAAACACCAACTCAGATTCATTGTTGTTCCGAATCAGTACACATGCTTACTTGGACTTGACAATGTGCAGAAATTGAAATTGATTATTATGAATGATGAAATATTCATAGCCAGTGTATCAAGCAGTGACCTAGGTGATTTGGGAACAGCACATCTCCATGTTGACCCAAATGTACAACCCAAAGTGACAATACAGAATGACCATAAACCGTTAGAGGCCATCCTGAAGAAACCTCTTGCAATGGCACCAAAGCGCTTACAGGACATTATGATGAGATGGAACCGATATGACTTTGATTTTGTATATGTCAAAGGAACTAACCTTACAATTACAGATACTTTGAATCGTGCGTATCTGAAGAGTGAGGAGGGTAATTTCAATGAGAGACTAAGAATTATGTCATTGAAGATTGATGAAACATGTGATGTCTCTGATGCTCGTCTTCTTGAAATCAAAGAGGCAACGGAGATTGATGAGGAAATGCGGACGTTGAAGAAAACAGTAATGAATGGCTGGCCAGAGCAGAAACATGAAACACCTCTAGGAATTCGCCAATACTTTGATTTTAGAGACACTATATCATATAATGATGGACTGATGCTGAAAGGGGAAGCTGTGATAATTCCCAAATCCTTGAGAAACGAAATGAAGACCATACTTCACAAAGCCCATTTTGTATATGATAGTATGTTGCGAAGGACAAGAAGAACGATATTTTGGCCAGGAATTAATGCGGATATTAAGCAGTTAGCTGATTGTTGTTCAATTTGTCAAGAGAGAAAACCAATGAACCAGAAGGCTCCATTGATGCAGCATGCAGAAGGATCTACTCCATGGCAGAAAATAGGACTTGACCTGTTTGAGCTGAATGGAAAACATTATTTGATTGTTGTGGACTATTTCTCTAATTTCATTGAAATTGACTTGCTGACATCTATGACAAGCTCCAGAGTAATAGCTTTACTCAAGAAACAGTTTGCTCGATTTGGTGTTCCAAATGTAATCATGTCTGATGGTGGCCCACAATTCGTATGCCAAGAATTCCAAGATTTTGCAAAGAAGTGGGGTTTTACTCATGTTACATCATCCCCTATGCATCAACAAGCCAATGACACAGCGGAGTCAGCCGTAAAAGCCATGAAGACATTGTTAGAGAAATGTGAAGTAGACAAGACAGATCCTTATGAAGCAATTATTGAACAAAGGAACACACCAAGACAGGATACTGGTGTTAGTCCAGCGGAAGTCATGTTTAACAGAAAAGTGCGTGGCATGATTCCACAGTTACAACAGAAGCTCGAGAAACCAGAAGCTCTTGAAATCTCCAAGAAGAGGAACCAACGTAGACAAACAGTAAAGAAATCGTTTGACAGGAAGTCTCGTGAGCAGAGTGAATTGGATGTCGGTCAAGCAGTATTCTTCCAGCATCTAGAAGGACGCAAGTGGAAACTAGGAGAAATCAGTGGTATTCTCGGACCGCGTACATATGTCGTCAAGGATAAGAATGGAACCTCTTATCGTAGAAATAGGATTCATGTGCGACATACCAAAGTTAATTTCCACAGTCGTGATCGTTCACCGATGCGTTCAGTTGTAGAAGATTATTCAGAGAGCACACAGGAAAACCTTGTAATCGATCCTAAACCAATGAACAAATCAAACGCTATTGTTAGAACAAGTGAACCAAAAACACTGTCCGTTGAACTGACCGAACCGACACTGACTGAACCACTCCATGAAGGAAGACCTATTCGTGACAGGAGAAAACCAGCCTATCTGAAGGACTATGTTACCCGTTAATGAACTTTATTCGCTGTGATTAAGTCAAATCATGGATTTTTCTCTATTTTTCGAGGTGACGTAAGTCAGCCTCGTATGTCAGACCCCAGCTTCAATGGCGCCCTGTTTTAATCACTACCATTTGCGAAATCACTTTGATTTTTAATATAAGAAATTTGTTGTCACATATGCTAATGCAACGTAAAAGCTGTCACAATTCACTTTGAGATTGATATAGGATCCATATGTTTACCCTCTACGATAAGCGAGTTAAATAAGAATTTATGAAATCGCAATTTTTATCCCTTCGATATGAAACAAAGTCCACACATCAAAAGGAATCGCGAATTAGTGTTTAGGTTTGTAAACAAGATCAACATTATTTGTCGTTTGCCAACATTTTATTCCACGATCTTAGAAAAACAGAATTGGACTGTAGGAAACGATTTGCATTGCTTCTGTATTCATTCGCATTTTCACATATAGACAGGGAAAACATGGTCTATTTTTCTCTAGGAATTCTGGGTAAACAGCTGTCTCCTCTTATGTCTGAAAATTATGTTAATTAGCCGATTTATCGCCTATCAAAAAATAGTTCACATTGATACTATGTTCCATTTTTATTAAACTGTTATATATAAATTCTGTTTTATGTCAGATTGAAGAAGTCTTCCTTGTATGTGATCTGTTGTATTTATCAAGCAGAAATTGTGTGTAATTAGAATTTTAATATTAAACTCTGCACTATTTCTCTGTATCCATACGCGCCACGCTATCCTATTTATCAACAAGGAGAAAACGTCTTGCCTGAGAGAACTGATATATTCTTGCCAACGCATTAACTCAAGATAATTATCTGAAACCCAATGTGTTAATTTCGTACAATTTTACCAAAATATTTCTTTTGGACGCATTTTTTGAGATTTTAATACTAAATCTGGGTGTAAACATGTAATCTTCGATCGAATGGGCCGAGCGGCATTCCCACGCTCTTTCATGGTCAAGTCAGATAGCTGTAAACATTGATTAAGAAATATAAATGAACATGTTTTTGTGAATATATTTGTTATTCAAGAAAAGAACTCCATTGGAAGTAATATATTGGAAATCAAGTTTACATTTCTTTGTCACGAAATATGATTTATCTCAAGAGTTGAATGAATTATCTCAAGAGTTGACACTTGTTTACAAGAGTTGATATTTCAAGAGTGGAAATTTTCTTGGACTGGTTTAACTTTGACTCAAGAATTGAATGAGTTATTTCAAGAGTTGACAGTTGTTGTCGTCATCAGATATGAAGGGTAGCAAAAAAAGAAAAAAATCATGATTTTGATAGTCATCAAAGGGAGAGCCCAAATCTGTCAAAAAAAGAAAAAGTCACAATGTAAGAAAAGATCCCATAATTTTGAAATGCTTGTCTGCCAACTTTCATCAAGGGTCAGAAACTTTCTCAGAATATAGCAGAGGTAAACAATGTGTAGCAAATTCACTTGTGTGCATTGCATTTAATGCAGTTAACCAAAAATTCTTTGGAGATTGGGATGCGAATGATATTCATTTTGTTCTCGAAAAAGGTGATGTTTTATACAAGCATGCAAGACAGGCCTGTCCACATGAACATCTTAACCCAGAGGACTTGCCCAAAAATGTTTGGATTCAAAACCAGTTGCTTCATGTGTCTGCTTTACCAGTTTATGCAGGGGAAATACAATCAATTTT
>NC_079169.1:35874383-35974383 GCF_947568905.1 Ostrea edulis
GATTCTAGGTGCATGAATATCCTAATTTACTGTAGCAGAATGTGGCAGCATAGCTATACATTCGAATCTGTATGAAATTATATAGAATGAACTTTCTGAATATTACCAATCATAATGTCAAAATATCAAGATATCTTTTTTTAAGAATACGTTATCGGATTATTTGATATTGATTTAAGATATATCGCGACGTCAGATGTGATATCAAGTTTGTTTAAAATGATAATGGAACCAAACATGTCTGATATGGAAAAGCTCGGTCCGCTTTATCACAATAATCTTTGGAAGTCACATTTCCCAATATCTTAATCAATAACTTATTATTATGGGGTATAAAATTATTACAAATTGAGCAAATTAAAAACATCTTACACATACATTACGTTTGACAATGAATCTTCTTACCCATTTTAAAAGTTGTCTTTGTATCATTGATGTCATTATTATTCTCCTTGCTCGCCTGTTTTACTAAATCGATATCGTTTCGGTGTTGCGTTACATTTTCTACTACTTTCGTCATGCCATCAGTATTTTTTCTGCTCGACTCTTCTAGAAGGCTAATATTTTGATCGTGTTTTGTAACAGTTTCTATTATTTTCTTCATGCCATCAGTATTTTTTCTGCTCCACTCTTCTAGAAGTCTAATGTTTTGATCGTGTTTTGTAACAGTTTCTACTATTTTCTTCATGTCATCAGTATTTTTTCTGCTTGACTCTTCTAGAAGGCTAATGTTTTGATCGTGTTTTGTAACAGTTTCTACTATTTTCTTCATGCCATCAGCATTTTTTCTGCTCGACTCTTCTACAAGGCTAATGTTTTGATCGTGTTTTGTAACAGTTTCTACTATTTTCTTCATGTCATCAGCATTTTTTCTGCTCGACTCTTCTACAAGGCTAATGTTTTGATCGTGTTGTGTTACCGTTTCTACTAGTTTCTTCATCTCATCAGTATTTTCTCTGCTTGACGTTTCTAGAAGGCGAATCTTTTGATTCTGTTGTGTTTCATTTTTCTCAATTAAAACGACCTTTCCCTGAAGATTACCGACATTCTTCTCCAATATTCCAAATTTCTCTTCATTGTGTTGTATTGCTTTCAAGTATTTTCTATGAGCATCTTTTATAATCATCAAACGACTTTGAAGTTTGACCTTGTTATATTTTATATTAAAGACACAGTTACTCAACTGTGAACGGAGATTTTTGTTTTCAGCAATTAACGATTCTTTCAATGTATATATCCATAAACATATACATGAAACTGCTATTAAAATTGATATTCTTTCAACATAACGCTCTATCATTGTGTCAAGTTCTCTGAAATAAACAAAACGTAAGTATAAAGTGAAAGGCGAAGATAACGAACAGTGATCAATCTCATAAAAGTATAAAGTCGGGTCATAAAAAACTTGGCTATGATAAAACACGCGAAAAAATGTGACGTCACAATGGAAATAAAAATTTCAATATAGCAACAACAAAAAAAGGATATGGGTAACCCCATGTCTACAATATTTGTTCGATTTAGAATTTTTTTTTTGCTTAGGGTATAATTGGAAACCGATTACTTCCCTGCTGAAGACGCGAAGCACCGCTTATGATTTTTAAAAACGCAAAATTGTACCTGAGAGCAAAATTGCAAGTTCATACAGTTTCCATTTCTCCATAAAGGAGGGTGACGTTGTAATGAAAGGTGGAGATAACGAACAGTGATCAATCTCATAACTACTATAAGCAATGCAAAATAGAGAGTTGGGCAAATACGGACCCCTGGACACACCAGTTATCCAAGTCAAAATCAGTATGAAACAAGCCAGGCAGCATTTGACGCAATGAGAGATTGTATTGGCAGACTAGATCGTTTTAACGACCATGAAAATTGCGAAATGCTGACTTTAAACGAGACTGTTGAAACCTCTGCAATATCAACTTGTTTGTAAATAGCCTGTTTCGTTTTAAACACTGATTATACGCAGAACAAGTTAATGGAATATTGCTAGATAAATCTGGGAAGTTGAAGATGGAGAAAATGAAATCATCCCAATTATCATAAAGTTGAGTTGTTAGTTTGCCGTTAATATCTATTTTCAATAAAATATCTAAGCATAAAGCAGAAGTGGATGACTCTGTGGTGTCTTTTATTTCGAGTTAAGAGTAATATCGAATCGACATATGAATGAAAATTATTATTGATAATAGATAAAACTTCGTCTATATATCTAAATGTCACATAGCTGCAGAACTGTAGCTCTCCGAAAAAAATTATGTTGACAGACCGGAGAGCTACAGTGCCACTAATAGTAAAAACTGTATATTTATTGCTCACGAAAAGCTGCGCTCGGTTCTAGGTTTATTTCTCCAACTTCTTGCACAATCTACCCAAAAGCACGAAATGAAAAAATTCCTCAGACATTTATCAACTACTCTCGTCCCTTTACTAACCTTACAAATGTTTACGAGATCTCGCTTACAAGTAAACATGACTGTCGATAGGCGAAAAGTTCGAACGTATGACTTTCCGAAACTGATCAGAGTCATTTAAAACATTTGTAAGGTTTGTCCTGCCTAACGGAGAACGAGTCAACTTTTCATTCTGCTGAAAACTTTAGATTGAACAAATTGTGAAAAATAATCATCATAAAGACAATTCATCGCCATCAAGTTAATGTATTAACATCGTTCAATCGTATACGCAGCCAAACAATCCTTTACCAGTCCAGCGACAGGATGAAGCCAAAAAGGAACAGAGAGAAGCAAGACTGACTGATTGATTGTATTTCTAAAAGATAACAAACAGTGATGAATCTCATAATTCCTATAAGCAATACAATAAAACGTCCCTTCCAAGAATAGAATCGTCACAATTTTCGGTAATGGGTTGCCAAACTTAGGCCTGTGCTCGGCGCTTTCGGTCGTTTAGCGGGGAACAATTTTTATCGTGCCATGTCTGCTGTGACTCGGGGCCTCAGTTTAATTTGGTGGCCACTTACAACAAGCAAGGGAGTACTGTGAACCATTCTAACCCGGATCCCACGTGTCTTGAGCTGGAGACAAGGACGGCATGCCAGCCAAAGCAGTAAAGCACGGCAAAGGTATAGTCCACCCCTCCCCCGAGGTCAGGAGGTACCCATTCATAGAGGTTTAATCCCCGACAAACGCTACTCTCCCTTCTCAAGGTCAACCTGTTGACTCAATCCATTTATTTGATATTCCTTATCAATATTCAATTGGTTCAAATACGACAGGCAGTTCCGCCCTCGTAAAGCAATCGCACAACACAGCTCGTCGGGTGATATCAATACTCAAATTTAGTTTCTGTACATATCTTCTGGCATCGACCATATCGAAATTCATATCCTGGTCATTTCCTACATTACATATATATTTCGCATCGCCGCTGCTCTATTAGTATGTATCTCAATGGCAAACCTATGACACAATTTTGATTGTATGAAAAGCGAAGATAACGAACAGTGATCAATCTCATAACTCCTATAAGCAATACAAAATAGAGAGTTGGGCAAACACGGACCCCTGGATATACCAGAGGTGGGATCAGGTGCATAGGAGGAGTAAACATCCCCTGTTAACCGGTCACACCCGATGTGAGCCCTATATCATGTTCATGTAAACGGAGTTATCCACAGTCAAAATCAGTGTGCCAAGAACGGTTTAACAATCGGTATGAAACACGTCAGACAGCATTTGACCCAATGATAGGTTGTATTGACGAACTAGATAGTTATAACGACCATAGAATTTGCGAAATGCTGACTTCAATCCAGACTGTTGAAACCCCTGTACCATCAACTTATTTGTCAGTAGCTTACCTCCATTTAAAAACTTACTATACGCAGAACAAGCTCTTGCATATCGAATCAGTTGAGATATATAAACACCACAAGCAGGTGATAATGGAATATTGCTACATAAATATGGGAAGTTGACGATGGAGAAGGTGAAATCATCCCGTTTGTCATACAGTTGAGTTGTCAATTTGCCGTTAATGTCTAGTTTCAATAAAATATCTAAGTATGAAGCAGAAGTGGACGACTCTGTGGTGTCCTTTATTTCGAGCTCACAGGGATATATCAAATTGACATATGAATGAAAGTTATTATTGTTAATAGACAAAACGTCATCGATATATCGAAATGTCGAACTGAAGGCCACAGTGAGAGATATTTTCTTCTCACATAGAAGTTTTTTAATAAATTCTGCTTCATACGAATATAGAAACAGGTCAGCTAACAAATAAGTTGTTAAAGTTTAATTCGTGGGGCTCTTGGACAGTTCATAGCTGGGAGTCACATCCACTTCCTACTAATGGAGGGGATACTACAGGCTGCTGCATGTTGGACAAATGTAAGAGGGTCAACTTGCTCTTTAAAGCAGGTAGCACGCAGGAGACAGGTGAGATTCGCAGATATCTCTATCCCCTTAGAACGTTGTTACCCGTTCAGGTTCGGGCACCTATGTCCACATAGGCCACTGTGTTGCCCCTACTTTGGTAGTCAGACTGGTACACTGCCGCCTCCGCAGTTCCCCACAAAAAATCTGCATGCAACCCTTTCCACCATATATGTAAATCTGCATCCTGTTTCTGATTACAATTAATAAATATTCAAACTTGTATTACTCTTGTTAATCTATTTGCTAAGCAGCCTTTGGGGGATTACAGGGCAGCCAGCTAAGCTTTGACATACCTGCTGGGTTTATTCAGCATATTGGATCAAGGTCAACTATTCAATTCAGGCAGTAGGTCAAATGTCTTGTGGCTGGTTGTGCTGTATATCAAAGTTAAATTTTAGCAGAGGAACTCCTCTAGTTAAATTCAACATACCCTAGGTCAGGTCAATTCTTTTTATTAATGTTGGAGAAATTCATATAGAAAATGTCAAATGTGCCAAACTTTTAGGTGTTTACATCGATGAATGTCTCATGTGGTATTATCACAAGATGTCTTTTGTAAAAAACAATTAGTAAAAAACTAGGTGTTTTAAGATTGAGTACTTTAATGTCAAAGAAAGAGTGACTGAAAATTTACAATACCATAGTTTCTCCTAATTTTAATTATCGTTGTACAGTATGGCATGATGCCAATTAGAAGACAAATATTGAGAGGCTTTTTGAATTACAGAAGAGAACAGTAAGGATAAGTTACACATCAAAGTACCTCATGCGGTGTCAACATCTTGTATGCTATCAAATTTGAGGTCATGTCTTTGTCTGACTATTTTATATATCGAAAAATTATTCGTGTTTAAAGATTACATCATATGACTCCAGAGTATTTAAATGTTTCTACATATGTGAATGAGGTAAACACAAGAAATACAAGATAGAGCTCTAATAATATTATTCATGTTGCAAGAGCCAAAACAAAATATTTAAGAAGATCTGTTCTCATTTCAGCAGCAATTTTATGGAAGTCACCACCAGATTTTATCAGAAAATGCACAAATACATGTACGACATCTTTTAAATCAGCCTATCTTAAACATTATTTTGATTTTCAATAATACTCGTTTGTTTATGATCTCTTCTAGGTAGTTCTTATATGTATGTATATAGACTCTGATATTTTCATGTTTTATGATATATGTTCTCAATATGTATATATTTGTATACAGTGTATGTTAAAGACAGGATCACAATGTAAACTAGTTTGTATAAATATTACGGGAGATCAGAACTAACAAATTTTTGAACTCTTCATAAAAAGAAGTTACGAAAATTATGCTTCACTTGTGCAACTCTTGTAACCCCAGTGTTGCGCACTTTTGCTTACCTAACATGACCTTAAAACAGTAAGTGCCTGAATGAGCAATCATTAATGGTGGTTCATTTTGTAATAATAATTCAGTTATAGTAAACACAGCAGGGTTAAGGTGTCCCGAGTAAAAATAAAACAAACATCTCAAAATGTACCTCGGTGCACTTCATACTATATGACGTCATAATATAAAAGTACGTCACGACGTACAGGTCTATAGTTGTATCTCGGGGAAAATGTCATAATATTTTCTCGCTATTTATTGCCGCTATCTAGTGTTCAAGCTGTATGTGTTTTAATCTGTTTGTCAGATACCCCCCCCCCCTCCCCCCAATTTCTTCGATAATATATAAGTCTCATACATTTATATATAATATGTGCACGAAAGACTGTAAAGTAATCTTTACATCACTTTGTGACCTTGATATCGCCCCCGATGTGTATAGTCATTTGGAATAATGAAAACCAACGCATGTACATATCGACTCGTTACAAGTGAAAGATGACGATATTTTATTTCGACCTAGGCATATTCAGAAAGGTAACTAGTTGCAGATTTAGGATTTTGATACGGAAGGTACAATATTTTGCCTCGTTTAGATACGATTTGAATGTGAATGTGGAAAATGCCCAACATTTGAGTTGAGATTATGGAAATTGTATATTTGAGAGGATATTGTACTGATCCGTATCACTCTTTAAATTTACCATATCAATGTCGACATATCAAGCCCAAACTACATATGATTTGAGTGCATCTTTCACCTGTACCGAGGTGATAAACAAATAAAAGTCTAGCGGATAAAAATAGCTCTACGTCACTTGTATGACGACGAAATAGTTAAGCAAAGGATTCCCCCCACGTGATACGATTTTTGTTAATGTATTGACAAACGATTTTTCTAAAAATATGCGACGCTTGAAGTAATTTTACTTTTCTATGAATATGCTGTTATTACTTGTTATTTTACTCGAGACACCTTAACCCCGCTGTGAATCAAGATAAACCAGTTCACAGAGAGTTTATCAAATCCAAGAGAAACATGTACATATGGTTTAAAAATTCAGTTCCCAAAAATCAATGAAGACAATGCCTTGTAAATGAGCAATTTCTTTTCTCATGAGAGAATAAAAGGAACATGAAACCCATATCCCTGCACTGTTATTCTCTTGATGATATAGGAATACATTTCAGTACTTTGAGAACAATCACCTTATAATAAACAAACTGTCAATGGGTCATATGTTGTCTGATGTATTTCAAGAAAGGTGAAGATAACGAACAGTGATCAATCTCACAACTCCTATGAGCAATACAAAATACCAATTGTTAGGCCATTTGACTGCGGATTACTCCGTTTAGCTGATCAAGATAGAGGGCCCATGGCAGGTGTGACCGGTCGACAGGGAATGCTTGCTCCTCCTGGGCACATGGCCCCACCTCTGGTATATCCATGGGTCCGTCTTTGTGCAATGCTTTATTTGTATATCTCATAGGAGTTATGAGATTGATCACTGTACGTTATCTTCACCTTTTCATTTAAGTCTATGACGTATCCATTTTGAAACAGCTATATATTTCATTAAAAGAAAGAATGAGTATCAAACTGAGAAGAGACATAGATATTATTTTTCTTATTACAGATCAAGATAATGAACTTTGTTTAATTTCACGATACCTGATAATAAGTAGGATTGTATTATGTACAGGTATGTATAGGTTAGACTAAAGAATATAACATTTACATACTGTTTGTCAAAAAATATTTTAAACGAGTCATTCATCATGTGTTTAAAATATTCTCATATGAACTTGAACATTCTATTACCTTTATATTTAAGATTTTTTTTTACCAGTTTTGAGGTTTCTCTATAACAAGAGACTTTAGCAATGGAAATTATTGAACAAATTAGAACAATTTGGGAATTATTTGAACATACGAGACCTATTGAGAGTTTGGTAAAGCTTTATTGAGATTACATGACCGAAATGTTAGATGATTGAGAAGTTGACATTACATGTACAGATGTATATTTGAGATAATTTGAAAATGAAAATATACAGGAACAAACACGACTAACACACTCTGACAGAGTCAAGATATCTTCTAAAATCTTTAGCATTTCATTAATGATTTATAAGATTTTATGTTTGAGAACTGTGATACGTCATCAATTAGAATATGCGATAAAATTTTGCTATATGAGATTCATAAAATAATTGAGAACTATTTCAAACATATGACGCATTTTTTAGATATCTTTCAAAAGGGCATTAGTTGTGAAGTGATGGCAAACTTCATTTGATAGACGTTAATAACTATGATCTTGTACCACTCTTTCGATACTTCTTACGAGATCCTGAGACGAGCCTTGAAATTAAAACTTGGTGCAATGAGCCACCTTAATTGCTTCAGTCCAGTGATCGGGTTACGGTTACGTTACACCATGTCATTGAATAGAATACTTTGTTCATCTGAGACAATGAAAAAGAATGAAGAAAATCTTAACTACTGATCCCATGAAGATTAAAAGCGTGCATGTGAATCATTGAAGATATTCTAGAAAATATTTGACTGTGTTTATGTTCAGAAGTTTTATTTTCTGTTCTTTTACAAAGTATATTAATCTAGAAAATACAACACCATGCAAGCAAGTAATAGAAGTAAATCTGCATTATATCAGGAAACCTTTATATCAATTTGATTTTTGGTTTGGTTTTCTGGAATTTTCAAAGATATTTCCTAATATAAATTTACATCAAGGTAAAATCTGAAATTATCGCCCAATCCTGAACAAGCACAAATCTGCATTAAGGAACTATATCCACCGCATAGTAACTTAAAAGTTCAAAATTCATGCTTTTATGAAATTAAAGAGCCTGTTGACTGAAAAAATTAGATAGAAAGGATCAAGTGAGGGTAACATTGGAAAGGAATCAACTGGTCAGGATTTCGTTTTAGTCTTTTCAAAACACTCATCCATGTTCGTTCAATTCATGACTATAAGCCAACAAGTTGTTTTTCACACATCGTCATGCCATTAGAATGTAGATATAGGAAGAAACTTTTAATAAATCTCTTGCTATAATGCAGCATGATACACACTCTAGGTATTTATTTCAATATGATATTTCATATTTTTGTAATAACCAAAATAAAGTGTATGTGTATATGGACATATGTATGTAATCCTTTGATAATTTTACATATTCCCTTTTGCACTTGGATGTATTCTGGCGCATGTACACGGATGTAAAATAATATTTCTACACGAATATGTTTATTCTTAGTGCAGAAATTTGTTTCTAATCAGACTAGGTGTAAATTAACGTGTATATACGAGTACATCTACTCATAGTGCAATTTAATCATCATCACGTAATACATATCCATCAATAATACAAACGTGTTATAACGTTGCACCTCCCAATCATAAATGTAATTTTTCGAGTGCAATATTTTGTGTGGTAGTAATATTTCATGATAGAGAGCATCTTATACATAATCCTCCAATATGTTCTTCTTTTCTCAACTATAGTTCAACTGGACATGTCAGTACTATTGATGTCGATAAAGTTAAAAATGACGGCTTGTTTTAAAAGGTCATAAATTCAGAGAGAGTCCCGATCTTTCAATTGACGACAGAACTTCATATCCATTATGAATTATATCAAAGATTATACCAGACGATGAGCTAAGTATGAAAAGGAAAAACTTGATACCTTGTCAGAATGGATAAAAAGTATAAAAGGAATATCAAAATCGTGTAATAATATTAGACATACGAAAACGAAATTGCGTATCATCAACCATGTGTTTAATAAACTAGATTAAAAAATTAGATAAAGTGCATGAAGAATATGAAACAACATTGTCTTTGTAAAGCTCATTACAACTGTATTTTAAACAAACCCGGCTTTAATTACACATTTGGTAACCCTACTTATACTTCGAGTTCCTTTTCAAAAGATGAACTACTTCAAAACCATGCTTCAGTTTGAAATACATTCAATATATCGGTGAATGGGATGAATGGATATGAAATGCCGTACCTATACTGGATTCTAAAAATTCATAAAACCCTTTACAAACAGAGATGCATTGCTGGATCCCATAAACGTTCTACTAAGCCCCTATCTTTGCTCCTCATAGAAATATTGATTGCTGTGAGGAAAAAATTCAAATGTATTGTACCACAACACCTGTGAGATGGGTTGTAGATCAAATGTGGATTTTTAAAAAGTCCAAAGAACTTTCGGTAAATTTGAAATCACAAACCCTTTACAAAAATCAACAACATTAAAACACATTACTTGAAATTTTTCTACTTTACAAGACAATTCCTCCGGAGAAATTGAAGACCAAGCTTTTTGACATCATAAACATCTGCGTCTTCAATAAAATTGTATCACGGGAATATTCATATTCTTGTGATTATTATTCACAAAAGCCATTTCGTTCAAGCTTTTGTTTATTTCTCGTAGGCACATGATCCCACGTCTGGCGTGTCCAGGGTCCGTAATTTTATATTCTTTATAGGAATTATGAGGTTGATCACTGTTATTTATTTTCACTTTTTCATTAAAAAGACGATGAAGTTCCTCATTGACAATATTTACATTGTTTTTGGTGACCAGGTCTTCCAAACGTCTGTTGAAATTCCAATGGGCACGAATTGTGCTCCTTTATTAGGTGACCTGATTTTATATTCTTACGAGGTAGAATTTCTTCATAAGCTTCTACATGAGAAGAAAAATATCTTGCTTTGGCTTTCAACTCAACATTTAGATATATTGTAATCAGTCATCCAAAAATTTATTCAGATGAATATAAAAAGAGGAAAGACATAAACACCATACGCAGTTGACAATGGAACATTGGTAGATAAACATATGATTTTGACGATGGATAAACGGAAATTATCCGGTTTGTCATAAGGCTGACTTGACATGTATGTTTAAGAAAATATGAAGCAGATATCGAAGTTTTTGTGATGTCTTTGATTTCGGATATATCGAATCAATATAGGAATAATGATGGTTATTGTTGATAGGTAAAGCGTCGTCGATATCTCTTAATGTCGAGCTGAAGGACACAAGATACACTTTTCACATAGATGCTTTTTAATAAATTCTGCGTCATAAGAATACAAAAACCAGAAGCATATTTCGTTCTCATTGGGATACCAACAGACTGATCACCAAAGACTACGAAAACATTGTAAATGAGGAACTTCAGCATCTTTTTAATATAAATCTATGGATACTTGCGATTAATCCATGATGCAGAAAGGATGAGAAATAGTAAAACTTGAATTTTTTTTTAAACAAACTGCAACATTTGGTGGCGAGTATTTGGCACAATCCATTTAAAATTACAATCTACCCCTGCGGCCAACCCGAGGATTCACTAAGCACCCAGGGATTACCTCCCTTTGACACTGGCAGTAAGCGCCCCCACAGGTAACTGTGATGGGAACAGACCTCTTGGTACCCCCTTTCAAGAGTGAATGCCACATACAATGAGGAATTTCAGTTCTGACTCGAGTCCTAACTCTATCCTGTCTCCACCGGTGAAAATCTTGGTTAAGACCCCCAGGGGTAAACCCAAAAACTTGTCCTTGGTACAGCAAGGATCAAGCCGGTCCCTCAGGTACCACTGAGGTGGACCCAAATCCTCCCCAGTGCTGAGGATAGATTATCCAAAGTTTTGAGCCAGACATAAGAGAAATCCTCATTTATGGTAATCCCCGAGTTCCGCCAAATGGGCTTGTCTATACAAGCACACCCGCCACCAAGCGTTATCAGCTATAACCATGATAATTAGTTTGCTAATAAGCTAATTTGAAATCCCAACTTTTAAGAGAAGACATATAGTTTAAGCCACGAGGGAGAGGTAACAAATCTATATTTCATCGGGATAGACCTTGATATCCTGCTTAGACAGCAGAAAGGTTTCCAGTCCCCCTTGTAGATTGTTGAGGAATACACAGTTACCCAACTCATTAAGATAGGTACCATCGTACCTGAACAGCTGTTTGTTGGCAAATGGGATTGAAGGGTATCGAATTACCAGGCTTCCTCTTGTTCTAAAAACTGTTTGACCTTGCGGTTGACATTCTTGCGCACGGCCTTAACCTTAGATGCATCTTTGGCACTGCGCCAATACAAACGTGGTAGCATGTCAGACCGTATGATTGCCAAGTTGGGGGCTAACAATTTGCATCTTAAAAACGAACATTTGATGCAATGGAATAGTTCCAATGCAGGAACAATTCCTATATCATAGGAACCCAGACGTACATCTAGGTAGTCTGGGGGATATGTTTTTAACTTTTGTTCAAACAAAGAGTCAAAGTCTTCCCATTTCATTCCCCTTGTTCCAAACCACAGTATGCTGACGTTGCTCAGTTGCAAGTCCATGTGCTTCCTTCCTGGACGTTTGATGACGCTGCATATAGCCCAGTAGACAATTGAAGAACCAAACACCCAAATGATTTTCTTTCTACTTATAAAACTTGAGGTTTGTTGGTACATATGAAATAAGCAAATGCTAATAAAATGGAGTTAGAGAAATCTAATATATGTGATGATGTGATGTAAGCGCTCGACTTGCACCTTCCCCAATGCTTGATTGTTTGATCTGGAATGATCCTCATTACTGCCTCGGTGGCAGCTCCAATGCGAAAAGAATGTGATTTAAAACGTTCAGTGCTAATATGACAAAAAGCTCAAAGATTTAGACAAGAGAGCAGCAAACTGATAACGCGTGAGGGGATTACTGTCAAACTGCACTAGCAGCGGACTATTGGATGGTAATGTGGTGTTCCCGACTGATAAATACTGGTTACGTGCGGATACCGGACAGGCAACATTCCCTGTTTCTGAAAGAAACAAAGTACATGATCTAACTAACTGGTCAGTTTTGGATTGTCGAATTGTAAGTTTAATTAAGCGACGGCCATTGGATCTAACAATGTCGATGTCACTACGTCGCAATGGTCTTAAGTCAGAACTCTTAAGTGATGTAGTTGTTAATTCGCCTACGCGCAGGAATCCAAAAAACGCCTAGCTAAATGCAGCCTGAAATAGGCAAATTTCGTAGGCTTGATGTATAAATGCTGCCCAGTGCCTGCATGATCTTAACAAGGATGTTATATGTAATTGGAGCTCGAGTGTCTTGAGTCTGTGTTAGCCTCTTTGCTCCCTCCAAAATTTTATCGACCAAGAAGGATTTGGTATTGTCCACCAGACCTTGAATTTTGAACATGTAAGACAAACCAGATATATGAGTTCTCATACAAGAGGGTGGCCGACCTTTGAGAGACAAGTATGCTAAAAATTGCACAATGTAATTCATTGGTACTGGCCATACAACTGTAGTATATGAGTTTTCATACAACTGGTAGTTGGAATTGATACCTGAACTGATTAAAGCTTGCACACGCTGTATTATTGGTCTGCCAAGTTTTGTCGGCCACATATGCCTACATTAGTCTGCTAGCCTTTTCCCTTAAACCTGCCATATTTCTAGGGGAAGTGGGGTAGGCACTGGATTTGCCCGAGGTTCTAATGTCCGAAATCGAGACCACTGACAACGAGAAATTGAATCTGCTATGACATTTGATTTAGTAACTGTATACTCTGCTCTGAATATGATATTAAAGGTTGGGGTTTGAAGCACAAATCGCCTGACCCAAACCATGATATCTGGAGATTTGGAGGTTTGTTTATTCATGATAGAGCAGCAGCCATCGGAAACATTTGCAAGAACGTCAAATCCTGAAGACTACCCAGCTCAGCTAATTTGCTCTAAAACAAAATACCAAAACCACCTGACTTACCATCAGCACTAATCGTGTAAAATTAATAGTTTCATTAGCAACTCAAAATCTATCAGGAAATATAGTAACCCCATTGTATTGACTAAAGAATTGTAACCACATCTCCAAATATAACTTCATGGCAGTAGATACCCTAATTTTGAAATTAGGCCTCTTAACTCCAATAGTTGCATCTATCAGCCTCCCAATGAAAGCTTGACCTGCGACTACGACCTGACAAGCAAAGTTTAATTACCCAATAATAGATTGCAGATCATGTAGAGTAATTTTCTTAACACCAATGCAGTCCTGTATTATCTGAACCAACTCTGTCAATTTATCTTGAGGCAATCGCATCTGCTTGGATAAGGTGTCGAATTCAACATCTAGAAACAGGACTTTAAGTAGATCGAAGTCACCTGGGTTGATGGGCAGTAAACGGAAAGCACTTTTGAGGTCAGCTTTAGCTAAAATGCCCCAATCTAAATTTTGGATCATAAGAACTGCTTCATCTACATTACTATATTTGACAGTACACATATCTGGGTCAATAAAGTAATTGACAGACTCGAATTCTGGATATGATAGATGATGAATTAAATGTTGGTCACCATCTTTTTGGGTTACAAGTCCGACTGGTGAAACTTTTAAAGTAGGAAAAGGAATGGCCTCAAAAGGACCTGCCATTCTACCCAAGCTAACTTCCTTATCTAACTTTTGTTGTACCACCTTAGGTGTTAAGCGTGCCGACTTCAATTTTATAGCTTCCTCATGTGTCCTTGGGCCTGCATAATGGAGGAGGGAACTAAATTTGAAACCATGCATGATCTGAATTCTATCCGGTATAACAGGGTGTGATGAAAGTGCATTACATAATTCAAGATATTTGGTGGACGTATACACTAAGCTGTACAGGCGAATTCCACTATTGGGGACAGTTTGCTTGAGGGTGTGATCCGCCACAGGCTGAGCATCGATGTCGAAACTTACAGGGGTTGAAAGAACAAGAGTCCCTGTTGAAGGCGTAGCAGATACCCATTGGCTTTGAAATTTAGTTGGGGACTTGGTTATATTTGACCCCGTGTCCCCCTCCCTGGGTGTTATGTCCCTGTGTGCTTTGTTGTTTTTGTCTAAAATTGCTATGAAAGGGAAAATTATTTCCATTGTTGACCATATCCCTGTCAATAACCTGAGTTGACTGCTCAAGCCATGGGGCTGATATGTACATGGCCCATAATTCTGAGTCCACGACGACGACCCCCCCCCCATGATGAGAATGGGTACCGCTATTTTTTAAGGCGATATAGCTCGCCATACTTGGACCAACCAGTATGATCCACTCTGCTTGCTGCAAGGCGAATGTTATGCATATATTTTAACAGTTCCTGACCACTGTCCGGGAACTTCTCTAAATAAATAGACATGCAAATAATAAAGGCTGTTGTCCAAGTATGAATGCTGGTTATAGTTTTAAGCTGCAGCTTTACAATCATGATTTGCCCATCCTTGATAACAAGCTCCCCAGTAACATAGGGGTCAGTGCGCAAGTCGCGGGCTTGCTTCAAACGGAAGGGCAAATCAATTTACTGCCCTGCCCAAAGTTTAGATTTAATGGCCTGAGGTACATGAAATCCCACTGAGTCAAATATGCTTAACTCGGCATTTGGCCGACTGACCTTAACCAATTCACCAAACGGCAAGTATATTAATGTTTCATGATTTTTGCCTGACTGATACATAGAATCATCACTGTCAAAGTTGATAACAGGGTTACCTGTTGACCCTGTCCCGCTTGGGCCCAGTTGCGTTTTACATACAGCACCGATACCCTGGGAAATTGGCTCGGGCGGAAAATATTGCTATTTACCGACTTGCACGGATGTTGGCGCTAAGGGGAAATTGTTGAAAGGTCATGCGTTTCGATCATGTTGATTTGGGAAATGTATTTTGATTTCAAGTTTACTAGATGTTCTTTTGGAATTTTCTAGAAACGAAATGCCCTTTACACCACTTCTCGCATATGTTGTGGCACATGTATGCCATTTTCATTGGTTTTGTGACATCTCCACAGAGGTGTAAACGATAAAGAGTTACCGTATATGAAGTAACACACAATAGTAATTAATTATGAAACGTTTCAATTAAACCAACTATGAGGCATTGTATTTAGCATTAAACAATCTCTAAAAGTATTTGTCCTTTGTTGCATTTGTCAATTTAATGAAAGTAAATATTTTAAGGATTTTTTTTTTAAATTTCCTTTCACAACAATAGGGACATTTTTGCAACTTGGGGTGCTACACACCTTCTAATCAAATTTATATGCTGCGTTTGAACTCTTTTGCGAGCGTTTACCATTATAGTGTTCATCACAAGTAAGCCACGTTACACAATATATTATATTTAGATCACATTTAACCATGAAAGAATAGATTGAGGAATTCAATTCCATGAACTCACGACAACAACAAGAACAAAATGATTCAGCATGAGGCTTTTAATCATAAGACAATTCACTCATACAAAAAATCCAAGCTTGATGAAATAAAACACAATTATGAATTTTAAACATATCAACAAATTGCAGGCACGCATGCACGTACGCAGCCACACACGAACACGTACGCAGCCAAACACACACACACACACACACACACACACATACACAAACACACACACACAATGTTCTTAATATGCACGATAAGATATGTTAGAAAGCGATTATAACTAGTTAATCAAAATGTCATGATACTATGCATTTAGAAACCAACGACAATTATTCAAGTCAAGGTCCCTTACTTTTGGAATAACAACATGATTATTATTGCGACCAGAAACACAAGAATTGTTGTCATGATGTAAAACCATGTGCTGTTGTCATTTTTATCTGGTTTTTTATAAAACCTTTTCTGGATTTTTCGGAATATAGATTCATTCCTACTTTCAAAATCCACGGATTGCAACACTGGATCCAGTACCTGTTAAAAGGATAGAGTTTTTGGTGAAATTCAGTTACAGTGCAATAAGAAATACGACAAATTTTCTAAATGTCCTCTGATAGAAGCATATCAAATGACTGCAAAATGAATAATTACCCAGGTGGAAAATTTAGAATAATCATACCCCATGGTATTTTGTACAGTGTACATATACTGTAGATTGGGAAATAATCACGATGGTTTTAATTTCACTATGTTCACGATTTATCTTTTCTTCGTGAAATTAAACCCATAGTGAATAATGAAGTAAAAATATTTGAATGCGGCTATAATTAAAAACAAAGAGAGATAACTTTTATTTTTGTGAACCGGATACTATGATCAGCTTGGGAAAATTATTGAATAGTTACATCATTTAACATATGAATGCATACACACAATATGACATTTTAGTATACATGTACTTGTATACTCTTAACTGCTTTTACACTGCAGGTCGCATTGAATAATATACGGGCCTTATCAAAAGCCCTTGTTATTACTTCCTTGTCTTGACCCAGTATATCAATCATTTAGCGTGGGTCGGTTTTATTTCCACAACCGCAAGTCGATTTCAACATCCTCAATGTCGACACCTTTTCTAGAGAAGTTTTTATTTCATTTGCATAGCATGTCTGGAATTTGGATGTAAACGCGTTTTAAATCGTCCGTTAATCTGAATATCAAGAGGCTGCAGGTTGTTCGTACACGCAGTGGGGACGAACACCACTTGAATTCCCTTTTCCTCCAGCATAGTAAGTAATGCTTTGTATTACGTAATCCCTAAAACTTGTTGATAATTGTATATCTTATAATTTTAAATGTTTTGATACTGACAGCCTTTTTTCGACACTGTCTTTAACATAACTGTCTTTGGACGCTTTTGAGACTCATCTTCCATGCCTTTTCCAACACCTGTCGTTTACATCTGACTGAGCAGCTGTTGTAGCGCCTCCTGAACGCAACGAATGAAGACCTATATTTACGATTCCCATGACTGATTTTAACTTGGATACCATACACTCTTTTGCGCGGGTATAACTCAGTTTTAATTTTGTGAATGAGTTGCAGCCCATATTTTGATTTGAACACTGCCTTGAAAAGAAAATCATTAGATTAAATGTCTACTTTCCCCAAGTCTGTGTAACGCTTCAACATTTTAACTGGGCATGCTGAAGTCGAACCTTCCGCGATAATAAGTATTTCGTTTCCTTATCTGTATTGATCTGATTTGCTTTTCTGTATATTTATTTGAATGTAACCTTCTCTGTAAAAGATATCTGAACAAGGTAGGGAACTGAATTCGTCAAAGCGAAGGAATCCTGCGAATGATAGAAGAACCATACACAAATCTCGCACGTCCGATCAATCTGTGCTATCTTTATACTTGTCGCACAGCTGAATTAGATCACCAGTTGAAACCACTTTTTTCCCCCACTGTTTTAGATTTGTTGTGTCTTTTCGAAGATTCTAACAAATTTGTAACAAAAGTATAATCTGTGGGATCTGGACGTCCTAAAATAGAATGCGCCCATTTTATCGAGTAAATAACACTTACAACAACGTGGTAAGAACATCCTGAATTAAGAAGGTGTGTTATGTATAATGCGACATGTAACGAGTTCGCTGGAATAGGTTGTTTTCCTCTTGAGTTGATGAAATTGCACCATCGTTTGAAAGACGAAACATACTATTTGCTAGTGTTAAGTGCTGTTCCACGTAAGAATCATGCAAAGGGTGGCACATCGACCGTCAGGGATTGAATCGATACTTATATATACTTTAGCACTATACATAAGAACACTATATGTGGTACTATTTTTTTCATCTGATGCATACCTGCAGAGATATGTTACTAAAAATAGATTACCCCCACAATCAACACAAAATAGCTAAAAATAGGCAATAAATTGTATAATCAATATCGAGAGGAAAATACCAATATATTTTGGTCAATAAAAATATACTATGGCAAATAAAGTCCCCTTTTCCTTTATGCATTGCCATAGTGACAATATCTCACTTGTCTCCATGACAACGGTTGATTTTATTTGATGAATATGGTTTTCTTGAAAAAAACCATCCAATTTTTAAAATTACTTTTCTTAAAACAGCAAACACTTACAATCGTATGAGATTTATAAAAGGGAAAAGGGGATTTTGTTTAATAACTTTTCATTTTCAAAAGTGTGGAAAATTCATTTTTTTTTTTCCAGAAATGCCTCCTTTAAAATGGTGAAAAATTCCGGGAAAATGAAAAAAAACGAAATATATTGAAATCATTGAAATATAATAATTGTGCATTAACTTATCATCTTTAATTATTTTAGCTAATGATTATATCAATGTATTTTCATTTTTGTTTCTTAAACTATCGAAATATGATATATGATCCTACCGAATAGTTAAAACAAGATTTCTAAGAAATTTAGGTCGGGATCGAAATTCCCATTATACCTAACCCATTTGTTTCCACTATGAGTTGTACAGACGAATTTCAATTTGGAATTGGGAGTTGTTTTTAAGCTTACCTTTGTAAGTTTTAGTGAAGAGGTTATGTTACTGTTACATGTAAAGATGTGTGGTTTATCAACGCTAACGATCGGTTAAATTTCATATGAAGCACCATGTAAACAAGGTAGGGCCTATAGGCTATCTCTTTACCACGGGGGCTCAGTCTCAGCATTCAGGTATTCTTTAATCTCTTTAGAGAAGTAGATCACAGTGCATGGTCATATTTTGGAATGCCTGATGACTTATACTTCTATACTCTAACTGGTAAGAGGCAATACAGTTACTAATGTATCTACCAAAGAAACAGACTCTAGTTCATTATTGCTAAGTTTTCTGGCAGATATATTGTGTTTTGTAGAGTCCGCAACCCTGTAGAGTCCGCAATGGCTTTTTGATTTCATAGATTTTTTCAAGAAAATGTATTATGATTTATCTTTATGCTAACTATAACTATTCAAGTATTTACTTTAAACATGTAATGGATTAAAATATTGTGAAAATATATGTTCAAACTCAGAATTTACACCCATAACATCTAGTGTATACATATAACCCAGAGAGGTTAATGAAATGAAGGGAGAAGATAGAAGAAATAGGGTGAAATTAAAAAAAAAGTGAAGCTAAAGAAAGACAAAATAAGGAAAAGGAGAAAGAGAGAGAGAGGGGGGAGGTATTAAAAAACAATCCCCAATTTCTTGCCACACTTGGAAAAAAGAGATTACATGAATAAAAAAAAATACAGACAGAAAGAAATCTTGAGAGAAAGAAAAGGTTGAAATTGAAAAGGAAATGCAAGAAAAGGTGAACACAAAATATTGGAAAGAAAAGAACAACTTTAAAAAGGAAAGAATTAAAACCAAAAAGGGCAGAGAAAGAAATGTTATTTGTGACAAACATAATTTTCAGATCATAGCTATGGACAAGGAGAAAGATGAGGTTGAACACCTCTGAAATCTGAAAAATTTATAGTTTCTTACACGAGAGAGAGAGAGAGAGAGAGAGAGAGAGAGAGAGAGAGAGAGAGAGAGAGAGAGAGAGAGAGAGAGAGAGAGAGTAAATAATAATAATAATAAAAATATTTTGATGAGGTAAACAGGTATATTTTTTTTTAAACTTCACTGTAGTGTGAGTTATCTTTCCTTTTTATCTTGGGTTACCTATCCTTCCTAGTGCATATATTTATATAAAATTAGCTAATGAGTTTTTATATTAATTAAATTAAATCAAATTACTTACTATTAAGTTTATGCTATATTTTTAAACATTCGCATAGAAATGAATATGCATTCATTAATTATTTGATGAAAAAATTAATTTAATTTCGTTAAAACCTTCGGAAAGTTACAATTTTATATCACAAAGCTTAATTCAATGTGTTAAATGGCTTTTAGCGAAGTGCAAGCGTGTGGCGCACAAGTGTTTAACATTTTTATCACATTCATAAACTCCGTCTAAATCAAATTGAATTCTACTTGTAGTTCAACTACAGGAGTCGGAAATTTTTCTGAAAAGGTTTACAATGTAAACAACAATCTCTGAGATTTCGCTAAGCTCAGTGATTGTTGTGTACATTGCAGATCTTTACATGTAAAACTGGCGACTCGTGTGATCTCGATGTATTTAGATCCGCTGTTATACTGTACATGTACTCATTTGTTTCTATTTCTTGGGGCACTGCATTGATCAGTGTATGTATATCAGGTGTGCGTGTTTCAATGTATTCATAATATAAATATCAAGATTGCTTCATACATTTCATCCGTCTTTAAAAAAAACAATATGATTTCCATTCTGTATATTTTTATATCAATTTACCGAAATAACCCAATACGTCCCGCAATAGGGTCTGTAAGTCTCGTTTGGTTTCACTTTCGGTTTTACTACTTCCGGGTACAACAACGTGTGGAATAATATACGGGAAAGGCTATAAGCCCGTGAACTGATCCGACCGGAAACTCTGTGCACTCAAACACACACAAATTGCATACGTCATACCTTCTACTTTCGTTTTCCTATATATGATGCTGTACTCTGTTCACGGGCCTGATTCTAACACGAATTAAAATGTGATCCAGTTTCCGGGCCTGACTTTAATACTAATTAGGATAAGATTCAGTTCACGGGCTTCTAATTAGGATATGATCCAGTTCACGGGCCTGACTCTAACACTAATTAGGATGTGAACTGGATCATATCCTAATTAGTGTTAGAGTCAGGCCCGTGAACTCAATCACATCCTATTTAGTGTTAGAGACAGGCCCGTGAAGTGGACCATATCCTAATTAGAAGCCCATGAACTCAATCACATCCTAATTAGAACCCAGTGAACTCAATCAAATCTTTATTAGTGTTGATTCTGTACCTCCACTTACAAAAGATTTTTAATATTAATACTAGACCTTTAGTAAAAACGAAAGTAAATTGTATGACGTATGCAATTTGTGTGTGTTTGAGTTCACGGAACTTCCGATTGTATCAGTTCACGGGCTTATAGACCCTGCCGTGTTAATTTGTTGTAACAGAGAGTCGGTGCTAATATGTAATTTGGTGTATTGTTAAGCGATCGGCTGCATACATGAGACTGGGAAAACTCTGCCATGTAGTTTATTTAAGTTCCTAGTTGATGCTACAGTAAGGAAGCGGTGGATACAAAGATGTAGGTACGTAATATTATCATAATTCAACGAATAATCATGTCAAATTAACACACGTGTGTATAAACTGACAGAATATACTGGACGTGTTATTTAGATAAATCAGAGGGGGAGTAGGCCTACAAAAGATGTTGACAGACGAACTGATAAAAATAAAATAATGGGAAAAGAAATTACATGTACTAAGATTTCATAAATGGGGGGGGGGGGGTAAAGTTTTTCTTCGTTTATTGATTTCAACATTTATTAACATCTTTTACTACATAATTCCCTTTTGCCTGAAAAGGGGAAGGGACACTAATTTATTGTATCAATATAGAAAAAATAACCTTGCTAGGAAAAGGTTGACAGGATATCCTTGATACTACTTGCCTTTATATAGGTTCCTGCATGATTAAATATTGTATTGTGTTTCAAGAGAACTGGTATATATCTTTATTGTATAATTATATAAAAGTGACACATGGCCTTGATAAGAATGATTGTAACACTCATATCCTGTGCTTATTTCAGAAACTATAACTTACATTTGTTGTGTAGTGAGCCATTTTAAGTCAATAAAAACATCAATTTATGGTATATTACTTTTTTTCATAGATACAAAGTTACGAAACCTGCTGAAGCAGAATCATTTGCTTCAAACGAACATGTAGGAACCGAAGTTGATACTGCTACCAATATATCTGTACCAGACAACAATGATACAGCATCAAACCCTCAACATTTAAAAAGGTACAGTGTACGATACAAGTATTGTCAATACCAGATATTAGTACATCAAACCAGGAAGTTACAGTGGTTAAGTTTAGTGTCAGGTGGTTTTCTGTATTTTCTTCATTCTCATTTCAGTGTTATCTAAATTTATATGCACACCAAATTTTATAATGGTATTGTTTTTGTTCTGACAGCTTCCCTTGAAGACTAGGATGTTGTAACTTGCAGTGAGAAACCTGCATAATTAAAGGAAACCATCCATGACAATTGGGAACATCATAATTGAAAAACCCTGGAAAGGCATGTTTTAGCGGTTCTTTAAGGAAAAATGAACAATGCACTTTCTATACACTGACTAGTTATCAGATTTCACAATATTCAATTACCTAGTAATTTTTTTTTGGGGGGGGGGGGGGGGTATAAATGTTGCTGTATACACCATTTTCTGTGAATATTTTTTAATATATTCATGAAATTTTGTTTGAAGGGATCATGAACACTGTTGGGAGTGTCCATTCAACTGAAATATCAAAGCCAGAAGAATTGAAGATTGCAATGGATGCAACAGAAGAGACCTAATATGAGCAAATTGAATAGTCAGTCTTTCGCTTACAGTAATTACAAGAGTCGCCACAAAGGAAAGACTTTAATGTGTATTACACCTAATGCAGCTCATTTCCAATTGTGTATGCTGGATACAAATCTGATTTGGCAATTGTGAACCATTGTGGCATTTGAGAGAAGTTGCAAGTTGGTGATATATTCCTGGCGGACAAAGGATTTTGTATATTTGACAAACTTCCAAATGACATGACATTTAATATCCCATTCTTTCTTACAAATAAATCCCACTTCTCAAAAGAGGATCACAACTTTGCTATAAAATTTCCAGATGCAGAATCCATGTTGAATGGGAAAATGAGAGAATATTTTTTTTTTTTTAAATTCCTCAGCCATATTCTGTCATAGTATAGATATTGATCTGACAAAATATTTCAGCTTTGTGTGACCCATGTGGTTTTGTAGGTTCCCCTTTTGAAGGAGATTGCAGATAAATCCTACAAATTTATTAGATTAATTGCATGTATATATATGCTCATACCTGCCACATTGAATTTTTAAAGTTAAAAGTAATGAATACCATATATATGCAATATAACTTTTCTACATATTTATATAAATATAAAGCCTTTTATATTCATATGAAGCCTTTTGGAACGTCTCCATCAGAATGAAATATTCTCGAGAGGGACGTTAAACAATTTACAATCAAACATAAAGCCTTTTGTTCTCCTGAAGGTTTTCAAATCTGCATTATTAAAAAAGAAGTAAAATCCATTGTTTTTAGTGAATGCATGTAATTCAATGATTTTCGTAAAG
Organism: Ostrea edulis; assembly: GCF_947568905.1. Taxonomy (NCBI): domain Eukaryota; kingdom Metazoa; phylum Mollusca; class Bivalvia; order Ostreida; family Ostreidae; genus Ostrea; species Ostrea edulis. Next base: position 35,898,220 of record NC_079169.1, read on the forward strand.
CTGGACACTGTGTCTATACAAATTTTGGTTCATCTAAAATAAGAAAAACTCTGTCTATAATGTTTATTCAATAAATATACATGTAATTACATAACTTTGATAGATGCACCACTGATATCATAATAAAGTATATGTACATGTGGTTATGTGTGTGTGTTCTAGACTGCAAAAATACTTTATTATTATAATTAAACTCTATCACGCTTAAAAAGTTGACCATAATACATCTTTGTCAATGTATTTGAGTGTCACTAGGAATCCACACTAGCAAATCACAGCATTGGGTGTCTTTCAGGTGTTGTTGTCCTTGAATCTGATGCCAATATTCATATTTTGTTTTAATGGGCAGCAAACCATCTCTTACATCACATTCTAAAATGGCAATTGTCATTACATGTATTGATAAAATATACATGATTTACAAGTGGTCGGATTAGTGGTGAAAGTATTATACTGCAATATGCATACTTCTTTTGACATAGATGTACTGCAGTATTCAAAACTTGATGCAAGTAAAGTTTATAAAGAACATTAGCAGTTCAATATCACAATGAAGTCTAAGTAGTATTTGTATTTCATTCATAAAATGTTACTTTAAAGTTATAATAAACTTGGATACATCCATAATAATATATATGAATACATATATGTACAGCTAATGTACATGTATTAGGTACACATAATTGTTCAATCTATAATGCTGACTTACCAAGAGGGAAATCCCAACATTTGCACAGGCCTCTTTAATTGTCATTGTTCGAGCTGAAAATGGGCACTTAGCCTCAATTAAGAATTTCAGGGGTTGCTGAAAATGGCCTACTGCCCTTCGGAATGAGGATGCAGTTAATTCCTCCATTGTTGTTGTGACCTTTGACTGTGCCGACTTTGGATGTTTTATCCAACTACTGGCGTATTTTACATTGAACAGTTATATTTGCCTTCTTATATCTGAAAAATTCCAATATATCTACATGTAAAAATTTTATTTTCACAGTTTGAACCCATTTATTACTTACTTTGGGTATAGATAAGTTTATTCCAATTTGAGCCCAGAGGGCATAACAGCAAGACAGTTTATACCGAGCGAAGCTCGGACGGGCCGAAGGCCCGTCCGCGAAGCAAGGCTCTAAAGGTAACACGTATATAAAAGAAAAAAGTCAAAATCAGCAAAAGAAAAAGAGATCATCTCTATATACGTTCACTGAAATTTTCGTGATCCATATGGGCGCCGCCATTTATTTTTTCATTACCTGTTTCAACAGTTATTCGTGTTTTATTTTGAATGCCAATAATAGAAGACTCTAACGTGCAATTCGTAATTTAAACACTCAGTTTGTTCAAAGTGAATAGTATAATTATCATTGTAAGAGGTTTTAGCACATAAATACATATAAAACCGTAATACGACTAAATAGATGAACGAGTTCATGAGTTTCTTTAAATAAGAAGATACGATAAAATTACGGTTACTTTTTAACCATTTTGAATTTATTGGTTAATTTTGTTTGGTTTTAACTGCCTTTTTCGTTGCATACGGAATGTATTATTGTTGTTTATAATTGTTTGCTTTGAAAAAGAGAAAAAAGTCGAGGTTAAATGTGACGTCACAATGCACAGTTTACGTCGCCTTGCGGATCATGTAAAACTGTTGTCCCCATATAAACTCCTTTAATATTGAGATGTTACTGGGTGTTTAGCGCAAGGAAATTTCATTCAAAATATATATTTATAAAAGAATCATAATCTACCGTACTTAACGGAATTATGATTACCACTCGGGACACGGAGTTACGTACATGCTTCGCTCGGCCCAACGGTCACACCGTATACATATTAAAGAAAGAAATTTCTAAAAAGAAAGAAAGTTTACAACATATAATCTTATAATTATTATAATCATAATAAATATAGATCCAAACATGTATTGACATTATTTTATCTTTAAATTGTGAACCTGCCTTTGAAAATTTGCTGCCATATGAAGATCGACACTTATACTGCCCCACTATGGGCATACTGGCATCAGACATCCACATTAATGATGACTGCACAATACACAACACCTTTATCCTCAGATTCAAGGCATATCTATAAAATAATTTTCAAATCTTAAACAATCAACCCATCTGTGATGTAACTGATATAGATATTTACATTTAATGAGCTTTGTTTATTGAATATGTATACAACTGTACACTGCAGGTACGTACAAGTAGTATCGTTGCCCCCCCCCCCCCCCCCCCCCCCCCCCCCCCCCCCCCCTTTCTGATCGTACATTCGTATAAACACAAAGCAAGTTTTATGCATAATCCGTTTTTATTTTCAATTGGAATGATTTGAGAATATAAAAACGTATCGTACATCTCATTACGCTTTTACCAACCTGCTCTTTATCTGCAAGACGTACCCTCGTCGATGCTTGTACACTGGCAGTTATTACACGTAATTCGTCAAACACGAAGCGAAGAATCCTCGACCACTCCACTAAAGCTTCAATTCCCACGTTTATCTCGTTAAAACCTCCACATACTCGATTGATAACGCTATATCTATGTATACCACTCTCTACACAGTGCAATCTGAGATGTTGATGTACCCGGAAGTTAATAATCTCGCTAATTCTCGGCAATCACATGACGAGACTTACAGACCCTATGAGATGTCCCTCAGTGTCGCGTCGGCTGCTGCTTTGACGTTCGTCTGGTGTCCAGTTCTAAGTTTCAGCGACTTCAGATGGTGTTTAATATCTCTGGTAGATCTACACTCCCCAAGTAAAGTCAATCCCTTTTCTTTGGGGTATGCACCATATGGCGCGCATAAACTGCCAGCGTAGTGACCGACACTACACATCTCATTGCAAGGCTCTATTTAATTTTTGGATTGCCGCAATTTTCACGCACCAGCGTTCTTAGTTACGCTGTGCCATCTAGCGGTGTTTATGAAACTTCCACGAACGATAACTAAACTCACGATTATTCAGCGATTATTTATTATTTATAAAACAGGAATTAAAATTTTCCACACTTTTGAGGATTTAAAATGGTGATTCAAGATTTTATCTTGAGATATGTGTAAATGGCTCTTTATTTCAGTGTTGCTGTTTTGAGAATTTCTATTTGATATTCCCGACATTTTGTATGAATTAGTACATGGTAACAACTTTTCGATTTTTTAAATAAAAATTATACTGGGTGACAAAAAATGAAAATAAACAGATTGTCATATATTATGCACCCAACTAATTTTTTTCTAAAAGTTTGGCCCAATTTCGTAACATTGGATGTGCCGCGGAAATTCAATTTTGCATTATTCTTACGTGGAATAGCACTTAATACTTCTTGACTTTAGTTGATAATCACTCATTTTGGATGCCAATTCTGCATTGTCAACTCTATCGAGATCCAGTCCGGCTGATGAAAGTTTCTCTCTGATCGTCTGTTCAATATTTAACTCTGGAACAAAAAGATTCAAATGAAATATTGATCTCTAACATTATATACGAATTATGACCATGTCAAATAATTTACTTCCCCCGAATATTCCGTTCTGTCCTCTACCCCTTTCTGTGATACTAGAATTTACTTTTATTATATACCCATCAATGTATCGTTCGTTGATACTGTGGATTGCACAGCGTGTGATCCGCTTTTCCGGATCACCACACTGTGGTTTTCTGATTCCGTATCAGTATCCTCTGAAACTGCAAGCTCCGGTCAGCTCAGTATATTCCGTTACGTTACAACTCCCAATCGTAACTGCTTGGCTATTTCCGTAACCGGTTACGGAAAAGGACGAGCGCGGGATCCGATTGTACAACTCCATTATTCGTAGGGGAAAGTAGTCCCGGAGAATTTGACGCTGTACGGAGTTTGCTGAAACTGATGCCGTCACAATGACGTCACAATGCATAAACGCAACGTTATTTGTGGAAAATGTTGACCCCGTCACAAAACAAAACTGCGTACACAAAACATAATTTCATAGTATGTCTGTGTTTTTGATAATTTGGATTACATTTATTATCTTATAAATGTGGATTTAAAATGCAGAAGGGGGTATATAATAAATTTATCATTACTACAGTAACTTGATCCGAAGAGTTGGATCACGTCTCGTTGACAGGCGGGGATCATCAGATCAAACTCGACGCTTCGCGTCTCGTGTGATCTGATGATCCGCGCCTGTCAACTCGACGTGATCCGACTGTTCGGATCAAGTTACTCACAGAGTTGTGGAAAACTGCCGGTCATGCCGGCAAAACCGATTAAAAATGCTTGCGACCGGTATAAAAGCCATTGATGTCGGTCCAAATGACCGACCTGGTTTTTTGTTTTTGTTTTGTTTCCTGCAAGCATCGGCGCATTTTTCAGCGCAATTATCTTGTAAAACTAAAATGCGATTGCGTAATACTTTTTTCCTTACTGGTAAACAAGATCGAGGCATACCGTATTTGCATTGACAGACTGCCGGCTGCGTACCAAATAACCGCTTACAAAATTTTATCGTCACCTCATTAAAATACAGGTACTCTTCTATAAGAGATCATGAAAATTCTGTTCTTAACCGAGGGGCTGTGGAGATTTCACAAGCATAGAAATGGAAACTGAGTAAATGTAATTATGAAGTATATCGATGTTTAATAAAGGAAATAAATGTTGTGTACTTTTTGTTTTGTTTTTTAATTTTGTGACTTTAGATTTCGAACTGGCTTAAATTATTTCGGACTGGCTTATGTTGCCTTCTTGTCAGTCCGAATGACTGGCTATCTAAAAATGTTTTCCACAACTCTGCAGTTACTGTAGTAATAATATATATTTATCACCCCTTTCACCCAATCTTTCCAATCATTGCCTTTCCTCAAGGCCGGCCAGGATGGTGCCGATTGTGGAATAACCAATGTACCCCTAGCCTTATCATTCTGTAATTTATTGATTGTTTTGCTTGGAGGCGGAACCAGCCAAATTTTTTCTTTGCCCCAAAATTGTTTGAACGCATCTATGACTGCTGTATTAGGACACCGCCATCTAGAATTGAATTGTGAACATTTTGCGTTGTAATTTGTGGCAAATCTGTCACATGTGCGTTTTCCCCAAATTTTGTCCATTTCGTTAAAAACTCTGATTTTTACGCTCCAATCGTCACTATCAAAACATCTACTTAAAAAATCTGCTTTTATATTGCTCTTTTTAGGAATCCAAACCGTATTCAACTGAATGTGTTTGCTTTCGCACTTCTTTTCTATTTCCAATGCAATTTTTTGTAAGTCGAGTTTTTTGCTACCCACTTCTAGGATTCTACTAACATTTTTGCTGTCTGTATGCCAGGTCACTTGTTGACCTTGAATACGTTGTCCTATGGTATACAAACTCCTATTGACCGCCTCTAATTCCCTCCACCTTGAGCTTTGACTAGATTCCTCACTAGCCCACCAACCCAAAACATCTGGTATTTCCAGATTATTTGCAAATGCACCAAAACCTGAATCTGAGGCATCACTAAACAAATTTACATCTGCCGAATGTTGGCCTTTTCTGATAACTTGACAGTTTAAACTTGTTACGTTTTTAACCCAAATATTTAGCTCTTGTAGGGCATGAGAATGTAAAAATAATAATAAAATTCCAGCTGATTCTATCCATAATATCTTGGTATAGGAATCGCGTGTGAAAACGCACCGCATTTCCTATAGTGGCTTCCATTGAAATGATTTGACCTACTATACTTGATATGCGTTTGACATGAAAACATGTGCACCCTTGTTGAACTTGTAACAGAACCTCTTTGATACTTTTAAAAAGCTTGTCAATCCTATTTGCTGTAGCTTTCAAGACACCTTGTTCTGTGTCCCAAATGTAACCTAGCCAGTAGCCATATGATATTTCTTTGAGGTACCCAGACACATTTTGACTCTGCAATAATGAAACCCAATTCTATAAGATTTTTTTAAACCAACTGGCTAAAAGAAAAAGATTGATTTATTTCAGATGCCCCTTCTAGACCGGCGTCCAAATACATGAGAATGGTAATTCCCAACGATCTCCAATATTGAACCACACTTCTCATAAGTTTGGTAAATATAAATGCTGCCAAAGAAATACCAAAAGGTAGAATATTAAAATACGAAAATATTTTGTTTTGCCATTCATTTTTCCATTCAAAACCTATAAATGTTTTGTGGTGATCAGAAACTTCAATATGATGGTATGCTGATTTTAAATCAAAACTGAAGAGAAAATCGCCCCCTTTTGAACATTTCTCTGGCGACCTTGACATCTTCCATTCTGAATACAAAATTATGAATATGACCGTTAATATGTCTACATTGTCACATATTTACAGTGATTTTCTTTTGTTGTTCAGGAATTGTATCTGGTTATCATCAACAGTGTTTTTTATCGCATGTGTGATAAAACGAGCTCCTCCCACCTTGTTATTGCATGGGCGGTACTAACATCAGAATTACACAATAGAAACAAGACAGGGATAATTCAGTTTTCGTGAAGTTACTTTTGCTGTTTCACGGGTATTAAAGCGTGCGCCGATCGATGTCTGGGGTCTTGAAACAGACGAGAAGTGTTATCTAACAAAAACATGTATACACATACCTGTGACCGTTTTTGCAGTCAGTAATGTTAAATAGTTCTCTAGCTCTCTCTTTCATTTTATAAAGAGTTTGCTAATGCAAGTCTTTAATCCTTTTACCACTTTAATATTTGTGTTATACAGCCACCAATATGTGATAGATACCGCCAGGGATAATCAGTTTTCGTTAAGTTAGTTTTGCTGTTTTACGGGTAAAGCGTGCGTCGATTGATGATGGGCTTTGAAGCAGACAGGAAGTGTTAAGTAATAGATATACACATACCTGTGACCGGTTTTTTTCCAGTCAGTAATGTTAAATAGTTCTCTCTCTCTCTCTCTCTCTCTCTCTCTCTCTCTCTCTCTCATTTTATAAAGAGTTTGCTAATGCAAGTCTTTAATCCTTTTCCTACTTTAATATTTGTGTTATACATGTTTTCTTAAAACATTTGTACAAATACATGTATAGAACTAGTAATCCTAATTGTTCGCGAACAATTAGAGGGCTTTCCACCTAAGATGATTTAAAAAGAGATATTTAAGAATATTTACGATGATGTTAAAAACTCAAAACGACCTTGAAAATAAAAATAATAGTTTTCACGATGATCTTGACCTTTGACATTGACCTCATTTTGAAGGTCAAAGGTCATCGGTCTTCATGCAAATGATCCCATGTCTCTATCTATATTAATATAAAAGCTATAAGGTTAAAAAAAAGTTAATCAAGACATTCAGGGGCAACAACTTTGTTTAGCGGTTTTCGGTTCCTTTCGGTTAGCTTCTCAATGCTAAAAGTACTATGAAAGACCTTGAAAATGAAAAAAAAACCAATAATTTTGATGATGACCTTGACCTTTGACATTGACCTCATTTTGAAGGTCAAAGGTCATCGGTCTCAATGCAAGTGGTCCCATGTCTCTATCTATATTAATATAAAAGTTACAGGCTTAGATAATGATATTGGAAACTTTCAGGGCAATAACTATGCTTAAGGGGTTTCGTATCCCTTTGATTATTTTTTCTTTACAAGAGGGTTTTACTGTGAATTCATTAGCGAAGGTTTCATGTCTCTACGACTTTCCGTTAAGTAGGAGTAGCGATAACAAGGTTTTCAATGCGAGTCTTCGAAATTCACAGAAGGGTCAAAGTTCAAAGTTATAATGCATACTATCAAAACCAATCAAGAAGTCAATACTTACCCATATATAATTTCAACCCTATCTTAAGCAGGAAAGAGAGTATAAAAAGTGCTATTTTTTCCTCTTTTCTGATGACCTTGACCTTGACCTCATTTTCAAGATCAAATGTCAAGTATCCTATTCCAGTTGGTCCCTTGTGTCTACGACAAACCGTTCTGAAGTTCGACATGATTTACGAATAAATCGCAAAACATAAAGAGGCATTAACTCCCTATAGGGGACACCGAATCCCTTCATTTGAAATTCTTCGCTTCTACTAATTACCCTCTATGCTTTAGAAAAGGTTTCATCTTCCTATCATTTACGGTTAAAAAGTAGAAGCGATAACAATGATTTCTGTGAAAGGTCCAATAACTCCGTAAGGGGTCAAAGTTCAATTAAGTTGGGTGAACTGTATTCGTTTCTCAAGAAGTACTATATGATGGACTATAAAGTTTTTCGATAAGTCTTAAGACGAACATTTTTTTTTGACGGCAGGAAAATAATAAACAGAACAATAACAATAGGACTTTCCACAGAAAGGTGGAAAGGCCTAATTAAATTCCTGAAAAATTATTTATGAAGCCACCAATATGTGATTGATACTGACAGGGATAATCAATTTTCGTTAAGTTAGTTTTGCTGTTTTACGGGTAAAGCGTAGTAAATTTTATATACACATGCATCGTCCGACGATGGTATATGGCAGTCAACCATTATATTGAATGTATGGTTCAATAAATGTAAAATGAGAAGCTTTTGAAATATGTGACAAGTTGGTTATCTTCTAGCATCCTCGTAAAATTCACATTACCAGAGAGATGGGCGGTCCTTCTCTCACTCGTGCGCGGAGGCACACGCGTGACAGAAAGACCGCCCATCTATTTGATAATGTGAATATTATTTGGATGCTAGAAGATAACCATTACATCTAAGACCAATCTAGGTTTATTCAAAGCGTTGAACGCTACTGTCAGAGGATTTACTACAAAAGGTTTATCGCTGACTTCTGTCACGCAGACCTTCTCAATGAGCTTTTGTATTTCTAAAGAAACTATGTGACAATTGTCCCTGGCTGATCTATTGTTGTTCAGATGAACACTTTCAGGTAAATTTTTGAAAGGTATCTTATACCCGTTCTCAATGACATCTAAAATATATTTATTTGCATTTATGTCATGCCATTTAGTCAAATGACTTTTCAATCGTCCAACTGGACTTACACTTTCGTCTACGTAACTTTCCTCTGATTTTGTTTATAATATTTGTTCCGTTTTCTCTGATTTGAAAACATTACTCTCTAAGTAATTATGACTTAACTTTGATCCTATATCTTTATTGGGGCATTCCTTGGCCCAATGTCCTGCAAATCTGCAATCGGAAGCAAGTGTCCGGCTTTTTATTGGACTCTGTCACGCTCGGCCTGGTTGTTGTCTCCGAAACACGTGCTAACTCGTGGATGGGTGGATATGGTGTGCTCCGTCTGCTGCTTCTCGCTTTCTTTTCTTCTTTCATCCTTTTTCCGCTCTGAACTCTGCTTTCATTATTCTTTTTTCATCCTCTTTATCGGACGCCAACTCGTGTTGAGTGTATTCTTGCACCGTGCGCCAACCGGCCTTGGAAGAGTCGGCTAACTTTATGAGTTTTTGTCGATTGTTTAATAGTTCTATACCTTCTGTGTAGCCAAGTGACAAGACTTTTGTCCGTTTCTTTAATTTATTATGCCAAAAGGCAGCAGTGATCTAAATAGAACAAAGTACAAATCAGTAAACAACAATTATGAACTAGTTCTAATTGTAACGGGGACCGTTACAGATGTTCCCCAAACCTCCCCCAATTAAAAAGTGATGTCCTTGTGAATCTATAGCAAAAAATCATTTTATTTTAGCCTTTAATTACATGTAGTACGTTCAATATGGTCATTTCAGTACCAAGAAATGAAAGAAAGCGTTGCACGTACATACACGCGCACGCGTGTATGATTCCCAATTTTTGTTGATGTCGTTCAACAGGCATTTGTATCATATACCCACAGTATGAATTTCATAACGTTTCCACCACATATAAGGAAGTTATAGCGATTTTAAAATCGTCCAATCAGAAATCAGCACACGTGCATGCACGTGATGAGCAGTAATTCTAACCACAGCAATTTGTAAGGAGTACCAAGATACATCTAAACCCCTAATATGAATAGAATTTGATGAAAAACAAAAACGTTATCGTCCTTTAAAAATTGAACATTTAAAAAACGTTGCACGCGCATGCGCGTGTGCGTTGGCATTTTTTGTTACACCAACATATAGATACACATATTGTCTACATATGCTGTGAATATCATCTCATTCGCTTCATAAATAAGATAGTTACAAACGTTTTAGCATTATCCAATCAAAATGAAGCGCACGTGCATGCGCGTGCAAATTGGTAATTTTGACCATGTAAATCAGTTAAGGGTCTCAATATCTACCTATGATATGAATTTCAAGCCATTTCAATGAACAACAAAAAAGTTAGACTGATTCCAAAGTTAGCGTACAAATTTTGTAATGCGCGTGCACGCGCATGCGTGCGCGTGCTGGCAAAATAACTATTATTTTTCATATGTACAAATGATGTACTATCATCCTATTTAGGTTTTATATCGCTTCCTTCAATATTCTGATTTTCCAATTTTTGTACCAAAATTGCAATGCACGTGCACGCGCGTGCATGCACGTGCAAACAAAATCACTATCACTATGCACATCTACAAACGCTATACTATCATCCTGGAAAGTTTCATATCGATCCCTTTTGTAGTTTCTGAGAACACTACCGGACAAAAAAGTACCGGAGAAAAAGAATAATAACTAGTTCTAATTGTAACGGGGACCGTTACATATGTTCCCCAAACATCCCCCAATTAAAAAGTGATGTCCTTGTGAATCTATAGCAAAAAATCATTTTATTTTAGCCTTTAATTACAAGTAGTACGTTCAAAATGGTAATTTCAGTACCAAAAAATGAAAGAAAGCGTTGCACGCGCATACACGCGCATGCGTGTACGATTCCGAATTTTTGTTGATGTCGTTCAACAGGCATTTGTATCATATACCCACAGTATGAATTTCGTAACCTTTCCACCACATATAAGGAAGTTATAGCGATTTTAAAATCGTCCAATCAGAATTCAGCACACGTGCATACACGTGCTGAGCAGTAATTCTAACCACAGCAATTTGTAAGGAGTACCAAGACACATCTAAATCCCTAATATCAATAGAATTTTATGAAAAACAAAAACGTTATCGTTCTTTAAATATTGAACATTTGAAAAACTTTGCACGCGCATGCGCGTGTGCGTTGGCATTTTTTGTTACACCAAAATATAGATACACATATTATCTACGTATGCTGTGAATATCATCTCATTCGCTTCATAAATAAGATAGTTACAGACGTTTTAGTACTATCCAATCAAAATGAAGCTCACGTGCATGCGCGTGCAAATTGGTAATTTTGACCATGCAAATCAGTTAAGGGTCTCAATATCTACTTATGATATGAATATCAAGCCATTTCAATGAAGAACAAAAAAGTTAGACTGATTCCAAAGTTAGAGTACAAATTTTGTAATGCACGTGTACGCGCATGCGTGCGCGTGCAGACAAAATAAATATCATTTTTGATATCTACAAATGATATACTACCATCATATTTAGGTTTCATATCGATCCCTTTAATATTCTGATTTTCCATTTTTTGTACCAAAATTGCAGTGCACGTGCGCGCGCGTGCATGCACGTGCAAACAAAATGACTATCACTATGCACATCTACAAACGCTATACTATCATCCTGGAAAGTTTCATATCGATCCCTTTTGTAGTTTCTGAGAACACTACCGGACAAAAAAGTACCGGAGAAAAAGAATAATAATAATAACTAGTGATCCTAATTGTTCGCGAACAATTAGAGGGCTTCCCACCTTCTAGCGGTTTTTCAGTAGTGTTGAAATGCTAAAAGCCCCCCCCCCCTACCCCACCCCACCCTCACCAAAAAAAAAAAAAAAAAAAAAATGGATTTGGCTAGAAAAGAAATTCAAATTTGCCGCCTAAATTTGAGTGTTGAGGTGTGTTCAATGCTTGGTTTCGCATTAAGTACCCGTCAAATTTGAGGGAGAAAAGGGGTGTGGGTGTTGGGTAGCCAGCACATATGCACATATCAGGTAAAAGTGTAATAGGACTTGTGCAGGTGTTTGGGGTGACTTTAGACCTGTTAGATAGGATATTTGGAGGTGCAAAGAAACCGGATGTGCCATTTTCCTAGATTGTAGTAACTGCTGGTGCATGCTGGGAGTCTATAAAAGCCTCATGTTGTCAGATGTTGTGAAGATGCACTGGATTTGACCGTGTGTGTTGTGGATTGTGGAATTGAATATACAGTTTGTAATGGCTCATCCTATGTGTTCTAATTCACGGAGACAATGTCTTTCAGTCATTTCACCCAAGGAGGCATGCGTATATACGGATTTATAGGCTTTGACAACAAACAACCAAAATGGCGGCCGGTGAATTAGAAAGTGTCTGAGTGCATGTAGGATATCTGAACGGAGAATAGGAGTACTGCATCCCATCTGATCCTGCAGGTAAGTGTTTATTTGTTTACAATGACAGTCAGGGTGGAATGTCAATGAGTTCAACTGTCAAGTAAAGTTGCATCATCATTATAAAAAAAACAAACTTAGTCTTTATGTTGATGCAGGCAGACAATTGAATCTGGCCTATGTCTTTTCATGAATGTAAATGGAATTCATGTTTGATTGACAAGACAGTCAAGAAATGGAAGAAGTGGGTGTAGGTCAGATGTGTAGGTGTAGGTCAGATTAGCTAGAATCCTGTAATTGTTGCATGGCATGAGACCGGTCAAAATAGTGTATTGAAACAGCTGATCACAATCAGATCACTTGAAGGGTGGGGGATTTCTTCCTTGGGGACGACAGGCGTGATGGGTGGGTTGGCCTTACTCGTGGAGACTGGCCCCTGGATGCGTGACCTTGACATTTGACCTTGACCCACTTTCAAGGTCAAACCTCAAAAACCCATGGGGGGGAGAAAGTGTGACCTTGACCTTTGACCTTGACCTCATTTTGAAGGTCAGAGAGGTCACGGGGCTTCGTTTAAGTGGTCCCGCATCCCTATCTACATCCGTGAAGAAGTTGTGGGCTCGAACGACGACGTCGGAGACTTTCGGGGGCGAGAACCGTGCTTCGGGGTTCTCGGTTTCCCCCGGTCAACTTCTCTGTGCGAGAGTGTTTCATCTGGAATTCGTCGGCGAAGGTCTCGCCTCTCCACGACTTGCGGTCTAGTGGGAGTAGCGATAACGGGGTTTTCGACGTTAAGTCGCCGCCTTTCGCAGAGCGGTCAAAGTTCAGAGTTGTAATTCAGGATTCCGAGACCGGTCCAGAATTCCATGCTGACCCATGTGATATTTCGATGCTATCTGAAGCGGGAAAGAGCGTATAAAAAGTGCCATTTTCTGGCCATTCTGGATGACCTTGACCTTTGACCTTGACCTACTTTTTCAAGGTCAAGGTCACCCAACCCGTCCCAGTGGGTTCCGTCTCTCTACGACGAAGACTTTAGGAGTCGTCAATTTGTAGGGGACAAATCGCAAAACATGAGGGGGCATTAACTCCCTTTAGGGGACACCGAATCCCTTCATTTGAAATTCTTCGCTTCTACTCATTGACCTCTATGCTTCAGCAAAGGTTTCATCCTCCTATCCTTTACGGTTAAAAAGGAGTAGCGATAACAATGATTTCTGCTAACAGGTCCGATAACTCTGTAAGGGGTCAAAGTTCCATGACGCAGGGTGAAATGTATTCGTTTCTCAAGAAGTGTTCTAGGATGGACTCTAAAGTTTTTCGATAAGTCTTAAGACGAAAATTTTTTTTGACGGCAGGAAAATAATAATAATAATAATAAACAGAACAATAACAATAGGACTTTCCACAGAAAGGTGGAAAGCCCTAATAATAAGAAACAGAGTAAAAACAATATGTTCCCAAACTTTGTTTGGGGAACATAATAATAATAAGAAGAAGAAACAGAGTAAAAACAATATGTTCCCAAACTTTGTTTGGGGAACATAATTATGTACAAAGGTATATCGAATGATGGTTGGTTGGTGATGTAATAAAGTAACCTAATACATGTAGTATATTTAAGTAATGTGTGCACACAACCTTTGGTCAAACCACTCAACACTAGAGTCATATGCAAGTATATATAGCGAGAGTAACACTAAATATAACACATGCTACTATTATGTACTCATGATAAAGTGTAAACACCAATACACTCAAACTAGTCAACTTAAAGCTGACATGAATTGATAAATACGTACACCTTTTTCATCTTATCCGCCATATTTCTCTCAGGTAGCCTAATTTACTCTACCCGTATATACCCCAAATGGGATTGTCACACCTGAGTGATTTTTCTAGGTGGACTCGACCAGTGCACACCTCCGATAGTAATATATAGGGAAATGCGAAACAAATAAAATCACATTTGAAAACATTATACTTTGCTCAAAATTACAAAATATTTATTGTATACCAATGCAACATTCCGAAAGTTTAGATAATTTAGAAAAAAAAAATGCAAAAAAAAAAAAAAAAAGCTTTTCTTGCATACTTGCAAGTGTAAGCAAGTATTTGCAGTTTCTTATGAAATAAATGCGGAGAAATCATTTGCCAATTACATACTGATAGAATGGAATAAGCAAAGAGCATAAAATATATTATTTATATCAATTCTTGCAAAATACAGGTCCATGCCATATGCATAATATGTAATGCACATGGCATATTCGCCACAAAAAACACCGTATCAAATACGGACGTCTATTCAACAGGTATCGGAGATGTGCACTTACCGAAAATATTAGATTCTCTTTATTCTGATAAATCCACGAAACAAAATGATAAACTCCATTTGTATCTCGTTAGAACTTTACAACACGTTGTCATTCCATTATGCAGACTGCGACACACTTCACCCGTGCCAAATAGGGTGTCTTCAATCAGGGGAGATGTCAGAGTCGAAAATTTTTCCTTTATTGAATGCTTGTCTGGTCGAGGTTTTGCAGTTTATAGAAATCGGGAATCTAATCATATACACTGAGCATCTGGTTGGATATATTGCCTGCTCAATTCAAAATTTATCGATGATCATATACAAATTTGGATATACAAATAAGGGAATTATGATCGAAAATATACATCTGTTTAAAAATGCGGGTATTACATTTTCAATCCATAATAAACAGTTGATTACACAAAGACACATATAAAAGGAAATGTATAAACGAAAATATAGTTTTATTGTTTCATTGGGAACCACATAATTATTTACGGTCTCTGTATGTCCATATTCATTGATTGAACAGGAGAGAGAGAGAGAGAGAGAGAGAGAGAGAGAGAGAGAGAGAGAGAGAGAGAGACTGTCCTACTTCGATGTACAATATCATTTCACAGAAGAAAAGAAAATTGATCACTGATATAATGGTAAGCTTACAAGCATAAAAAAAGTCCAGCTATATAAAAAAATTTTATTGACAATATATTAAAAACTTACAGGAGTTGATGCTTATAATTGAATTCATTACAAATTTAATATATATATATATATATATATATATATATATATATATATATATATATATATACCAGTTTAAACTGCATGTAGAAAATACTGACTTTGTATGTTAGAATAACGGGAAAAAGTAAATTATCAAAAAAGTGGGGAGAGCAGACCAGCCCAGCCTCCCTGCCCACCCCAACCCCTTGTATACGTGCCTGAAACAACACATCAATTCGTGTTGAAAGAAAGGAGCATATCTGCATTTCATTAAATTCCAAAGGAGCTCGAATTTATGTGTTCCCCTATTAATTATTTTGTATGAAAGATTCGTTCCCGAATTTAGAATCATGCTTTCAGTCAGAGCAGAAATGAATTAATTTTGAAGTACACCTAGTTTGAATGCAAATGTGGGGTTCCTTCTTTTAATTTCATCAGACTCATTAGAACCCCCTCCCCCAAACTATGCAGCTTTGTTTTTATTGATATCTAAATCGGCATATGAATCCGGATACAAATTATGTTTTTTCGTGATCATATAGATATCGATACTAGAAAATGTTTATACTCTTGCCTTTTGCATATCCTACTAATGCATTACAGTAGATTGACACTGTATCATATCAAATAAAACCTCAACACGAATTTTACTGATTTATGAATACTAACATCTTATCGAATACATTTGGATATGAAATTTCGACGTACAGCGGTATGTCTATTTTCAGAATATATCCATTGCGCCAGATTTATGAAATGAAAATAATCATTATGGCATGTTACAGAAAAGTTAAAGCACACATGCTATAGTCCTGCAATGCATGCATGCGATTTTTGTGAATACATGTATTTATGTATTCGTGAATGAAGTTCCTAGCTTAAAACTATCTTGGCCTTTATGCATTTTGTTTTGTGATTTTGGTTTACCATTCCTTACACTGTGTAAATGAAGGAAAACTTGGTAAAGGGTGCAATTCTACACCATACAATTAGTATGCATGCATGTGTTGAAGAGTAAAATGTACATGTAATAACCAGACATGTATCGTCATTTTTCATGGGGGGGGGGGGGGGGGGGGTACAACAGGATGAAAAAAATGAAAAATTGGATTCTTCAAAATTTCTTGCCATTCAAAATAATAATTAAAAAAGATGAACGAAAACAGCAATAAAATAAAACAAATCCGATGTTCAAAGTCCTAAAGTGGGGGTGAAGGGTTAAAAGAGTCTTTTACTTTGACTGCCTCAATAATTCCCCCCTACACTTCATTTTCTTCCATCGTTGGGGGTGGGATGGGGTGGTTAGAGTCCTCTACTATGAGTGCCTCATAATATCTTCATTTTCTTAATTGGTGGTGGTGTGTGTCTTCTACTATTATATCAGAACTTTCAAGCTGGGGTCAAGTTTGGGGGGGGGGGGGGGGGGGGTTATCACCCAATATATTTTTTACTTGCATTACAAAATAACGGCCTCTCACTTCTGTCGGCGCGGGTTCGAAACCCGCTCGCGCCGGTAAGTGAGAAAGTTTTCCAGTTTACTTTCGGAAGGTCGGTGGTCTCTTCCCAGGTACATTGTATCTGGTTTCTCTCTTCCACCAACAAAAACTGGGTGCCACCAGATAACTGAAAAATTGTTGAGTGTGGCGGAAAACATTAGGGGGAAAAATGGATATTGTTATCAAAAGTGGGGGACAGACACTCTTGTCCCCTCCCCTTGATTCTAAGTACTTTGTACTTGACCTTTGTATTTGGGAGAGGGCCTACATAGGCTATGCCTGTTGCCCAATCCTGTTGAGCTTCTCAATAAAATATGTTTAAATAAAAAAAAATTCTATGTGCTTGATAACTACGCATATGATAAACTCTCAATTATTACATTTTACATTACTACAATTTGCGTCGAGTTCAACGCAGAATGTAATAAAGCAAAATGGCATAGATATATAAGATCTATTGAGCGCCGAATTAGCATAAAATGAAGTAATTGAAAATAACATTATTTAAAGATATGTTTAATTTTTAATTATTGCGTGCTTTAAATGAATCAAATAAATCTGTATTATCAATTAATGAGAGCAATATTGAGTTACTGTTCTCTTATATTGAATTAACGATATCATTTGTCTTAAAGGTCATAGGAGACGATTTTCAAAAAAAATTTGTTTTGCACGAAAATGTGTTCTTCTTTAATTGCTTAACATATATAAAGAAGTCATTAAGAAAAAATCGTAAGGTAACAGGCGCTACAGACCGTCAAATGTTGCCGTGGTGTGAAGTATCAAAATAGTAAGATGACTTATCTCCCTTGCTTGATGACGTCAAAAGAGACCAGCCTGACGCAAATGTGTATTTGTTTATACTAACAACTGCGGGTTTTAGCCGTCAAAATGTTCAATGTGCTTACATTCAACTGTAATGTAGCAAGTCAGGTATTTCTATATACTTTTGTCTAAATGATCCAACGTTCAGAAAGACTTGGGTGTGAAATCTACACCGAGAACACAGAACTCGAAGTTGTTTGACAATCATTTTACGCGATTACATGGGTTGATGAGGATCAGTTTCGTTATTGTATTCATTCTACTTTGGCAAAAACTAATGGGTTTATGAAATTAAATCTTCGACCAGATGCAGTTCTTACTATTTTCGACTAGGCTACAAACCAACGGCAAGCAAGACGAGAAAATCGTGCAAAACGTTGACTGTACTGTAGGCCTATATAATGACGGTAGACTACATGTACACTGTAGTACAGATATTCATAATTTAGTATAAACATGATCTGATTTGTTTAGAAATGAAATTTGACTATGAAATAGTTATATGAAGCTTTTCTGATCAGAATTTTTCTCTCTGAATACATAAGTAAATAAATTGAAGGTGAATAGGTCTAACTTTATATGTTGAAAGTTGCATTATCAGACACCCCCCCCCCCCCCCCCCCCTCTTTTCTGTTTGAAAAAGAATGTTCAAAGCAAATGGTGGAGCATATTGAAATTACAAGTTTTTATACCAGGTGAAATAAACCAATTTTTACGGTCATGCAAGAGTTGGGGGATGATTTTTTTTCTTTAAATGAAGCACTAATTTGCACGTTGGTTTCCTTATTAGGGTAAAAAATTTAAACAAAAAATAACGTTAAAGGCCGACGATTTTGAACAACCGGTCGGTTGAATGAATCAACATGTAAGAATTAAAGCTCGATAAATTTATTTTGTATAAATGAGAACGTGAGTCATTGATAAATTAGGCAGATTATTCTTTTTTCTACGTTTTCTTGTATCCATTTGACTGCCTTCGTCGGATATCCTGTGTCCGACGATGTATGACAGCCAAACATACAGTTTCCGACGGGAGTTCCTGCATACTGTGCAGATTTTCTGGCTATGTACAACTTATGAACCGATCATCGTCCCACACCCCACGATGACTCAACATATTCCAAAATTGTTTAGAAAGTTTTATTCTGTTTGAATTAGTTTTTCTGGACTGCACACCAGAAATTCTTTGGCTACCTAAAGTTGTCTGTGTGACTCGTCCATAACGCATGGCCTACAAAAACAATCAGGACATTCGGTTTTTCGACAGTTCCTTCAATAACTGGTCCAGACGAAGAAATCGTTCTTCCTCTGGCTTCCAGTTCCAACCATTATACGCAAGAAAGAGCCCTTATAGCGGCTAATGTGATGGTAAATTATTCTTCATATAGGCCCTAATGTCGCAAATTTTATTGTAAAAGAATGTTGAAGCCATTTATATTTGTTAGATTCACCTGTTAAACTAAATAGCTGTACACGATACTTGTATAAAACTCCTATGAAAATAAATTAAAAAAACGACGCTCACGATGTGTGTAAAGGAAATTTCGATCTGGCTATAAAATATATCCGAGTCAGGGTGGAACTTGGGCACATAAAACCAAAGGGGGATGAGAGGGTGCCCACCTTTTTTGTCAGTCAACCTTCACCCCCCCCCCCCCTTGGAAAAAAAAAGATGATGCGTCGCTGTGTCTGCATGGGGTTAGAAAGCGCAAGAATAACTATCTATACATGTATTTCTCTTATTGTCATCAGAGAATGTACTCTGAAATTATCATACATTTATCATTAACCAGTCAGTATTGTTTCAACCGATTCGAAATAAATAGGATCTTGATCGATCTTCTTGTTCGTCCTCCGATGAAAAATCGTAGATGTGGCTGGCATTTGCATTAATTATGAGTTCAAAGTGATATCCTTGTATAACAAACTATGGTTCCCCATTCAAAAACTCCTCCAGTTGCGAATAAATCGTCTATGGATGTGCCTTTGTTTTGATTCGCAAATCTGAGTGTGGTCTCTTATGACGTCACAAATTCAGGAAATCAGGAACGATAATCGGGTAACAATTTTCTATTCCGACTACCTTTGCACTTCAATTTCTTCGAGTTAATATTGTTTTTAATCTTAAAAAAGTATTTTTATGAGGAGTCTATGAAACAAAGTTGATAATTATGGAGAGAAAACGTATTGTTAAAGACCGTCTCCTACGACCTTTAATAAGAGCGCGATTATTACAAGATCATCGTTTGAATCTCTCTCTCTCTCTCTCTCTCTCTCTCTCTCTCCATACACTCATGCAGTGTTGTATATGCAAATTATCTATGCACAAAGGATTTATGTACCTAAATGATATCCTGATTTATAAATCTGCAATACTCTGATAAGTAAATCATACAGTATAAGGATTCATGCACAATACAGGGTAACTATTCTACTCTGATACTTCCCCTGATTGAAGATAGCTGATGGGCACGGGCTAAGTGTGTCGCAGTCTGTACAATGGACAATGTTGTTTACTGTTGGAATACAAATGGAGTGTATCGTTTTGTTTCATGGATTATGCTAATAAAGGGAGTTTTACTACTACTTTGAGTATTTCGACAAGTGTACACGTACATCCTCGGTCCTTTACAGATATTACGAGTAGACCCAGGTAAATAGTCATCCGCATTCGATGCTTTTTCATGACGAGCGTACATGACCATGTCTTCTTTATACGTACAGTAGCATTTATGTATTTGCATTTAGCTTGAAGTAAGTGTGAATGGTATAGATTTTATACCCTTTGCTTATTCCGTTTCATCAATAGATCTAGATAATAGATGAAATATTTCTCTTCGTTTTTGTATAGTTTTGACATATTTATTGCAAATGTACGCACATTCACGTAAAG
This sequence comes from Ostrea edulis, assembly GCF_947568905.1. Lineage (NCBI taxonomy): Eukaryota > Metazoa > Mollusca > Bivalvia > Ostreida > Ostreidae > Ostrea > Ostrea edulis. The sequence goes on from NC_079169.1 coordinate 35,918,821, forward strand.
AAAAGGCATTCTATATTTATTTATCCAAAGCTTTTAGAATGATTTACTACTGTACGATATGTTTATTGTAATTTTGAGCACTGCATGGTGTTTCAAAACGTGATTTCATTTCTTCTTGATGTCCTATAAATTAGTATCGGAGATGTACGTGTTACCTGTCGAAGCTACCCGCACAGGTAAATCGAAGACACTGATGTGAAATGAAGCGTAGCAAAACTCGTCCCCTTATATACCATGCGAACCCTGATACATATAACAATAGAATATCCAACTAATATGGCGGATTAGCAAAGAAATATGGCGGACATAAAGAATTATACTATATTTATTAATTCATGTCAGCTTTAACATGACACAGATACTGACTCTTATGATATACAATCGTCCTAAGACCTAACTTGACTGTTTCAAATCAATAATAGAGGGCGAAGCCCTCTCACGGCCCGAGGGGCTGTGAGAGCGGAGCTCTCCCTATAGGTAACACGTATATACATGTTTAAAAGGAAAATATAGGAAAACAATGAAAAATTAAACCATACCTATGGAACTTGAAAAGTTTGGTACCAATGGCGTCGATTAGAATATTAGCGCGTGGACATGTATTCCTCCATTTTGTATCTCGTCTACCCTAGTTCACGTCGTTCTGAGATGTTGCACATAAAATTCGTAAAAGCATGTAAATCTTATTTTCTTAATCATATATAATCACTCCACGATTAACGCCATGTTTTTTGTTGTTGTTCAAACGCTATGTTTGTAAATTTGTTAAATAACGACGCTGAATATGACGTCACAATGTACTGTTTACATCAATTGCATTATATTTCCCGCGTTCAATATATATATAGGCGGATCAAATATCCAAAATTTGGATGCTTTGATACAGCTCCGTCCTCGTGCTAACTTCGGGTTGTTTTCGTTCTGTTTTGGATATAGATACTAATGCCAAAATTTGTTTGCTTCGCCCTCAAACACGGTCACGCCGTAAAACATATTATACATAGTCGCTACCAACAAGCAGACCTCTACATGTATACAGCCAAGAAAAGTAATAGACTTATCCATCAACATAATCACCATCAAACTGATATATCATATGGGGGTCACAAGTCAATGTTTACAAGACAAGTTACTCCCTTATTAAGAACAAAGATTACATAAAAATGTAATGAAGATCATAAGTATTTACATTTTGTGAAGTCTTATTCATGCAGTTAATGCATTCAATTACCTCTTATGGTGTTCAAATGAAAACAACTAATCGGTAAACAAACAAACAGGTAACTGATATCGCCCACTAAAATCAGAACCTCGACCTAATTCCGAACTGAGGAAACAATCGTTCCGGAATACTACATACAAAATTCCACGAGGTTGTTTCCATTACATTGCAACTCAAAATAAAGTTGTGACATTGACATTCATATCGTTATGCATAACTATAGCTGAAAGGTAAATTATATAATTGCCTACTTCATTGTCCTATCAATTCTGTCAACATAAATAATATTTCGGGAAATTAGTTCACCGAATACACAACTCGGGACGAAATCATGGAATTCAATTAAATGCACATACAATTATCATAATTTACATTATTGCAGACTAAGTAACAAGTAGCAAATGTACATAATATACACACCTGTATAACAGCAAAGGTTCTTAATAGTATAACATGGTATAAAGAAAAAGGCAGAGTAGCGGTGTGGTCTATGCTGCAGCGTAAAGTAAGGATGACGTCAGCCCTCGTCTGCACTATAACTACATCCGAAAAGTACCAAGACAATCACGTTCTGACAAAATTGGAAATTAATATAAAAATAATCAATTTGCACTTGTCTACATCTGTAACAGAGCCAAATGCTGCTTTTGCTTCCCCTTCTGTAATGTTGTTTTTTGCGCTCGTCATTTTGTCTTTAACAGAATTGTTGAATTTAAATTGGGCCTCATTCCCTTTTTTCTTGAAAACCAAAGAACTGTCGTTCGCTGTGAGTGGTTTGGAAAGCTGCTGCTCGTGCTGAACTTTTTGCTGCTTCGTTATCTTCTCTTCGAAAGATTGAATTTTGGAGTCTATAATTTCAGACATTTGTTTAACCAAGTCTTCAGGAGATAAAGCCATGTTGCCCGAAAATAAGGTGCGTCTGACACCGTGAAAGCGCTGACTTAGAATGACTATTGTTAACCTACTCTACCTTGATATCTCCATAACTCTATCAGATTGGTCGTCCTATGATCACACTGCGTATCATTACACCAATACATTCGAACACGCTTCTATCATACAATGTTTTCCCGCTATTCTGCGAAACGCGGGAAAACTTTGTTTTTGTACGTACAGTAATATGGAGCGCCAAATTAACATAAACTCAAATAATTGAAGATATCTTCAATTATTTGAAGATATCATCAATTCAATTATTGCTCTCTTTAATTGAATTAATGTGCGCATTAAATCAATTATTGCTCTCATCAAATGAATTAATGCGCGCTTCAATTCAATTATTGCTCTCATCAATTGAATTAATGCGCGCATCAATTGAATTAATGAGAGCAATAATTGATTTAATGCGCGCATTAATTCAATTATTGCTCTCTTCAATTCAATTGATGCGCGTATTAATTCAATTAATGAGAGCAGTAATAGATTTGATGCGCGCATTAATTCAATCATTGCTCTCTTCAATTCATTTGATGAGATCATCAATTTAGTAGAAATATTGCTCGCAATAATTAATTTAGAGCTCAGTATAAATAATTTGATGATCTCTTTAATTCAATTGAAGATATCTTTAAATCATTTACAATGCTTTTGTATAAGGAATTAATGCGCGCATCAATTCTTTTAAAGAGAGCAACAATTCAATTAAAGAGATCATTAATTCAATTGTGGATATGTTGAATTGAAGATAACTTTAATTATATAGTTGCTCTCTCTAAAAGAATTATTGCTCTCTTCAAATGAATTAAAGATATCATTAATTCAATTGAAGAGAGCAATAATTGAATTAATGCGCGCATTAAATCAATTATTGTTCTCATCAAATGAATTAATGTGCGCATCAATTCAATTATTGCTCTCATCAATTGATTTAATGCGCGCATTATATCAATTATTGCTCTCTTCAATTGAATTGTAGCGCGCATCAATTCAATTGTTGATATCATTAATTCATTTGAAGAGATAATTAATTCAATTAAAGCGCGGATCATTTCAGCTGAAGACTTAATGCTATCATCAATTCAATTAATGCTCGCAATAATTCAGAATTAAAGATATCATTAATTATTTGAAGAGATCTTTAATCCAATTGTTGCGCGCATCAAATGAATTGAAGATATCTTCAATTTTTGTAGTTTATGTTAATTTGGCGCTCCATACAGTATGGATCATGGGTATTGTAATGTAATTTTCTTTTTCTGTCCGGACATGACCTTCACTGATGTTTTGATTAAAACGTTTCGGAATGTACGTAGTTACAGTGTACACGTACATGTCGTTAACACTCACATCGCATGGTAGTCCGAAAAATCTGACGTTTTCCTGGCTTTTTTAATGATTTTGATATTTACCGTGCCAGGAAAACGTCAGAACCGGCGCCATTACGTAAACTGGAAATTTGCCGCCACCAATCAGGCCGATTTTAAATACTTGCGAGCCGAATTTAATGTTAAACTCATAATTAATCAATAAAATGATGCTTCTTGTACTTACTAATATCCATTAAAAGAAAATATCACTTCAGAATTCGATAACAGAAGCACGCAATTGTAGTCAACCGAATTTTCGCTGTCATTTGAGCGAACGAGTCACGTGACTCAAAACAGCTCGACAGTTTGTTAAAATGTTTTCATGAGGCTGTTTATGTGATTAAAGTACCCATAAAATCGATATTAGGTGGTGACATAATTTTATATTTTCATCTATTGTGACGTCATGTCAGTGTTCATGTGACGTAGGCTATATCGATATGCGGTGAAGTATGAAGCGCGAGCTTCGAGGACTTACGTACTAAGGCTAGAATGTGCTACACGGGCAGATGAAAACGAATGTGCTACACGGGCAGATGAAAACAAGCGGTATTCTCGCGAGATTATACATACTTGGATGAAATGTCAAACGATAATATATTTCCAGAATAATTCAAATTCGAAAAATTAGTCTTAATAAAATGTTTTCTAATAGATATAAAATACCTTACATATCCAATTACATGACGAATTTTGCTAGGTACAATTGAAATGAAATTACACGGTATTTTGGTAGGCTATATCAGAAACATATATATTATTTCTTCAATCTAGGACCGCTAATATTGACTAAATCAAAATAATTTTTTCATGACAATATGCAGGAAAGTTGCCAGAAATTTGACTGAACTTTATTTGTATTGCACATAAGAATGATAAGAGCATTAGACACATAACGTGGGTTTTTTTCTGAAGGGAAGGGGTCAGAGGATAACTCGTCTAAATTTCTTTACAATCAAACGAAAATATAAATGGGACCAGAAAATCCATAAAAGATGTTCTCTATTCCAAACTTCAACAGCATACATGTAAATAAGGGGGCGGCTTTGTCCTACAATGCAATATAAGAGGGGGGGGGTGTCAGCCAGTATATCTTAATTTGCATGGAATGATAACTTACTATGCATGTGAATATAACGGAAAATCAATTTTATAAAAATCAAAAGTGTCCCGTGTCTGATTTAACGCGCCTGAGAGTAAAGGATATCAAATTGGAATGAGACGGTGGTAAAATGGCTTACTTTTAAGACCGGTGGTATGGTATGTATCAATATCTCACCAGAGCTCACAGAAAGTAGAACTGATTTCAGAATGACTTATGTAGGTGATCGGTGGGGAAATAACATATTTTGGTGATATTACTGGTTCTACACGGCGAGTATATATTTTGTAGACAGTGGAGGGGTGGGGGTATGTACACAAGATCTGTACACGCTATCCACACTTAATAATTGGTTTTATATATAGCTTTCTCCAGCTGCTCAAAGCGCTTTACAATGCATTATTACCCCGGCAGACCTTATATCAATGTAGAGCTTTCTCAGCTTCCTGGGAAGCATACAGTGTCTGTGCATTATGCAACCACTAGTGTTTGTACAGCTTTATAAGACACATGAAAGACCGCATGGAAGATAATGGCAGGGATGTCACTAAGGATTAACAAGCTCCACTTTTAATTTGGTGCCTTTGTGCATCAAATAAAGTATTTCTCATCTCCTACAAAATCTTTAAAAAGGAACACTTTAACAAGAGATGGCAGATGTCTCTCATTATTCATGGAAATAATTGTCATTAACACTGTATTCTTTCAGCCCCTTAACTGGCCCTGTGAAATGCAGAACCACATGTCCTCTATCCTTACCCTTGGTGACTAGGTACACAGACTTCTGAATAGCAGTTGACCTTTGCTGTTCACTACAACAGCCTTTTTAACACAACTTTCAAGAAATGCAATAAAATAGGAAAGTCTAACAGATTGAAACACACAAGAGTCTATATACTGTAATCATGATTGTATGTTTGTTTATAAGGAACTCCTTGGGAGAAATTAAAAATATTTTTAATATTCATAATCAAGATTCCTTTTTAGCCAATATTCTTTCAAGCTAAACAAGGTTATTATGATATGCATTGAAGATAGTTATTCTTAAAGGGGCATTAGCTGTCATTTTGTTACCAAAAATATTGAATTGAATGAAAATTGCTCCATATCATACATGTATATATGAGTAATAATACCAGTATTTAATTATTTCAAACACCCTTTAACCTCAAAACAGGCACATGAATATGTATGAATATCACATGAATTTTGGTAACTAAATAATTATTGTCTTGCAAGACAATAATTCTTCCTTATGTATTTCTGTCCACTAAAAGTGGCTATCTAACGTTGTTTTATTAGGTTTCTCTTGTTTTTGCACAACATAAATGTCTTTATTAGGCATTAATATATATTCCTATGCCATTGAGAGATTTTGAATAAAAAGGTTGTCATCACTTTCACAGCTATAATGCCCCTTTGACAAACTACATAGCATATCATAATTAACTTGCTGTAAATGACTATGTAACTCTAGGTTAAGGGAATTTGATACCACAGTGCAGAATATTATATTGTAAAATGTACAAATGTGCAGCCTTGAAATTTACTAAAGATAACAATAATATGATTTCACAAAGTGTATTAATCAGTAATTGACAGTATCACTTATACCATTCATAAATGTATATTCCATCAACATAATGCATTAAGTACTATATCTTGTGAAGGATTATTTTTCAACTCCATGTTTTAATGAATTACATTCAAGGGCAACTCTTCTAGACACATATTCTGTTCTGAACACATTTTCTTCCATAGTCATAAGATATACATCATCATTTAAACTAATGTGTTAACATGTGCATATACCATAGGAAAATATTCCACACACATCATAACCTATTATCCAATGTGGAAATGTACACGGACTCCATAGTATAGATATTGTATGTCTAAAAATACCATTCTAATAAATCAGACTCATTTGCTCCCTTTGAACAAATTAATCATATACCAGGCACTATAACTGTGAGCATAAAACACAATATCACTTGATAGAGTAACCTTGAGCTAACATTGACACAAAAGCAGGAATCACAACATTACTTTTCAGTGAATATAAGAAGACTCCATCCTTAAGGTGATTACTTACATTTTCAAAGATATGTACAGACTAGAGAATAATAGTGGTGTATCAAAGTTTGAAATCAAACACTTTTAAATATATATACATTGTCAAGTATATATTTAATGCAACATTATCAATTAACCAAACATCACACTGTTACACAATTTTTTTCTCTTTATGTTCATTTGAGATACTAATAAGTACAATGTCAGCTACAGTACGAGTTGAGGATTTTTCTCTCAAGTTTTTCATAGCAAAATCACGATGGTATGTAAATCTATTCAAATATATAGGGTCTTAGTACAGTTTCCAGCACATCCATTCATATTCCTGGTCATTCTATCTCCAACAATCTAGACATTACTTAGTTCTCTCCATGCCAAAACACACAGGGCCAGGACTCTCTCCAATCCACTCTTCTATTGCTACCATCTTGATCTCATTCCAGTTTCCCCATTCTGCAATCTTTCCTTCTGCTTCTACTGTTCCTCTCCAGGTTGTTTTCAGTCTCTTTAATGCCCTCTTTCCTTCTCGTGTTCAACCTAACGCCATCTCACTGTCATTGTCACCTCCCCTTCATAGCACCTGTCCTATCAAATTCCATCACCGTCTCCTCAGCCCTCAGCTCATTGTTTATTGCATTCATGTCAGCCCTGTCTGCCACTTCCCTGTTTTTCATCATTTTCTGCCACTTTATCCCCAGTATCCTCTGCAATCATCTGATCTGGTAAGCATCTATTGACTTCCCATCTACTCACCTTCCAAGACATGGACATGCAACATTTCTGTAAAAATGAATGCAAATATATCCCATAATAAATGTTAAATACATGCATCTTTTTAAAAACAGTACAAAAGGTTAAAGAGCTCACCGGAGTCACCTTGGCCCTACCATTGTACAACTGTTGTGATTTTAAAAAGATTTCACTCTTTATTCACATGAAAAATGTTGATCCCATATTGTGGCCCCAGCCTACATGTAGTCTCAAAGGATCACAACATTACTGAAAATGAATTCAAATAAAATAATATGTGTGGTTCCGGTTACACTCCCTTGAAAAATAGTAACTCTCATATATTCGTTCCATTGACCGGGATATTAAATGTGTTTAAAACTAGAGCGTGATGTTTAAAGGAAATTTGTTGTATCAGTTGGATTACAAAATGTGGACATATTACACAGAATAAATTTTATTGGGGTGTTACATAAGAAACCCCAAATCGTCGCCCATCCCAATTCGACGGGCGACGATTTGGGGTGTAACAGACGTTAAAGAATATAAAATAAAATAAAATATCCACATCTGTTTTATGTTTGGACATTTTACTGAATGTAGACGTTAACAACAAACTCACAAGTTAACGTTATGACAAATGGGATAACTTCAGCCTCTCCATCGTCCCTATATCTATATAACAAAATTTCATTACGACCAGCGGATTCAATACGCAATGTATGTTCTGCGTCAATCGGATCACGCTCATCCTTTTACTCCTCCGAGGCAATCAATCTCATAACTGCTATAAAGAATAAAAAAAATTAAAAGTTTGACAAACTCTGACCCCTGGGTATACAAGTAGAGGGATCAACTATCTAGAAGAAGTAAGCATCCTCTATTGACCGATCACGCCCACTATGAACCTTATATCTGGATCAGATAAACGGAGTAGTCTATAGTCAAAATCAGTGTGTAAGAATGGACATACAATTGTTATGAAAAATGCCAGACAGCATTGGACCAAATGGCAGATTGTATTTCTAAATTAGCTCGTTATTACGACCATAAAATTTGCAAAAGACTGAATTTAAACGAGGCTGTTGAAACTCTTATAACATCAACTTATTGGTCAGTACCCTGCCTTATTTTAAACATTGATTGTACACAGAACACTGCTACATAAATATTAGAAGTTGATAATGGAAAAGCTTAATTTATCCAATATTAAATGCATATTTTGGAAAAACAGAAAGAAATGTAGCAAATCGTGTATTTTACACCGCATGGTTCTAACTCTTGCACGGTTACAGTTCCTGAAACGTTCTACTTTACCATTTTTCCGTTCGCTCTCCGTTCGTTCACCGTGCGTTCACCGTTCGCTCTCCGTGCGTTCACCGTGCGCTCTCCGTTTACATTTTTGCGCTCATCGTGCGTTCACCGTTCACAAAGCGTTCATCGTTCACTTTCATTCGGAACACCAAAGTCAAAGGATCGATTTTCATAGCAAGGCAAAAATGAAAAAAGGAACTTGTGCATTAATTCTGGGAGATTATTTCCTCAGTTCGATATACTATATCTGTATTTACAGTAAAGTGAATTACGCAAAATCTACGTGGGAATAAACCTTTTATACTATTTAGAAGAGTTCAGGTGTCAACACGAGGTACATGATGTACCTGTTCTACCCGTGCTGGTTGTTCAATAAATTTATCTCGACTCCTTTCGGGGATTTTTTTTAATTGCGTGTAATCCAAACGACCGCGCTCGTAAATTTTGAAGTAATGCATGTGTATCTGTAAATTCTTGGCGCTAATTACTAGACTATCTTTAATTCACATGCATCATTTATACTCTTGTATTAAGAAATATAATACTATGCATCTTAAGTCAAAATATATAATTACATGTAGCATACTGAGATAAAGCACCGTTATTCATGATTTATGAAAATGTCAAGAATTCTAAATGTTATGAAATATTCATGTATACATGCATCTGTACAGAATATGCAATACTGTAAACAATGAACATATGGAATTTTGTTTGTTTGTCCATCATTGTTACGTGCATTGATGTGAAAATACTCATGTATACATGCATCTGTACAGAATATGCAATACTGTAAACAATGAACATATGAAATTTTGTTTGTTTGTCCATCATTGTTACGTGCATTGATGTGAAATTTACGATTGTTTTCATAAGAGGTATACATCCAGTATTTGCACAAAAATGAACAAAAAGATGTATTCATATCTATATTCTCTACCTGATTATCAAGAAGTACAATCCAAGGGAAAAATCCGAAATATACCCAATGAATAGACCATTTTGCGTTCACCGTTCAAGTGGGAAAGTAGAACGTTTCAGGGACTGTATATAGTGTTTTTATAACGTATAGTATGTAAAAAATTTATTAGAGTGGGCATCTTCGGCGTCATTTGTATTTTATGAACGCACCTTCTTCTATACTGCTAGTGAATATAATAATTTAGCTCATATACACAGAAGAGGAAAATCATACATTTCGTAACCCGTGAGGCTAGCGATACTCTTAATTAATACTCAGGTGATCGATAAGTCCCATGGGCCTCTTGTTTTCTAACCAAACGAAGACAAAGTTGTTATAAGCTTTGCCAGCTGAAACCAATACATATACCTTAATTTTTTCATCTCTTCTGCTTCATTAACCACACAAGGATAAAACTATGCAGTTTACATGTGTAATATATCGTCCATATTTCATTATATATGCCCACCACTGAATTTGTTTGATAAAATAGATTTAAACAATGCATTTTTTCTGCAGCAGCTTAGATTAGAAGTTGGATACTATGAAAAATATGACGGAGAAAAGTGAGGAAAGTGGACCTGTGAGTGACAATGGAATTTGGACAAAGAAAGATAAGATCACGCTTCTCATTGTCACGATCATGACAATTATTAACTCGTATTTTATAATCATGCACAATTCACAGAAAAGACCATGTGAAAAAGTCATACCTGCTCGCGAGCACAATAGACTGCAGTTGGATATACGATGGCTTAAGGCAATAGTTAAAAGGAATGAAAACAAACAACACCTTGAATCACGATTGAATAGTCAACGTTTCAACAACCAGCAATTGAAGGGTGATGAAGTCGAAAAACAACAACACAACATTTCTCTATGTAAATACTATTATTGGACTAATTATATTTTTCAATTTGAATAGTAAACGTTAGAATATATTTAAGGTCTCGTACTGTATCTATCTTCATCATCTTATGCTTTAATGATACAGCTAACATCGACAGGTTGTGAAAATGAAACACGCATCACCGACATATAAGGCATAATCAAACAAATAAAACAATGAATATTAATCAACGTTATAGATGATGGTACAGGGGTTTCAACAGTCTCGATGGAAGTAAGCATTTCGCAAATTCTATGGTCGTTATAACGATCTAGTTCGTCAATACAACCTATCATTGGGTCAAATGCATGTTTCATACCGATTGTTAGGCCGTTCTTGACACACTGATTTTGACTGCAGATAGCTCCGTTTACCTGATCAGGATATGAGGCTCACAGCGAATGTGACCGGTCGACAGGGGATGCTTACTCCTCCTAGGTACCTGATTCCACCTCTGGTGTGTCCAGGGGTCCGTGTTTGCCCAGCTGTCTATTTTGTATTGCTTATAGGAGTTATGAGATTGATCACTGTTCGTTATCTTCACCTTTCATGGAAGTAATTGAATTTCCACACGAATTACTGATATGATACCCTTAAGCATTTCCTACGTATGATCAATCGAGGCAGGCCACTTACAATGTCACAGGGGTATTAAATATACCATCTAATTCAAACATTATACAAAATATTGTCGTTATAATGATGAAATGAAAATAGCTAACAATGGTCAATGTCATAAATTTGGCCTGATATGATCCAAGAATATTTAATGATCTAATTTGCAAACACAACCTCTCATTAGGTCGAATACTGTCTGACATGTTTCAAAACAATCAATAGACCATTGATTAAAAATATACCGATTTTGATTACGGATTTATCCCTTTGTCTGATAAAGATGTAGGGTTTATTGTAGTTAATGGATAAAACGTCTTCAATATACCTAAGATAAGATAAAAACCTGTGCAGCCTCTTAATAATGATGGGATATAGAGGACCCTCGAGATGACGCAGGTTCAATATTGAACATGCCTTACAGAACATAAAAAATGATAATTCAGACAATGTCTAAGTATGATGGAATAGCTGATACTGTTGTAGACTGAAGTTAAGTTGCAGTCATATGATATGCTATTGATTTGTTGACGTATCCACTGAAAGTGATACTGATTTTTAGAGGAATTTGGATGAGTATCCACTTGTTTTCTGCAGATTCTAGGATGCCTACCGTTAAATTTCTGAAGTAGATGCGTATTCCTCCCAGGCACCTGATCCCTCCTCTGGCATATTCAAGGGTCCATAATAGCCGTTCTCTTAATTTTGTATTCTTTATAGGGTTTGTGAGATTGATCACTGTTCGATATCGTTACTTTTGATTAAGAATACAAAATTGAGAGTAGGGCAAACACAGAACCCTGAATATACCAGATGTGGAGTCAGGAGCCTAGGAGAAGAAAATATTCCCTGTTGACCTTGATCAATTGACTCATGCTTACCTTTTTCATAAGCATGATTATCCTGTCTAGGCAATGTCACCATGCAACACGTTTAGTCTAGACTGTAAGTTTAACATTCATAAGACAAAAACAAATGCTTTATACATTTATTAATGATCTATAAGGTCCTCTATCATGAAAATCGGTGTTAAAATTAACTTTTTGGTATCAATCAATTTGACACGTTGAAATGACGTATATATATATAATATATATATATATATAAGAAAGAAAAATTAGAACGCCGAAAATAACTATTATTTTCGGAGTTCTAATTTTTCTTTATTATACTATTACTTGTGTGGATATTTACTTATATTTTGGATTATATATATATCCATATATATATATATATATATATATATATATACTAAAACGACACGAACAACAGTGCAGTGAATTGTCAAATTTTCGGGACGACCTGTCCCTTTCTCATATATGTTCTTTTGATACAATGAAGACAAAGAACAAAGAAAAGGATTTTGCGACTCTCCCTTCTATTATTTTGTAAAGATCAGATCAATGTTACAAAGTATTCAATTAACTGAACAATTTTACGATGTATGAATATACATAACTTGATAAGGATACGTTATATAAAATATATGATTATTTTGTCTTTCAGTGCAGAGTCTTCTGGCGGCTATCATCGTAATAATTTTTTTGTTTCTGTGGCTGAAATTCAAGGTAATATATAAATGACTTTAAATCAGATTTAGGATGTTTCCTTTTGAAATTAAGAAAAAAATATGAGATATACGGATCATTATGAATCACTTATGAGAGATAAAAATATGATTCACCTTTTCTCTTTCGCTTTGACAGATCAATCATATGAATTTCTTTACAATTTCTTCATTAAGTGCCTTGATTACTAGAGATTGGAATTTCAAAATGAAAATTAAGTGTGATCATGAGTTTTTGAAATCGAGTATTGAACATTGTTTAGGGCAATGTATAAACAATTACTACGAACCGCAAAACCTTAAATGAAAAGGAAAAATGATACTCAGACAATATGAGAGGAAATGAAGCATGTAATCACAAGTGTGTAGGCAGTACATTTCAATACAGTAATTGATGACATAAATATATTAATGTCATTGAACTTTAACTTTATCAAAATGTTATAAGAATGGCGACTCTTATACAGGATGACAACAATAAGGGAACTTCGAGTACTTCCAACAACATTTCAAGTACCTCACAGCGGGCTTCTCATGCAATGCATCGACTTAGTATAATACCAAGAAGAAAATCAGTCATCGCTCGATTTACAAGTACTTGGTCATCTGTTGATGAGAATCTTGCCAAATCCTTCCTAACTGGTCGTCAGATTTCCCACAAGCTAATAAGTGAGGAAAACGATATATATGACATCAATGCGAAGGTAATCGAAAATAACAATGATCACTGTATGTTACAATATACCAATGTACTGAGGGTACTATAGTTAGGGCGAGTGAAGCTACATATACCTGCCTGTATTAAGACCTGTATTAAAGATAAGGGATTCCATCCCATATAATTTTCCATGGGGTACAATCTTAGGACTGACACAAAGAATTTTACAACTGGAAGTATTTCAGAATGACAAGATAAATTGGATGTCTCTCAAACTCTGGGAAGAACATTCGGATCGTCGGCCCTCTCTCTGTATTCACCTGACAACGAAGAAAACAATATGTAGTGTGATGTAAGATTGAATTATAAGAAAAACCCGAAATCTTTATTTGATAACAAGTAGGCGATATGCTGAAATTCTATGTGATAATCCTAATGTTGTATTATTTATATATTTTTGCAAAAAAATAATTTAGAACGATATCGCATTGTTAAAAGAGTTTCAAGGATTAAAAATACCAGCGGTAACCTGTTGTAGGTGAATGTAAATCACGTTTGCTACAAAAGATAACAAATAGTCATCAATCTAATGAGGAATGCAATAATGAGAACGAGACAAATACAGACCCCTAAACACCAGAGGTGGGATCATGCGCCTGGGAGGGATGAACATCACTATTGACCGGTCACTTCCGTGGTCCTCATCCCCCCTCTTTTTGTATTCAAAAGTTAAGCATTAATCAAACAGGTCATGGTCATAAGATATGACGCAAACAGGTGCATATTTTCATAGACATAAATATGATTTCACTGTTAGAATTTTAAAAGTGGTTTCTCGATGAATTTACCCTACAGTCACCACTGGACACCGTCACTATGTTTCGCATTACCATGTTTATTAAGGAGTTTAAACTGAACACTCATTGTGAGTCGAGAAAACGTGGGGGAGTCTAATGTACTTAAAAATCACCTCAATCAGATCTAACACTACATTCTGAAACATCGTGATGTCACATCAGAGTTTTGCCCAGGCAATGGTATACCGGTATATCTTTATATATACTCATGTCCAATCAATACCTTACATATTGCAATGACATGAAATTGAGTTAATCCTCGTATGTTCATAACCTCGGATCTCAGGTAAACGAATTGTATCTTTGTGAGACCTAAAAGTATAGTCGTTTGGATTGTGAAAGTCTTTTTGACACAGACAATTCATTGGACATACATGTTGACTCGAATTTCCTCTGTCCAAATCTTCTAATTATATCATTTAAACTATCAATCATATAGTCATTCATCAATTTTCATATACGACAACGTTGCAGGTATCGATCTAGAAACAATGTAAGACATAAAAGATTGATTGATTGAATATTGTTTAACGTCCCTCTCGAGAATATTTCACTCACATGGAAACGTCACCACTGCCGATGAAGGGCTACAAAATCTAGGCCTATGCTCGGCGCTAAGGCCATTGAGCAGGGAGGTATTTTTATCGTGTCACAGCAGGCGTGGCACGATAAAGGGACCTCAGTTTTTGAGGTCTTATCTGAAGAACCACTCCATTTAGTCGCCTCTTACGACAAGCAAGGGGTTACTGAGCATCTATTCTGACCCGGATTCCCACGGGAAAAATAGTCCATATAACAACTCAACTTTATGACAAACGAAATGATATCAGCTTCTCCGTCGTCAACATATATTTATGTAGCAATATTCCATTATCACCTGATATGGTGGTTATATCACTCAACTGAATCGATGCACAAGAGCTTGTTCTGCGTATGATAGGTTTTTAGATGGATACGGGCTACTGAAAAACAAGTTGATGTTACAGGAGTTTCAACAGTCAGCATTTCGCAAATTTTATGGTCGATCTAACGATCTAGTTTGCAAATACAACCTGTCATTCGGTAAAATGTTGGCTGTCGTATTTCATACCAATTGTTCGGCCTGTCTCGGCACACTGATCTGACTACATATTACTCCGTTTTCCTGATCACAATATAGCGACCACAGGTGGGTGTGACCGGTCGACAGGGGATGTTTACCTCTCCAATAAATCTGACCCCACCTCTGATATATCCAAGGGTCCGTGTTTACCTAACTCTCTATTCTGTATTCCTTATAGAAATTATGAGATTGATCACTGTTCGTTATCTTCACTTTTTCCTATATCATGCAAGATCTTCCAGATGCATAAGTTCTATATGTATTTTTGCAAGCTGAAAGAAATTTAATTTTCATTGCTCATGTCGTGGAGTATATTTGTCATTTACTATATATAGCTTGTTTTCCTATTTGTGAAATGCAACGAACGTCACATTATTATGGAAGACGCCGACGATAGAAGTCAGTTAAGAAAAAGGATAGTCGAGGTTGTAGAAAGTACAGGAGGTAAATCTCTTCAAAATCAAATTGTAAATGTTGTTGAGAAATTGTAACATATTTCCGATCTGTGATACGATATGAATAATAATTAGTAATTCCGATGAAAATTCAGGTTATTGTTTTCATTTTGTACGCTACCAGATTATGTTAATCATCAAAATTTCAAAATAAGTCATTTTGTTTCTTAAATAATACGATTACAGTCTATATATACACAAAGCTTTCTAATTGTAAATCAAGATATAGGACTCCCTTTCTGTGTGAGCGATCAGCAGCACATTCTTATTCCTCCCACATACCTGATTTCACCTCAGGTGTTTCCAGGTTTCCGTATTTGCCCTACTCTGAATTTTGTATAGAGGTTTATCAATGTTTCTTCGTCATTTTGCCATCGATCAGTGAGCATTATCTTCACCTTTTTCAGGGTTGGTGAGATACAATTGAAGTCCTTGAAAAAGTTTAAATTAAATGGCAGGAACTTTAGTGGAGTTGTGTATGTTCTGAACTTATGATACTTTAAAAGGGCATGGACACTATTAGAGCTGAAAATTTTCAAATTTTATTTTTCGCTTTTTAATGTTTAGAAGCTCAACTAAGACAATTCTAATGGTCAGTAAAAAATTGACTGTCAGTTGTTGAAGTAAATTTGAGATACAGAGCTCACAATTCTTTGTTATGTAAACAAGGCCCATGACACGTTTCTGTTTACACTAATAAATGTTTTGCTTAAATAACTTTTTTTCAATTTACAAGTTAATTCTGAACACAATGAAATAGTTTCTAGTGTTTGACAATTTTCATTTTGTTTTCAACATGCTATTTCTATTAAGCAATCCACCTGTAAACAAAAATATGGCAGGGTCCTTGTTTACATAACAAAGAGTTGTGAGTGCTGTATTTCACTTGTACCTCAACTGATGTTCAAATTTTGGTTGACCATCAGAAATAATTTAATTAAGCATTGTAGACAATAACAAGATGTGTTTGTGAAACACAAATGCCCCCTCTAATGGCCAGTTCCAAAGATGGCCAAGGTCACAATGAAAAATATCTTGGTACCATTAGAAAGATCGTGTCACAAGAAATGCTCATGTGCAATACGAAAGCTCTAAACTTACCATTTAGAAGTTATGACAAATGTAAAAAAGAAAAAAAAAAAGAAAATAAAATAAGTCAAAAGCTTTAGTACTATCAGAAAGATCTTATCACAGGAAATACTCATGTGAAATATGAAAACTCTAGAATGTTATGGCTTCTTTAGTTCTAAAGTTCTATAAAAGCACTTACTGTTAAAAAGTTATTAACAAGGTGAAAGTTATTTTTTAAAAACGAAGGTCAAACTCCAAGGCCAAGGTCCCACGGAAAGGTCTTGTCACAAGGAATACTCATGTGAAATATCAAAGCTCTAGCACTTACTGGTGGAAAGTTATTAGCAAGATTAAAATTTCAGACAGAATGACAGAATTACAGAATGACAGACAGGACAAAAACAATATGCCTCCGATCTTTGATCTTTGAAAATTTTCCAGCTCAAATCGTGTCCATGCCCCTTTAAAGTCACTCAAAAGAAAATTTGTAGCAAAATAAACACATATCTTTGATTCCATAGGAAAAGCAGTGGTGATTTACATGTTACATGGCGACTCCAGAGACCTCAAAGATGGATGCCTCTACTCAAAGAAATTAACATGTATAAACTACCACCCGATACTAAGGAAATTATCAAAGGAAGACTGTGTGATCAGTACCGACAAAGAACTTTCAAAGTTTCAAATACATCATCTGCAGAAGCTTTGTAAGGAATATTCTTAATTCTGATCCATAGGCTGGCAATGATTAAAGATGTCTCTTTTACTTTTGGACGGTCATCATACTCAAAATGGTTAGCATGCTTGTAATGTTTTTATAAATAATCATTTTTACTCGTTTATATCTTATATAGCTTTCTAAGTGTTGCTCTATCAAACATGTGATTAATAAACAAGATATTCTATTTCAACGTTTCACTGCAGATATCCTACAGATTGCTATACTGTACTTACAATAAAAGGTATGAAGAATGCCGATATTTCTGACATAATTATACGTTCTAATCGTTGATATCACATGAAGAATATTGAGAAATTTATTTTCAAAGTTAATTTCTTTATAATTTTTGTACAACTTTGAACCGTCACTCTTTTATTGCCCCAAAATGAACTATGGTGTCCCATGAATTGCCTTGCCTGCATATTTAATGTAAACTACATGCATATCCCTATACAAGTATATTTAGTAATGCAAACTACATGTAGGTCTTTGTACATGTATATTTAATGTAAGTTATATGAGGATTCTTGTATAGGTAATGTTGACTACTTATACCACCGTTATTATTCAGTAGAATGTTGTTTTTTTTTAAAAAAACAACAACTCTAGGTTAAATGGTGTTTGACATGTCTCGTACAATTTTTAGAACGCTCTTTACATGTTGATTTTGGCTACGAATTTCAACAAACCAAGAACATTATAACAACCAAATAATGTGCAAAATACACACTTTGCATGAGACTGTTAGTTGTATATTATTTAACGTCCCGCTTGAGAATCTTTCAATGATATGGAGACAAGACTGTTGAAACTCATGAAAACGTGCAAGGTTTCAAATAAAATATGTCTTACGAGAATACAAAATATGGTTCGCACATTTCAACAGAAACTTTGTAAGTGTTGCCAATGAAAGGTGAAGATAACGAACAATGATCAATATCACAACTCCTGTAAGGAATACTCCAACGATTTTCAAGATCACCTTGAAAATACTTCTGTGATGAATCAGAATAGTGTTATTATCCTAGTTTCATTTAAAAGACGAAATTCTTCAAAAGCACGTTTTATTTATAAACACATTTAAACATTGATAAAGACTGAGACTGCATGTACTGTGTTTCCATATGGATGCAATGATAATGTATACAATGTAGGAAATTTGACTTGTCCACAAGGAAATAACGTGAATGTGATGGGACCATATGTACAAAGACGTAAACGCAGTCACTGACATCGTCCATATTATATTCCAATTATACTTGACGTCACACTTGATTTACATTTACCTTACGTCAACAGACAATTAGGTCCATATCATGTTCGCACAAAACTTTACTCTATTCCATTGAGAGTTTTGAATACGTTATTTGACGAAGCCAAAGCTATTTCATACTTTGTGTTTTCAACACCAGAATATATACTGAATTCTATGATTATGGATGTTGACCACCAACACCTCTTCAAATCATCGCGATATATAAATGATAATCCTTCCGCATCATTCCGCCAGTTCCTTAATCTCAAATTTACTAACAAAGGAATATATGCATCCCTCAGCATAATCAACATTCTTCGTCATAAAAAAAGTTCAGTTTTGTATTCCAACATATTTCAAGTTCTAGTTTACACCCTATATTTTTTACCAATGTACTTCTACTATTGCATCCAAATTTTTAATTACAAACAAAATTTGTCAGTGCCTAGATATAGCCCATCCCCCGCTTAATCCACGTACGTGTTCTTTTCTTTGTCTTCCTTCAACTATAGTCCAGCTGGACATGTCATTACTGATGATGCTGGTGTAGTTGAAAATCAGGACCTGAAATCCCTCATTTCAAAAGGTTCTCAA
The DNA here is from genome assembly GCF_947568905.1 of Ostrea edulis. Classification (NCBI taxonomy): domain Eukaryota; kingdom Metazoa; phylum Mollusca; class Bivalvia; order Ostreida; family Ostreidae; genus Ostrea; species Ostrea edulis. The sequence continues at coordinate 35,938,315 of NC_079169.1, forward strand.
TTCAAGGTGCGTCGGTCTTTCAATTGCCGACAAAACTTCATCTCTATTATGAATTCGTTCGACGAGTATGCCAGACAATAAGCTAAATATGAAAAAGAGGAACTTGATACATTGTCTGAATGGATTAAAAGTATAAGAGGAATATTAAAATCCCGTATTAGACACATGACAACAAAATACGTACCATATATCCTTCTATGTTTAGTAAACCAAAATGATCAAAGAATTAAATAGGTTACACGAGGAATATGTTTTGGTAGCAACATTGTCTTTGTTTGTAAGGCTCATTATCACAGTTGGTACTCGTACTTATACCCCAACTGCACTTTCAAAAGATGATATTCTTCAAAATCATGCTTCGGCTTTGGACACATTTTATATCCCAGTATATGGGGTAGATGAATACAAGTTACCGTACCTATACTGGATTCCTAATCTTCACAAAAACCCTTTTAAAGAAAGATACATTGCTGGATCCCGTAAATGCTTTACTGAGTCCCTATCTTTGCTCCTCACGAAAATATTAACAGTGTGAAGGAAAAACCTCAAACGTACTGAGCCACAACATATGCCAGAAGTTGTGTAAAACAAATGTGGATTCTAAAAAAAAATTAAAGAACTTTTAGTAATTTGAAATTGGAAAACTTTTCTCAAATCAACAATATCAAAACCCACGACTATTCAACACTTTACAGGACCAGTCCTCACGATAAATTAAAAGAGTAGATTTTTAATATCATAGACAGTTGCTTGTTGACAAATATGGAAAATTACTTTGTTAAACACAACTCTGATTCCACGCACAAGTACTCTGAAATAACAAATATGCTAGAATTCCTCATTGACAATATCGTCGTAGTCTTTGGTGATCAGATCTTCCAACAGTTTGTTTGAATTCCCATGAGCACGAATTGTGCTTCTTTGTTAGTTAACCGGTTTTTATATTCTTATGAAGCTTCAACATGAGACAATAGTATCTCTTGCTGTGACCTTCAACTTAAAATTTAAATAAATTGACGATGTTTTATCTATTAACAGTACTAATTAATATGTCGATTCGATATATCCCAGTGAACTAGAAATAAAAGACACGTCAGCTTCATATTCAGATATTTTATTGAAAGTAGATATTAACGGCAAACTGACAACTCAACTGCATGACAAACGGGATGATTTCAATTTCCCCATCGTCAACATCCCATATTTATGTAGCAATACAGGTATTCCATTATCACCTGCATATGCAGTTTATATCTCTCAACTAATTCGATACGCAAGAGTTTGTTCTGCGTATGGTAAGTTTTTAAAACGAGGCAAGCTACTGACAAACAGGTTGATGGTACAGGTGTTTCAATAGTCGATTAAAATCAGCATGTCGTAAATTCTATGGTCGCTATAACGATCTAGTTTGCCAATACAACCTATCATTGGGACAAATGCTTTCTAACGTGTTTCATACCGATTGTTAGACTGTTCTTGGCACACTGATTTTGTCTACGGATACCTGATCAGGATATAGGGCTCACGGTGGGTGTGACCGGTCGACAAGGAGTGCTTACTCCTCCCAGGCACCTGATTCCACCTCCATTGTGTCCAGGGATCCGTGTTTACCCAATTATCTATTTTGTATTGCTTATAGGAGTTATGAAATTGATCACTGTACGTTATCTTTACCTTTCACACAACATAGTCCTCTACATCTGCTTTGTATTTAAATATTTTATTGTAAATATCAACGGAAAACTAATAATTCAACTTTATAAAAACGGGATGCTTTTTGATCGTGAACGTCCCATATTTATGTTGCAATTTTTCATTATCACCTGGAAATGATATCTATATCTCTCAACTGGTTCGATACACAATACATTGTTTTCTGTATGATAAGTTTTAAATCGAGGCAGGTTACTGACAAACAAGTTGATATTGCATTGGTAAACAATCTCGTTTAAAGTCAGCATTTTGCAGGGATTTCAACAGTCTCGTTTAAAGTCAGCCTTTCCAAAATTCTATGTGTACGACAGAAAAATAACTAAAGAAAGTTTATATATAACAATTTTACTTGTTCTAGAAAATTTTCTCCTCTAAGAATCTTTTTTGTTACCCTGAATTGATACTTTACAAATGAAACCTATCATTGGAACAAATCCTGTTTGTTTGTTTCATACCGATTTTAAGGTCATTCTTGGCACACTAAGTTTGAGTATGGATTACTCCTTTTGCCTAATCGAGATATTGGGTTTACGGCGGGTGTGACTGGTCGATAGGGTATGCTTACTCCTCATAGGCAGATAATCCCATCTCTGGTATATCCAGGGGTCCGCGTTTGCGCAACTCTCTAATTTGTATTTCTTATAGGAGTTATGAGATTGATCATTGATAGTTGTTTTCGCCTTTCATCCATGTGTCCCCATCTTTCATCTAGTATGGTATTAAATGGGACAATTGAATTTGAAATGACGTACTAATACATATACATTCAGAACTTCATAGAAACCAGTATGGAAGTGAATTGCATAATTCAGTAATGTTTTACCAAGGTTCCATCTTTATTCCTCGCGAAAATTTTAACTACACTGAAAGTATTCAAACATGTTATAATGTCCTTGTTCACGGTATGTCTACCTTTATAAACTGACTATGTTGTGCCCCCACTCGACATTTAGATATAGGGACGACATTTAATCTATCAAATACTCTTTTTGATTCATATGTTGATTATATATATGTAAGACTCCAAAGTGCCATTGGACTCCAAAGTGCGATGGTCATGCCAAACCCCGATTGTCTGCGCCAAACCCCGATGGTGTGACACGCCAAAGTTCGATGGTCCACACTCATGCGCCAAAGTGCGATGGTCTGACACGCCAAAGTGCGATGGTGTGACACGCCGAAACCCATTGGTTTGTAAACGACACAGTGTTTTGGTACAGACTGTACCAATCATGTGTTGTTTCACTAAAATATCAGTCCAAAATCCATGCATGAAAAATAAGAAGTTCAACTTATTTCAATTTTATCTAGTTGTCGTGTATTAAACACAAAATTTTCCAACGCGAAATCGTATACAAAATGTAGAATGTTTTGCGTTATAGCATATCCCCAGGATTTTATTATGTGTACGTCACAAGTAATAAATGATCATGAATTAAAGAATGTTTGGGCGAAGTAGATAGTTCGACAACAAATCTACTTTGCCGTTCTCACTATCCTCAACCATGTACTTTGCCGTTGCTGTCGTCCGTGTTGCATTTCTTCGGTTTCATTTTGATAGACGTTAAGAATGACGTCACAATGACGTGACGTCACAAACGTTACTGAACTCCGCACCATCGGACTTTGGCGTGGCCATCGCACTTTGGCGTCCGTAACGTTAACAAACCATCGCACTTTGGCGCAGACCATCACACTTTGGCGTGACCATCGCACTTTGGAGCGACAATCGCACTTTAAAGTCTTACATATATACCGGTGAACTCTACATAAAAGACGCCAAAGTCTTCCATATCTTAATCATATTCGGGTATTTTATTGGACCGTTAATGGCAAAGTAGCAACTCTTCAATTTCTCAATTGTCAACTTCCCATCTTTATGTACCAATATTCCATTATCACCTGTACACTTTGCTTATGTCTCGCATATACGAAAGAGAATGTTCTGCGTATGATGACATCGAGGTGGACTACAGATAAATATTGTAGTTTTACAAGGGCTTCATAAGTCTTATTCAAAGTCATTATATGGTCTTTATAAGGATATAACTTCATTGAACTAGGTTGGTTGGATATGGTTTACCGTCCCCATTGAGAATTTTTCACTCATATGGATACATCACCATTGCTGCAAAATCTAGGCCTATGCTCAGCGCTTACAGCCTTTAAAGAGGAAGGGATCTTTATCGTGCCAAACCTGCTCTGACATGGGACCTCGGATTTGCGTTCTCATCCGAAGGCCCGCCCCATTTAGTCGCCTCTTTCGACAAGTAAAGGGAACTGAGGACCTCTTCTAACCCGGATCCCCAGGCGTTGATGACAAAATAACAACCTTAATGAAGATTACGAACAGTGATTAATCTCATAATTACCAGAAAAGAATACACAATTAAGAGAAAGGGAAATACAGATCCTCGGACATATGAAATGTGGGATCAAGTGCCTAAAAGGTGTAATCATTCCCTATGACCGGTCACAGGCACTGTGGGCTTTATATCTTCATCAGGTAAATGAGGTATTCCGTAGTCAAAATCAGTATGTAAAGAACGGCCTAATAGTTGATATGAAACACCCCAGACAACATTCAACCTAATGAAATAAAAGGCAAAAAAGATTCTTCTACATCTGTTTCATCGAGAAGATCACTGGATCAGGACCCTAGGTACTGCATTTCCATATGGATGCAATGATAATGTATATGATATGGGTAAGTTTACTAGTCCACTTCATATTTGTACAAAACTTTACTCTGTTCTATTGAGAGTTTTACATACGTTATTTGAAGAGGCCACAGCAAGTCTATACTTGAACTTTTCAACACTTGAATGTAGACTGAACACTATGATTATGGATGCTGCCAATCACAGACTCTTTACACCACCACACATCATGCCGCCAGTTCCTTAAGCTAAAATTTACAAACAAAGGAATATATGTCGTAACATAAACAACATTCTTCGTCATAAATGAGTTCAGTCTTGTATTCCAACATATTCCAAGTTCAAGTCTACACTCTGTATTTCCTACAAATATACATCCAATATTGCATCCACACTTTTTAATTACAAACAAATTTTGCAGTGCCTAGATATAAACCATCTTATACTTAATCTACCTACATGTTCTTGTTCTTCATCTTCTCTCAACTATAGTCCAGCTGGACAGGTTATTACTGGTGATCATGATATAGTTGAAAATGAGGACCTCAAATCACTTATTCTAAAAGGTCTCAGATATTGCAAAACTTGTGATATACTGATCACAAGTAATTCATTTAGTAGTAATCTAACAGGACGTAGTTTCTGTACCAAAACTTTTGATAATCTGACTTGTAAATCTTCTAACGTTGTCTACGCCATTGAGTGTAACTTGTGTGGCTTAATTTATGTAGGAGAAACCAAGGATTCACTTAATTAAAAAATATCGGGGCACAAATGTCAAATTAATAATGGTGGTAACCAACTTCTTTACAAGCATTTTAATGCACCGGACCACTCCATCTTGTCCATGAGAGTAAGGATTTTAGAAAAAAAATTACCATCACACAAACAATCCTACATTAAGCACCCCTTTTCGTAGACAACGAGAAGATCACTGGATCAGGACCCTAGGCACTGCATTTCCATATGGATCCAATGATAATGTATATGATGTGGGAAATTTGACTAGTCCACAAGGAATTAACGTGAATGTGATGGGACTCTTTACCAATACCCAAAGACGGAAACGCAGTCATGGACATCGTTCATATAAAAGACCAAGTATAAATGATGTCACGTTTGATTCACTTTTGCCTTACGTCAACAGACAATTAGGTCCACATCATATTCGTACAAAACTTTACTCTATTCCATTGAGAGTTTTACACACGTTAATTGAAGAAGCAATGGCTAGTCTATACTTGGATTTTTCAACACCTGAATATAGACTGAACTCTATGATTATGGATGTTGCCTATCATAGGCTCTATAAACCAGCACGGACCATGGATGATATTCCTTCCAAATCATGCCGCCAGTTCTAAAAGCTCAAATTTACAAACAAAGGAATAGATGCCGTCAACATAAGCAACATTCTTCGTCATAAAAGGGTTCAGTCGTGTATACAAACTTATTTCAAGTTCAAGTCTACACCCTGTATTTCCTACAGCTATACTTCTACTATTGCATCCAAACTTTTTAATTATAAAAAACTTTGCAGTGCCTAGATATAGACCATCTTATACGTAATCCACCAACATGTTCTTCATCTTCTTTCAACTATAGTCCAGCTGGACATGACATTACTGTTGATGTTGATATAGTTGAAAATGAGATCCTCAAATCACTTATTCTAAAAGGTCCTAAATACAGAGAATCTTGGTCTTTTAATTGGCGACAGAACTTCATCTCTATTATGAATTCTGTCGAAGATTATATCCCAGACGATGGGCTAAATATGAAAAAGAAGAACTTGATACATGTGTCAGAATGGGTTAAAAAGCATAAGAGGGATGTTAAAATCCCGCATTAGATACATGAAAACAAAAGTACGTACCATCTATCCTTCTGTGTTTAGTAAACCAGAAGTGATAAAAGAATTAAATAGGTTACATGAGGAATATGTTTTGGTTCCAGCTGACAAAGCTAGTAACAACATTGTCTTTGTTTGTAAGGCTCATTATTACAACTGTATTTTAAACGAACTTGGCATTAATTCCACTTTTGGTAATCATACTTATACTCCAACTGCCCTTTCAAAACATGAAATTCTTCAAAACCATGCTTCAGTTTTAGACACATTTAATATCCCAGTCAATGGGTCGAATAAATATGAGTTACCGTACCTATACTTGATTCCTAAACTACATAAAAACCCTTACAAACAAAGATACATTGCTGGATCCAGTAAGTGCTCTACCAAGCCCCTATCTTTGCTCCTCACGAAAATATTAACAGCTGTGAAGGAGAAACTTCAAACATACTGTGCGACTACATATGCCAGAAGTGGTGTTAATCAAATATGGATTCTAAAAAATTCTAAAGAACTTTTAGTAAACTTGAAATCGCAGAATTTTTCCCAAATCAATAACATTAAAACCTAGATTTTTTGACATCATAGACAGTTGCTTCTTCAAAAACAAAAAACGGAAATATTCATATGTAGTGATCAGTCATTCAAAAACTTACTTTGTTAAACACCACTCTGATTCCACGCACAAGTACTCTTAAGTTGAAATAAAAAATATGCTAGAGTTCCTCATTGACAATATCTTCGTGGTCTTTCGTGATCAGGTCTTCCAACAGTCTGTTGGAATTCCCATGGGCACGAATTGTGCTCCTTTGTTAGCTGACCTGTTTCTATATTCATATGAAGCAGAATTTATTCAAAAACTTCTACGCAAGAAGAAAAAATCTATCGCTGTGGCCTTCAATTCGACATTTAGATATATCGATGACGTTTTGTGTATTAACAATAATAGCTTTCATTCATATGTCGATGTGATATATCTCTGTGAGATCGAAATAAAGAACGCCACAGAGTCGTCCAGTTCTGCTTCATACTTAGATATTTTATTGAAAGTAGACATTAACGGCAGACCTGACAACTCAACTGTATGACAAACGGGATGATTTCAGCTTCTCCATCGTCAACTTCCCATATTTATGTAGCAATATTCCATTATCATCTGCATATGGTGTTTATATATCTCAACTGATTCGATACGCAAGAGCTTGTTCTGCGTATAGTAAGTTTTTTAATCGAGCTATTGACAAACAAGTTGATGGTACAGGGGTTTCAACAGTCTCGATTGAAGTCAGCATTTCGGAAATTCCATGGTCGTTATAACGATCTAGTTCGTCAATACAACCTCGCATTGGGTCAAATGCTGTCTGACATGTTTCATACCGATTGTTAAGCCGTTCTTGGCACACTGATTTTGACTGCGGATAACTCCGTTTTCCTGATCAGAATATAGGGCTCACGGCGGGTGTGACCGGTCAACAGGGGATGCTTACTCCTCCTAGACAACTGATCCCACCTCTGGTGTGTCCAGGGGTCCGTGTTTGCCCAACTATCTATTTTGTATTGCTTATAGGAGTTATGAGATTGATCACTGTTCGTTATCTTCACCTTGCATACACAGAACCCCAGTCTTTCAATTGGCGACAGAACTTCGTCTTTATTATGAATTCTGTCGAATATTATGCCAGACGATAGGCTAAATATGCAAAAGAAGAACTTAATACATTGTCATAATGGTATAAGAGGAATATTAAAATTCCACATTAGACATTAAAACAAAAGTACGTACAATTTATCATTCTGTGCTAAGCAAACCAGAAGTGATAAAAGAATTAGATAGGTTACATAAGGATTCCAGCCGACAAAACTTGTAACAACATTGTCTTTGTTTGTAAGGCTAATTATTACAACTGTAGTTTAAACGAAATTAATTCCACGTTTGGTAATTGTATTTATACTCTAACTATTCTTTCAATAGATGAAATTCTTCGAAACCATGTTGGGGCCTCCGTGGCCGAGTTGTTAGAGCATCGCGCTCAATATCACACGGCCTCTCACCTCTGTCGGAGCGGGTTCGAATCCCGATCGCCCCGGTAAGTGAGAAAGTGTCCCAATTTACTTTCGGAAGGTCGGTGGTCTCTTCCCAGGTACATTGTATCTGGGTTCTCTCTTCTACCGAAAAAAAAAAACTGGGCGCCACCATATAATTGAAAAATTGTTGAGTGTTGCGGAAAACATCAATCAATCAATCAATCAGAACCATGCTTCAATTTTAGACACATTTGATATCCCAGTCACTGGGTCGAATGAATATAAGTTACCTCACCTATACTGGATTCCTAAACTACATAAAAACCCTTACAAAGAACGTTACATTACTGGATTCAGTAAGTGCTCTACCAAGCCCCTATCTTTGCTCCTCACGAAAATATTAACAGCTGTGAAGGAGAAACTTCAAACATACTGTGCAACTACATATGCCAGAAGTGTAAATCAAATGTGGATTCGAAAAAATTCTAAAGAACTTTTAGTAAACTTGAAATTACAAAACTTTTCTCAAATCAACATCAAAATTTATTACTTTTCAATACTTTACACGACCATTCCTCAGGATAAATTTAAACTAGACTTTGTGACATCATAGGCAAAAATGGAAAACGGAAATATTCATATCTAGTGATCAATCGTCCAAAGAAATTACTGTTACATATCACTCTGATGCCACGCACAAGTTCTCTGAAGTTGAAATAAAAAATTGCTCATTGACAAAATCTTCGTGGACTTTGGTGATCAAGTCTTCCAATGGTATGTTGGAAATCCCATGAGCATGAATTGTGCTTCTTTGTTAGCTAATCTGTTTTTAAATTCATATGAAGTAGAATTTATTAAAAAAAGTATACGTGAGAAGAAAAATCTCTTGTTCTGGCCTTCAATTCGACATTTTGATATATCGACGACGTGTTTTTCTATCAACTATAATAACTTTCATTCATATGTCGATTTGATGTATCCTTGTGAGTTCGAAATAAAAGACACCACAGAGTCGTCCACTTCTGCTTCATGCTTAGATATTTTGTTGAAAGTAGATATTAGCGGCAAGCTAACAACTCAAATTTATGACAAATGGTATGATTTCAGTTTCTCCATCGTCAACTTCCCATATTTATTTAGATACTCCTATATTATACATTATTATATACAACCTATCATTGGCTGAAATGCTGTCTGACGTGTTTCATGCCGATCGTTAGGCAGTTCTTGGCACACTGATTTTAACTACGGATAACTCCGTTTACCTGATCAAGATACAGAGTTCACCGTCGTTCTGTCGACCGGTCGACAGGGGATGCTTACTCCTCCAAGGTACCTGATTCCACCACTGGTGTGTCCAGGGATCCGTGTTTGCCCAACTATTTATTTTGTATTGCTTATAGGAGTTATGAGATTGATCACGGTTTGTTATCTTCGTCTTTCATTTCACAATATTCCATCATCATCTGCATATTGTGTTTATATTTCTCAACTTATTCGATACACAAGGGTTTGTTCTGCGTATGTTCAGTTTTCAAATCGTGGCAAGCTACTGACAAACAAGTTGATGGTACAGAGGTTTCAACAGTCTCGTTTTAAAGTCAACATTTTGCAAATTTTATGGTCGTTATAACGATCTAGTTCGTCAATACAACCTATCAATGTGCCAAATGCTGTCTTACGTGTTTCATATCAATTGTTAGACCGTTCTTGGCACACTGATTTTGACTACGGATAACTCCGTTTACCTGATTAAGATATAGGGCTCAAGGCGAGTGTAACAGGTCGATAGGGGGTGCTTACTCCTCCTAGGCACCTGATCCCACCTCTGGTGTGTCCAGGGTCCGTGTTTGCCCAACTATTTATTTTGTATTGCTTATAGGAGTTATGAAATTGATCACTGTTCGTTATCTTCACCTTTCTTACTTGTATATTTCATTGAACGTCGACGTTAGGTGTTTGCCATCTTTATTTTGTGGTCATCCAGACTAAAACATCTCCCAATAGATGAAAATAAAAGTAACCACATAGTCGAATAGATGAAAAGAAATGTAACTACATTCAATTGATTGTTGATTGTATCTTGTTTAACGTCTCTCTCGAGAATTTTTCACTCATATGGAGACATCACATTCAAAAGTTAAGAAAAGCTATGTAGTTTGTTCTTCGTTTTTTTTTCCATACCATATATGCTCATCCTAGGAAATTTTAATTGCAGTCAGTGAAAAAAGTGATTGCATTCATCCAACTGAGAAAGACATTTTCGTGTAACCTATCTAGCTGATAAATAGGTTTTTCTTATTTTCAATTGTTTTTCTAATGTGCTACGGTGGATTTTCATGCCCCCATTTAATTATATTCTAAATGGCACACATGTATGCTAAATGTGCCATAACGATTTTTAATCATACCATGTAAGATGAAGCACGCTTTCTACCCAGGAAGGTATTTCCAATTATCAAATTTGTTCGGTTGTATTTTTGACTTTACACTGATGAGACGTGAAGATAACGAACAATGATCAATCTCATCAATCCAATAAAAATACAAGATTAAGAGTAGAGAAAACACGGACCCCTAGAAACACATGAGGTGGGATCGCTAGGCTGGGGTGTGTGTGTACGTATGAGTTGTTGACCGGTTACACCTGCAATTCAGCCTTCTATCTTGACGCGTTGTATACATCAATATTTAAAGAACATAATAGAGAGATACAGCATTGCACATTGTGTTTACCTTGTGTGATAAGTTAGACTAGAAAGATAATATCTGAAAATTTCCGTCACAACTAAACGCAGGTGAGTGGTTTATTAATGATAAGAGGAAAATTAAATCTTTTTTTTTTTTTTTTTACTATTTCTTAAATGAAATAATTCCCATCAATCATTTAGTCCGAATTGTTGCTTATAATTAGTGAAATGATTACTTATGATGAACGAGTACATTGTACTTTATGTTTCTAAGGACATGGACAATGATGTTTTGCAAAGAAAAAAAAGTCAGATTTAATGACGAATATGGAAAAAAAAAACCTCGAATGAACAAAATATTCGCCAAATCATTGGTTTTTAGTTAGAACAAATATACTATTAGAAAATAGAAAGTTGGTACGAGCAACAACAAATTCGCTTGGTTGTTTGAACTAGTTCGCCGTTGATCTGTAGTGATTGGACGCTTATTTCATACTTTGAATTTATCGATTTTTATCACCACAACATATCGCAGACAGGGAATCAAGCAAAATGTAAAACTGGTTAGATATCAAAGTATGCTCCTTAAGTGTCATAGTATAGTGCATGTGAAAACGTGTGTACGAAAATAAGATACAATAAGGTGCATGGGGCTCGTTTAATGTTAGTGAACATCTGTTCTACGTCCACGACAGGCTACTGTTAAATACGTTGACGTAATGGGGTTTCAACAATCTGTTTTCAAGTAAGGTTTCCAACATTTTAACATGTAGTCAAGAAAGTCATGATGCATTAATGAGCCTTACAAACAAATACAATGTTGTTACATGTACTTGCTTTGTCAGCTGGAACCAAAACATATTCTTCATGTCACTTATCTAATTCTTTTATCACTTTTGGTTTATTTAATACAGAAGAATAGATGGTACGTTCTTAATGTATCAAGATATTCTTTTTCATATTTTGCCCATCGTCTGGGATATAATCTTCGACAGAATTCATAATAGAGATGAAGTTCTGTCGTCAATTAAAAGACCGAGGTTTTCTGTATTTAGGACCTTTTGGAATAAGTGATTTGAGGTTCTAATTTTCAACTAAATCAACATCACCAGCAATGCCATGTCCAGCTGGACTATTGTTAAAGATGATGAAGAACATGTAGGCGGATTACGTATAAGATGGTCTATATATAGGCACTGCAAAGTTTTTTTTTTATAATTGAAAAGTTTGGACGCAATAGTAGAAGTATATTTGTAGGAAATACAGGGTGTAGACTTAAACTTAAAATAAGTTGGAATACACGACTGAACCCTTTTTTGACGAAGAATGTTGCTTATGTTGACGGTATCTAGTCATTTGTTTGAGCTTAAGGAACTGGCGGCATGATTTGGAAGGAATATCATCAATGACCCGTTGTGGTTTAAAGAGCCTGTGATTGGCAACATCCATAATCATAGAGATCAGTCTATATTCAGGTGTTGAAAAATCCAAGTTTAAACTAGCTGTGGCTTCTTGAAATAACGTATGTAGAACTTTGAATGGAACAGAGTAAACTTTTGTACGAATATTGCTACATAAATATGGGAAGTTGACGATGGAGAAGTTGAAATCATCCGATTTTTCATAAAGTTGAGTTGTTAGTTTGCCATTGATATCGACTTTCAATAAAATATCTAAGTATTAAGCAGAAGTCAATTATTATATCAAATATAGTTGGGGACAGGCACTCATCTAATGTATATTTGATATTACAAATTAGCAAATAGCGGTCATTGTCATAAAAGGTGGGGAGGAGCCCCACTTGGTCCCCCTGATTCTACGTGCCTACATCTTCACACTTTCACTGTTTGACTCAATTCCATGCGCAGCAGGCGTGAAAATTGAGATCGATCACAATGAAAGCGCCTATGTTTTATAGCTGTATGGTTTTAAACGTAATCTGATTATTGTACTTTCATTTTGTTCATTTCATGTCCCATTCAAAATATTCAACACATATAGAGGCGTAAGTGTCCAGGGTAATCAAAGTGAGGGTTCGTCGTTGCAACGTTAACAATGCTTACATTTGTACCGTAACAATTGGCACTTCACCAACAGCTGAAACCTGTATATAACTCCATGAATAACCTCGTGATTTTGTGCGATATCATAATTTTCACGTTGAAACATTAGGTAATGCGAATTCACAAATAATTATAATACATACTTATCCACAACTTACATTGTTCGCAGGACAATACGTGTTTGCATATCAACATGTCGAAGAACTGATTATCAGAAATAGGTAAGTAAGTTATAAAGTGCATGAAATCCTTCAATTTCGGAGTATGTCAATGATAGCATCAGCGTTGATATATCTTGCTCATCTATTCGTAGAAAACGTACTCCTCTAGAAACATGACGGATGGAGTAACTACAAATTATGACGTGAGTAAAAACTTCGTTTGATTGCTAAGAGAGGCTAGTTGTAGTAGGTTTATAGGACCTGATGTTCATTTTGAACTAGTGCAAATTCGACGAAATATTCTAAATTGTATTTTAGATCTACTTTTTTGAGTGTTGATCTTTAAGTAAGGTTTCCAACATCATTTTAATATGAATTCTTGGGTAACTGAACCTAAAATCAAAATAACTTTTTGATGTTTGATCACAAAATATAATTATTTCGAAGTTCCATTTTAATTCATATTGCCGTAACAGCATGATAGAAAAGGAAAAACTATCGTTTATATTCAAGGAAGAACATATATCGAGCGACAAGTATCCTCGGGAACAGTGTCCACTATAATAGATACATGTTCTGCGTATGATTAGTTTTTAAATCGAGGCAGGCTACTAACAAACAAGTTGAAGTTTCAGGGTTTTCAACAGTCTCGTTGAAAGTCATAATTTAGCAAATTATAATGCTCTAGTTTGCCAATACAATCAATCATTGGGTCAAATGCTGTCTGACATGTTTCATACCGATTATTATGCCGTTCTTGGCATACTGATTTTAACTATAGATAACTCCGTTTATCTGATCAAGGGGGCTCACAGTTGGTTTGACAGGTCGCAGGAAATGTTTACTCCCCCTAGTCACCTGATCCCACCTCTGGTATGTCCAGGGCTGCGTGTGTGCCCAACTCTTAATTTTGTATTCCTGATAGGAGTTATGAGATTGATCACTGTTCGTCGTCTATATCTTAATATCATGTTCTATGTCATTCACATGGCATGATCAAATCTATGAATATAAGGTTATATCATTTCGCGGAAATTTAACTGGGCTTAAATTTTGGGTATGTATTTTAAATAACTACATGAGTCCCCGAGACAGTAACTATTAATGAAATAAAAGTCTTATTCCATATTTTATAATGATAAGAATCAGGTTTGTTTGTAAAATATAACGATTTGTACCTTACTGAATGTGAAAATCCGTCAACTTATATTTCTTTTGATAGTATTTGAAACATAAAAAAGAGGCTCTTGAGATGTTAAAAAAGAGAATTGGGCCTTCAGTCGGTACACCTTTGAATGTGGCAGTGATTGGGACACCTGGAGTGGGGAAATCATGCTTTATAAACACTATGATCACCAGCATGGTAGGCGAGTACCGAGAGTGGAGCAAGACTGGAGATTCTGGGGGATGTGGTACAAGTGTAACATCCCGCTTGACTACGTAAGTAATTGTTTGGATTAATGAAATGTTACGGTAATACTAAACAAGTTATGTCCGTCTTTTACATACTGATTTTGACAAACATCAAGATAGAGGAATCATGGCGGGTGTGACCAATCAGCAAGATATCTTTAATCCTATTAGGCACTCCATCCAACATTTGATGTTTTGGGGCTTGTGTTTGCACTACTCTCAATATTCTATTCTTTATGGAAATTCATAAGATTGATCATTGTTCCTCATCTTCCCTTTTTAGCTCACCTGAGCTGAAAGCCCAAGTGAGCTATTCTGATTGCCGTCGTCTGCCCGTCTGTCCGTCTGTCTGTAAACATTTACATTTTTGACTTCTTCTCCAGAACCACTGGGCCAATTTCAACCAAACTTGGCCAAAAGCATCCTTGGGTGAAGGGCTTTCAAGTTCTTTAAATGAGGGTGAGGGACCATGTCCCTTTCAAAGGGGAGATAATCACAAAACTGCAAAAATAAGGTGGGGTCATTTAAAAATCTTCTTCTCAAGAACCACTGGGTTAGAAGAGCTGAAATTTACATGAAAGCTTTCTGACATAGTGCAGATTCAAGTTTGTCAAAATCATGGCCCCCGGGGGTTGGATGGGGCCACAATAGGGGATAAAACTTTTACATACAAATATATAGGAAAAATCATTCTTCTCAAGAACCACTGACTGAGCCAGAAAAGCTAATATTTACATGACAGCTTTTTAACATAGTGCAGATTTAACTTTGTTCAAAGCATGCCCCCTCCCCCTGGGGGTAGGATGGTGCCACAATAGGGGATAAAATATTTACATACAAATATATAGGAAAAATCTTCTCAAGAATCACTGAGGCAGAAAAGCTGATATTTACATGAAAGCTTTCTGACATAGTGTACATTCAAGTTTGTTCAAATCATGGCCTCCGGAGGGGGGGGGTAGGATGGGGCCACAAGGGGGATCAAAGTTTTGCACACAAATATATAGGAAAAATATTTTAAAATCTTCTTGTTAAGAACCACTGAGGCAGAAAAGCTTATATTTACATGAAAGCTTCCTAACATAGTGAAGATTTAAGTTTATACAAATCATGGCCCCCGGGTGTAGGATGGGGCCACAATAGGGGATCAAAGTTTTACATACTAATATATTATTTTTAAGAACCACTGAGCCAGAAAAGATGATATTTACATGAAAGCTTTCTGACATAATGCAGATTTAAGTTTGTTCAAATCACCGGGTGTAGGATGGGGCCACAAGGGGGATCAAAGTTTTGCATAGAAATATATAGGAAAAATCTTTAAAAATCTTTTAAAGAACCACTAACCCAGAAAAGCTTATATTTACAATAAAGATTTCTGAGATAATGCAGTTTAAGTTTGTTCAAATCATGGCCCCCGGGTGTAGGATGGGGCCACAATAGGTGATAAAAGTTTTACATACAAATATAGGCAAACTCTTTAAAAACTCTTCTCAAGAACCATTGGGCCAAAGAAGTTGACATTTACATGAAGGCTTTCTGACATAGTGTAGATTCAAGTTTGCAAAAATCATGGTCTCCAGGGGTCGGTTGGGGACATGTTAGGGACTAAGGTTTTACATGCAAATATATATGGAAAGTCTTCAGAGATGGGCCAAGGTGACTCAGGTGAGCGATGTGGCTCATGGACCTCTTGTTTCAAAAAGGACTATCAGTAACACTTTCGAGATTTAAGGACGGAAGGTATATTCGTAGATTACAGAAATTGTGTATCGCATTCACCCAATGTAACACTGTCAACAGCTAAACAAATAACGGTATTTATGAAACGTTGAATATAACGAACAATAATTAATCTCTTTGATCTATAAAGAGTACAAAATCGAAATACAGTACACATAACAACAGAAAACACAATATGTGGGGGTAAGCATCTAGGAGGACTAAAAGTCCGCCTATTACCCTGTCTAACCCTCTCGATCAGATGAATGGTAACACCCGTACTCAATTACTAATTAACAAAGTCCTATTGATCAGTATATAACAGGTTATATAGTTTCTGACAGAACATTAAAAATGAAACACATGTTCGGAAAATAATACTCAAATATTTGATTTCATTGAAACTTTGCATATATGAATTGTTATTTTTTCATCGAATCTAAGTATTTGTCTACCATACATAGGAATAATTTTTACATCCCAAGGGATAATCAAATGGGTACTAACAATATTCATAGAGTCTGTGGGGCAGGCTCTGGTGTTTCCAGAGATACCTAATTGTCCAACTCTAAATATTATATTTTCAAAAAAGATTGATAGAATTGATTGCTGTTTGTTCTGCTCACCTTCCCCATGAAGGAAAGCAAATGTTAAATCTGTAAACGTGAATTCACAGTGTGAATCGTTTCTGCCCTATATATACTGTGTCTTGCTACATGTAGATAATATAATTCCTCTTATCCATTTGTTTGATTTTCTGACACTTACAATTTCTGGACTAATACTGGAGATTGCTTATGTCCTTGTCTCTTATTTTGATAAGAACTTTAATTGTGTTACATTAGGATACCTAGGGAAACATACGTGGATGTAGCCAGTAAAGAAACACGTCAATACAATTTCCCAAACTTTCTGGTTATTCCTGGGATTGAAGATTTTAATGACGAAACCACGGAGAAACTTCTTGTTCTGATTATCTTCGGAAGAATCCCGTTAAATGTATCGCTTGCTGAAGTTGCAGAAGAGATCAGGTGAGTTTCTAAAATGTAAAACATGAGTGAAAAGCAGAAGAATACTTCCAAAGAATTAATATCTCCTCATTGGATCCAACTAAATAGCATGCCCACTACAAGATCCTCTTATTACCTTACAAAACAAATCAGGATATGTCACCATAGTACCTTCTAGAATTGACACCAATCAATAAATCATCAATGAGAACAGACATTTAGCACAAACACAGTGACACTCTAGATCTGTGATGATCTCGTCAATACAATAAATCCAAAACTTTCACAAACTTTTAAACGGGACTTTAAAACACATCATTTAAGTTAGTGTATATTTTTATCATTGCTGCAATAGTAACGTGTGAATTTTATGCTTCAATTCAATGAAAGAATGATCAAAGTTTTAACAATGTAGCTATCACAATTGTCTATCAAATGTCTTTTGTTTTACATATCATGGACATTTTCCTTATGTGTGAAAATTTTAAGCATGCAAAACAAATCATTAAGATACGTACTTATATGTATACATGCATAAAGCCATAGACATTTCTGTCAATTTTAATAAATGCCAATGTCAGAACTGAATTTAAATGAATCAATCTTGAATATAAAATTGTCATTGATTTTATGCATACATACATGTAAATACGTATTTCTAGTGAGTTTTCATTCCGTACAAGATTTAATTATGATATTGGCATTTATTGAAACGGATAACTGATTTCAGAACACAGAAAGGATAGATAGTAGTGAAAGGTGAGGAAAACGAAGTGATTCTCGTTTATATGATAAATGAGGATATCTATATTACGTAAGATTTGCTCTATCTAACAAACTTACCGTGCGAATAAATCACCTATCCAACGAGTTCGATACAACAAACATGAAATCACGCAATCATAGATATTATATTTATCTCATTAGCTTTTTCTATCACTTTAGTTTTGAATAATACCAATACAACTAACCAGCTGATTCAAATCATTCCTGAAGCATCAGTACCGACAAACGATTGTGATTCTACGCGAGAGAAAAATAACGCAATCAATATCATGAACGGTGAAGATAACGAATAGTGATCAATCTCATAACTTCGAAAAACAATACAAAAGAGAGAGTTTGGCAAACACGGACCCCTTGATATATCAGAGGTGGGATCAGGCGCCTAGTAAGAGTAAGGATCTGCTGTTGACAGATCACATTCGTCGTGAGACCTATGTTTTGATAAGGTAAACGGAGTTATCCGTAGTCAAAATCAATGTGCCAAGAACGGCCTAATAATTGGTATGAAACACGTGAGACAGCATTTGACCCAATGAGATGGTGTATTGCCAAACTACATCGTTAAAACGACCATAGAATTTGCGATATGCTGACTCTAAACGAGACCGTTGGAATCCCTGTACCATCAACCTGTTTGTCAGTAGCCTGTCTCGATTTAAAAAGTAATCATACGCAGAACTTGCAAATCGAATGAGTTGAGAGATATAAACACCATAGATTATGCAGGTGATAATGGAATATTGTTACACAAGTTTGGAAGGTTGGCAATAAAGAAGCTGAAATAATCCCATTTATCATGAAGTTGATTTGCTAGTTTGCTGTTAATATTTGTTTTCAATAAAAGATTTTAGTGTGAAGCAAAAACCTCTGTGGCGTTCCTTATTTCGAGTTCACATGGATATATCGAAATGACATATGAATCAAAATTATCATTGATCGATATAAAACGTCGTCGATATATCTAAATTTCGTAATGAAGGCCACATAAAATAGTTTCTTTCTTCCCACGTAGAAGTGTTTGAATAAATTCTGCTTCACACGAATATTAAAACAGATAAGATAACCAAAGAACACAATTCGTGCCCATGGGAATTCCAACAGACTGTTGGAAGATCTGATCACCAAATACTACGACGATATTGTCAATGGAGATTCCTAAATTTCACAAAAACCCTTACAAACATACTGGATTCAAAAACCTCTTATCTTGGCTACTCGGGAAAATATTAACAGTTTTGAAGGAGAAACGTTCAGTCTACTGTGCCACAACATGTGCCAGAAGTAGTGCAAAGCAAATGTGAATTTAAAACAATTCTAAAGTACTTTTAATAAATTTTCAATCGCTAAAATTTTTCTCAAATCAACAATATTAAAACTTATGACCTTTCAATACTTTACACAACCATTAAAATCTAGACATGTTGCACCATAGACAGTTGTTTCTTTAAAAAAACAATAGCGAAAGGAAATATTCAAATCTAGTGATGAACCAACCAAAAATTACTTTGTTAAAACAACACTCTGATTCAACGGACAAGTACGCTGAAGTTCAAATTTACAAAATGCTGGAGTTCCTCATTGACAATATCTTCGTAGCCTTTTGTGACCAGGTTGTTCCTTCGCTACCTGACCGGTTTTCATATTCTTATGAAGCAGATTTTATTCAAAAGCTTCTAAATGATAAGGAAAACAATCACTAGCTGTGGCCCGAAGGCCATTTAGATATATCGACGTTTTAGTTATCAATAACAATCATGTTCATTCATATGTTTATTCGATATATCACTGGAACTAAAAATAAAAGACACCACAGAGTCATCCACATCTGCTTCGTACATAGATATTTTATTGAAAATAGATATTAACGTCAACCTAAAAAATCAACTTTATGACAAAAATCATCAAAAAGCATCCCGATTTCAGCTTCTCCATCGTCAACTTCCCATATTTATGTAGCACTATTCCATTATCACGGGCATATGGTGTTAACATCTCTCAACTGATTCGATACGCTAGAGCTTGTTCTGCGTATGGTCAGTTTTTAAATCGAGGTAAGCTACTGACAAACAAGTTGTTGATACAGAGGTTTCAACACCTAATTTGATTTGTGCTTTCGAAACTTTCTTTTATTGACAAATGTGTATAGTTGATAGTAGTACATATTCATTGACAGATCAGTTTACGACTAGCAAGAGTATGAGAGGGGACCGAAAACATTCTGACAAACAAAAATCTATATCTATAGTAAAAGACTCCCCACCCCTTTTGCGTCAAACGATAATCATAATCACATGTTCAAAATTTCATACGCTTATCATATGTTAGTTTAAACCGTATTCATTTTACAAAATTACAATAAACATGATAACTACATATCAGTAGATTTTTGGAGATTGGAAAACAAGTGCATATACATGTATCAATTCCTCTTTCGTACATGTCTTAAACATCTGAATCGTTCACCTTGTGTTAATCATTATGTTTGAAACTTGCAGTATGGTCAACATATGTTTCAAATATGTTTAATATCATATCATGATAAAATCATGTGTTAAACATATGATTAACATATGAAAATCTGGACATATGTAATAATTTTACCTGTTTAGGAGTAAATAATTCTATATAATGTGATATGAAAATGTTCTGATTGTGACCTTTATTATAAAATCAAAAGCATACTTATATGTACACTCTAGATCTTTCTTTTTTCCATTGTAGGGATTTTGATCCGTCGTATATCGATGAAGTTTACCCCGCAACACCCGAAGTTGCAATGCATAAGATAGACAGAATAATCTTTGTTGCTTCTGCAGCAAATTCAGTTCTGCCTACCGCCTCATGAATGCTATATCAACAGTATTATGGAAGGAAAGAGGTAGAATGGATTCTCTCTCTCTCTCTCTCTCTCTCTCTCTCTCTCTCTCTCTCGTAATCAGATGTTGTATATTTGTATAAATATCTTAATTTTCTTCATGCTGCTCTCGTGTTGTGGTACTTTTGAAATGCAATTTTCTCTTGATCCCGGAATCTAGATTTTCGTGCCCTGATTATGTCCTTTACTACTATTGTAACCTTCAAATCTGTTTTAGAAATTAAACAAAAAACTGGTCAAAACTCAACTCCGGATATCTAATTGTTGTTTTTATATTAAAAATGACACTGTGTTTACTGGATTCAAAATTAAGTTCACTCTTAACATTTGGAACATTTCCAAACGATTTCTTAATCTTTGGAACAGCATTTTGCACTTATGCTCTAAACATCTGATGGACCTTTGTCTCAATTGGGACTCACACCAGACAGGACATATCACTGAGATCATCACCGCTAATGATATGATGTAGTGGAATTCTGTGTCCCGAGGAGAATATGAAAAGCTGTACCATATACAATTCCATCTTGTAGAAATCTCTGTTAGAAAGCAAACCAGAAATTTTTCAGATATTCAATCCAACTGCACTGCCGTTTAAACAATGGTAGAAAGAGAGAGCCTACGGATAAACCAGTGTTGTATTATATAAAAAAAAATCCAAAACGAGCTTACTGTCCACAGGTCTAAATGTTTGTCCAGTACGCCGTGAAATCGACGAGAAACAACTAAGAGAGGACATTAGAGACGTATGCGTTTAAAAGAACACTTTTCAAGACCCCAAATATCAAATGATTTAGACAACGAATCCGATATTGAGAGAGTATCTCCATCACAGGAACAGACTACTTCACATGAGCCTGATCCCTTTTGTATTAATAGTACCTGGGATCCTTCCCTTTCATAGAGGCCGTTGAATCCGATATTGAAAAGTTGCTTCAAAGTTATACACCAACATATGATAATCTGACCCGCGATGAAAGGCGCAGTATTCAAGTACTTAAAAACCGGGAAGATAATTGTCATTAAGAAGGTAGATAAAAGGTCCACTCTAGTCGCTATGAACAAAGAAGATTATATAGCAGAAGCAAACGGAGAGTTATCAAATGAATTTTATTCACAAAATTATTTTGTCCCAAACAAAAACAATGCCAATGCTATCATCGATATTCTAGAAAAAATGAAACGCGATGAAGAAATAAGTGGGGAAAAAACTTTCACATGTCTCGTTCCCTCAAACGACAGCACACCTGGACAATTTACCTTCTACCAAGAATTCACAAAGAAACAATCCCAGGCCGTTTAATTGTGAGCGCTATTGGTCATCCAACTGAGAAAATTTCACAGTTTTTAGATATGCACCTAGGACCTCCCTTCCTTTTTATACGCTCGTCGAAGACGGGATGATTGATTGATTGAATATTCTTTAACGTCACTCTCCAGAATCTTTCACTCATATGGAGACGTCACCATTGACGGCGAAAAGCTGCGAAATTTGGGTCTATGTTTGGCGCTTATGGCCTTTGAGTAGGGGGATCTTTATCGTGCCACAACTGCTGTGACACGGGACCTCGGTAGTTACGGTCTCATCTGAAGGACCGCCCCATTTAGTCGCCTCTTACGACAAGCAAAAGGTACTGATGATCTATTCTAATCCGGATCCCCACGGGACGAGGTGTATTATGGTATTGCATCGCCCGTCTGTCTGGACCTTGTGGGCACCAGGATTTTACAACTTGGTTCATTTGATCACCATGATGAGAGAAAGATGTATATTGTTTTTGAAGATCAAAGGTCAAAGTCATAGTATCACTTAGAAGGAAAATATTGTAGGCAGGATACAAACCGAACCGTAATTTCCAGGATTCTCATGCATGAAAAGTGAGGATAACGAACAGTGATCAATCTCATAACTCCTGTAAGGAATACAATATTAGTAGATTCCTGGGCATACCAGAGGTGGGATCAGGTGCGTAGGAGGTGTAAGCATGATCTGTTAACCTGTCACACCCGCCGTGAGCCCTATATCCTGATCGGGTAAACGATCATGTCTTGATTGCATCATTTGGGATGTACGTGTATACACAAGGGAAATATACAGGTTGCTCCATGTTTTAATTATTCATAAATTCTCATAATGCAAATAACCTACAACTTTATCATTCAGATAAAGGTACTTTCATTGTTATTTACTTATGGGAATTTGTAACCAGCTATACATGATAGTACTTTATATTTTTACACTTATAGATATTCCTATCTTTGGCGTGTTGACAAATGAAGATAGAAAGAAGAACAGTGGTGACTTTGAAGAACTTGAAAAAAACTTCAAATGGTCCCTTCAACTATCTAAACTACATTACTTCGTTTACACAACTTATTGTGATGACAACATAGACGAAATAAAACGTGGGGAAGCAACATGTAAACCACATTTAGACCTTCCTGTCCTGAAGTTCCTTTTACAGGTTATGAAACTATCTAATAAAGTACTTCTGTTTCAAATCTTGATGTTATAAGGGACATAATGCCGGTACACACCGATCGCGAGTCTCAATGGATATACATGTATCATTTACTTGGAGTACATGGGTCAATCCCTGCTCTTACCTTTAAGCTGTCATTAGCTCTTATTTCGTCACCAGAAATTGAATTCGATGAAATTCCTCTTTATGATATATTTCAGTAAAAACAACAGTATCTAATTATTGCAAACACTTTTTAACCTCAAAAACGCACATACATGTAGATATGTGATATTGGTTATTAAATAATTATAGTCTTACAAGACAAAAATTCTTCCTTATATAATGCTTATGTCATGGAGAGATTCTGTGAAAAAATGGTTGCCATCACTTTCAAAGCTAATATCATCTCCCTTTAACTGTTTCAAACCTTAGATGTAAAATTAGGTAGTACCTTCTCCTTTCATTACAGTGTATGTATATATATTTTGTCATTTCAAAACTTATGGTTTATTAATGTTCTATTTCTTCCACTTATTTTTGAACAGTAATTCTAAAGTTAGCCTAGCTTACTGATAATTTGTGTGTGGTTAGTTTATATGGTAACAGTGACTAGGAGGTCACATTCTAGTAAGAGTATATTACACTAAAGTTTTCCCAAGTTTCGCAGAATAGCTGTAAAACATTGTATGATAGAAGCGTGTTCGAATGTATTGGTGTAATGATACACAGTGTGATCATAGGACGACCAATCAAATAGAGTTATGGAGATATCAAGGTAGAGTAGGTTAACAATAGTCATTCTAAGTCAGCGCTTTCACGGTGTCAGACACACCTTATTTTCAACAATTTATTAAATAGTATTTTTAGTAATAAATTACAGCTAAAGAATACACGTCCAGTATTCACTCTCTAGACATAATTAATTAACACCGGCGTGTGAACTCAGATATTTTTTTCATAATCCTTTTTTATCTATGTTTTTTTTCTGGGCGGTTAGTACTGTTTTTGATGAGGGTAAACGCTAAATGGTTATTAAGCTGTGTTTCATTTTATGCAATATCGCATTTGCTATAATTTATAATCATTGTATAGTTTTGTTTATTAATTAAACGCTAGGCTGCCCAACAAGTTAGCCTGGCTTATTGCTAATTTGTGTGTGGTTAGTTTATATGGTAACAGTGACTAGGAGGTCATAGTCTAGTAAGAGTATATTATACCACAAACGAACGACACCTAGGCCTAGAGATAGGGCCTAAATATGTGACAAATCTGTCGGCGTGTGATCTAAATTGAACACACCGAAATCATTAGACACAACAGAGATATGTACATGTATATGCACATTTATCGTGGATTCGGAGGGCCTCGATTTCTGTCGTGTAAATAAATATAAAAATTTTGCAATGTCATATAGCTTTAGATTATGCATAGGTATGGCGTGTGAAACGTTGCTATATTCGATAATCTTGTGATGTATGTTCAATATCTTGTGATGATCACAAGATATAGAACATACATCACAAGATTATCGAACATACATCACAAGATATTGAACATACATCACAAGATATTGAATATACATCACAAGATATTGAACATACATCACAAGATATTGAACATACATCACAAGATTATCGAACATACATCACAAGATATAGAACATACATCACAAGATATTGAATATACATCACAAGATATTGAACATACATCACAAGATATTGAACATACATCACAAGATATTGAATATACATCACAAGATATTGAACATACATCACAAGATATTGAACATACATCATAAGATTATCGAATATAGCAACGTTTTACACGCCATACATAGGCCTATATATTTTATCTAGATCATGACGACATCGATCGTATTCTTTCAGGTTTAAATAAATTATGAGGAAAACATAACAAACATATGTGACTGTCAGTACATGAAGCACAGAAAATTTGCATTTTGTTGTATAGGAAATTCGATATTTCTACCCGTCATTAATGATCAGAAATCACACAAGAGAAATGGCCTGCAATAGATACATTGAAAGTTGGCAACACGATTTAACATCATATTCTGTAATATTTGCAGAAATCTCACGGGAATTACTGTCTGTGTGTCATAACGCAATGTGTATGGAGAGTTTACGACTAATTCGCGATGTATGTAACTATAAGCATTTTCTCTCCCGAGCGTTGTTTTGTATAGAACCGGTTTGTTTGTATTATTGCGATTCATATGTTGTTTTTTCATTCTAAATTTTTGTTGTTTGCTTTCAAACAGTCCTAATACGGTCTACAAAATTCACCAAAATGCCATGGGTTCGTTGAATGTGTGATAGCGTTCGTGACTCGTGAATAACGTTTATAACGTTATTTGATGTGGTATGGGGAATTACCTTAATCCCTTAGACAATGTATCAAGTTCTTCTTTTTCATATTTAGCCCATCGTCTGGCATAATCTTCGTCAGAATTCATAATAAAGATGAAGTTCTTTCGCCAATTGAAAGACCAAGGTTCTTTGTGTTTAGGACCTTTTACAATAAGTGATTTGAGGTCCTCATTTTCAACTATATCAACATCACCAGTAATGACATGTCCAGCTGGACTATAGTTGAAAGAAGACGAAGAACAAGAACACGTAGGCGGATTAAGTATAAAATGGTCGATATCTAGGCACTGCAAAGGTTATGATTAAAAGTTTCGATGCAATAGCAGAAGTATATTTGCAGGAAATACAGGGTGTAGACTTGAACTTGAAATAAGTTGGAATACACGACTGAACTCTTTTATGACAAAGAATGTTGCTTATTTTCCTTTGTTTGTTACTTTGAGCTTAAGGAACTGGCGGCATGATTTGGAAGGAATATCATCCATGACCCACAGTGGTTTAAAGAATCCATAATCATAGAGTTCAGTCTATATTCAGGTATTGAAAAATCCAAGTATAGACTAGCTGTAGTTTCTCGGATATCTTATTTTTCGTATCAGTTATATATGTAAATT
Source organism: Ostrea edulis (assembly GCF_947568905.1). Classification (NCBI taxonomy): domain Eukaryota; kingdom Metazoa; phylum Mollusca; class Bivalvia; order Ostreida; family Ostreidae; genus Ostrea; species Ostrea edulis. The sequence goes on from NC_079169.1 coordinate 35,964,754, forward strand.
TGTGTACATGCATCTTAACCGTGCCTTACAGCAAATAAAAAGGCTTTGATATTATCAGCTATGCAGTTTGTTTACATGTAAGTAGTAATGATAAAATAGTACGAAACTCCAAGGTATGAAATAAGTGTCCAGTTGATCCAGGGTTAACAGTCAACCAATTCACAGCTTTCATCCGCTCCGAATCTTGTATAATGATATATTTTACTTTTCTGAAAACACCAATGATGTAGCGAAAATTCTTATGTGCAATTGAGTTGATTTCCGCTATCAAAGCTCACAGTTTCATTTTTGCAATTTTATCATCGAGCATATCCTGACAAATATAAAACAGACAATGCTCGGGGTTGGTTTTTGTTTTTTTATTGTTTTTTGTTTTTTTTGTGTGAATATTACATAAACATGAAGATTGATTCACTCTAAATTACTAATGCGTGCATGTCTATTTTATCAAAAATAGAGTAAAATAAACTTCCTATATCACAAATTCCCACTCACCTGTGTTTAGTTGTGTCAAGATCTATCTCATCTTTATCATTGCGCATGCTCAGATACATTTCACCTTATTACAAGTACTGTTTCTCCTCAAAGCTAGGAAGACGTTAGTAGGTTGGTCAATGATGCTACGTACATGTACTTAATAATGCATCCATCTAGTTGGGTGTCTATCTATCTCCTTTATCTTCAATTTGTATCATAATTATATAGAATCTTAATGAATACGCGGGAAATCACAAATAATATTGCATAGCATTGATGAATTTGAATTGTTGCCCACATGAATTTAATGGACGGTATATATATATATATATATATATATATATATATATATATATATATATATATATATATATCTTTAATTCAATTAAATTAATGCAAGAACAGTTTTTGAATAAATTGCGTACATCAGCTAATAGCATAGACAGTAAGTAAAATTTGATTACTAGGAAGTGACTGAGCTCTCTCCGTATTAAAAATTACATAATGATTTTACGAATGCAAATATAATCCGTCATGCCGAATGCAATATTATGAATACACCTCGTTTCTTCTCGTCAAACGCAATAATCGAAAACATGATGCTGACCGATGTACGTATCCAGCGCATATACTAATATATAGGCAAGGCAACGCGTGGTTCAACATTGAAAAGTGCATGGGAGGAGGGGGGGGGGGGGGTACAACCACTTTGAAATTTATATCTATAATTATAAATTAACAAATTTTGTCAATAAACTCCGAAACGCTTGCTCCAGAGTTACTGCTTGCATCTTTAAAATTGTTTCATATGTGAATTGAAGTCCGTAAGCTATAATAGAATCTTACTTGATTAGTGAATATTGATAAATGATTTTTAAAAACAACTTTCGTTTTTAATAAACTAATAGCAAAAAGGAAAGTACAGTGGCGGACACGCTTTGGCGGAACTAAGCCAGTTTTCGATGTGTGTTTTTTAAATGGCAACTTTTAAAAGATAATACGATATGAATCCGTTGATTGTCGATGCTTGATTTTGATCTTACAGAAGAAATAAATTTTGATAATTGTTGAATGAAAAAAATATGCCTGTTCATTTCATCAATCCGTGATTTAAGCATCATAGACGCTTAGGTCTACAGCCAATCGCACATTCTCGAACTTTTCAATCAATTTCATAACAGTGGCATTGAATTAAATATCGATTTTCTAATGTTTACGACAGTCACTATATAGTTAAAACTTCCCTTTGACCATACTTAAATTTTGCCTTAAGGACACATGCTACAAACATTTTTTTTTAAATGATGAAAACGAAAACTAAATTTATGTTTTTGTATTTAGAATGAAAATAATTTATTGTATAAAATGTGATTTATTCCAATTATTTCGAAAGAGTGAGAATTTATAAAGAATGTGCTGTTACTATGGAGTAAGGATACATTTCAACTCTTGATCATCATAGAAAATTTACAAGTCCGTTATATTTTTTAGGGAATTTCATATATTCATACCACCAAACGAAGCCAATATATATATATATCAACGTATGAATTAATTAAAGTCTTCCGTAACAACGGAAGACCTTCTACTGATTGTGCTGGTTAAGATTATTCTTATTCTTTTTTCCCCTTCTTTTTCCTAGACGCTAACTTTGAAGCTTCATATCTCGCTCATTTCTGCATGGATTTTGCTCAAATTTTCAGGGTTTATAAACTTTACAAAACAATTTTAAAATCATGTACTACATTTCAGAAATTCCCTTCTGTTCACGAGTTATTCCCCTTTGAATGAAATTTTAGGGGGTTTGGTTTCCAGACAAAGGCTCCGAGACTGTATAAGCTTGAGCAGAAAATGCATTGAAAATGAAAAGTAGGAGCATTGTAGTTGTGCACGTCGTTTTTGGTTTTTTGATTACAGCGTTCGAAATGGTGGTTGACGGGGTTAAAAAATTAGGACGCCTAAAGGAGCAAACAATTACACATATTTTCCTTTGTATCTTTTAAACTAAAAATATTTTGTTAAGACGTGTAGAACAAAAGTTGTGCAAAATGTTAAGGGCTTTCTTTTGATATCCCTAAAAAGAGGCTGGCCCCTTAAATTTAGGGATCTGGGGATCTTCAAAGTTTTCGTTTTATAACTCAAAAACGGTAAATATTTCGATATGGCTTTCCCTGGAAAAGTTGTTCTTTAACATCTTATTGATCTCATAAACATAATATTTTGCTCGAGTATTGTGTTATATATGAGTGAAAAGCTTGACCCGCAAACAGGTAACCGTATCATTAGGTAGGTGAAGGGGGGAAAATATGCGTATAACTTAAATAAACTTGCTTTAATTGATAAATCTGACTTCATGAAATGCTAATATTCTTTTTAAAGTAAGGTTTTAACGTGATCTATGGTTCCTTTAAAAATCATCTATCGACAACTTTCTTTTTGTATTATTTAGTAGCTTTAATATAAACAATCGTTCCAAAGAAAAAAAAGAGGAAAAGGTTATTTCTTCTACTTTGTTATTAAAACAATGATATATTTAATTGAAGAAACAAACCTTCAAGCATAGAATAACTCAGTCATTAACTACACGCATCTTACATACACCGCGGGGTTTGTTTTTGTTTACAATTACGTGACTTACCGCCTCGAAGAACCATCGCGTGTGAACCAGGGCATGTACACAAAGTAAACATTGTCGTCCTAAACATAACACAGAATGTTATGTTTTTGATCATATTGGATTTTTCGAATAATTCAGTCTTTCCGGGGATGTATATACTTGTTTATACGTCCCTGGTCTTACGTTTGATTTGTTTTAAATTCAAAACTCTTAGCATTGAGTCAGGCATCAATTTCAAAATCTGCAATTTAATATACAGTTCGTTTCTCAATCATGTCTAATTGAATGTGTGTTTAATATCGGAGATTCATCGCTACTGGACTAGCAATCTGTGATTTCACACTACTTTAACTGAACACACAAGCTTTACTCAAATTCTTCGTTGTGAAAAAGAAAATGGATACATTTACAAACATAACGAATTATTTCTGAACATGTTTTGAAATCAATAGTTTATAATCATGATTAAACCAAATCTAAACGTGCGTATAGAATATTCAGAAACCCATGGCCGACCTGTCTCATTTCAAATGATTTGTTGTTTTATTGTTTAAAAACAATGACTTTGATTAAACATTGATTCAGAACTCCTGGTCCAAATTATGTAATTTCGGCACGTGCCCCTGGCGTGAAATTCATACGCGACTTCTGTGCGCACTGTGTACATAGTATATACCTACATGTATTTACGCAGATAGCTATTAAAGTTTAATAAAATATTCAAGATTTGAGAACAATTTATTTGATTTTTATGTATAAATAATTCAAACTCGATGAATTATTCTCTTCAGTCTGAATATTATGCTATCATAATTTTGTTGTATGATAAAATATTGGTAACAGCAATAAACCTGTATTGTATGTCCTGAGCCATAAATTTCATAAATCTAAATAGTAATTTTTTTCTTCATTATTGGCACTGAAAAGTTAAATGCTGAAAGAATTTAATCCCACATACACGCGCGCCTCAAAAGACTGATTCGTGGAATGAGATCATACACGCATGTACTTGAGTAGTATAAATTTATTAAACACCTTACGATAAAAATTTATAGTACACCTTTATTCAAAGTTCAAAGTTCAAGGTTTTTATGTCACACAGCTCCGACGGAAGACCCTCTCGTTGCTTTGCAACGAGCTTTGCTCTAGTTAATCTTTATATTTGTATCAAGTGCGCAGCGTCACTGGCCAGGCTTTTTTAAAGGATTCACGACAGGCTTAGACCCCTTGATAAAATACGCCTAGGCCTGAGACCAGGCCTGGTTATAAAACTTTTACCGTAGTCATACTCAAACTCAGCCATGCTTGTTTTGAATACAACTCTGAGCATACTTAAAAAATCTTGAGCATGTTCTCCATTTGAGTGTGAGAATGATTTTATAAAAGTTTTATAGGCTAAGGTTAACTTTTGAGTAAGAGGACGATTTAGAGCACGGAGTTTGAGTCTGATTGTGAAAACGTGCTCAAAAAAGTTTTATAACCTCCAAGCCTGGGTTTTGGGGGGGGGGGGGGGGGGGGGGGGTAACCTGGCGTTACGTAAGATTTTCATAGGAGTGTCAATTTACGATTTTTGATGATTTTGATCGCTAAAATGAATGAATACCAACTAGTGAGAACAAAACATTGTAAGTAATGAAGTTTAAGGGCTAAATACACTTCCCTATCTTTTCAAATGAAGGTGCATGTGTTTGCGGAACTTTGCATTCGCCATCCGTTTCAGTTCTGCAGTCAATGTATCTACTTTTTTCCTCATTAAATTCGATTTTAAAAGATAGTTTATCTTTTTTAAATTTGAACTTTAAAGTTTTCTTTTCTATAGACTATCGACTCTAAATACTCTATGTTTAGGGGGTGATCAAATCAACTGTGTGTTTCATAGCAGAGTAATTCGGAATTTTATTTTCTGCTTCACAGGTTTTTCCTTTTGTTCACCTCGGCGAGTTCTGTCCCTTTATGGAATTTTCTTGACAGCAAGCATGGCATCCAAACAAGGTGGACAGCAGATAGACATTGGACAGTTACCTATCCCGCAGCTGAATCAACTCGTCCAACAATTGGAGCAAGTAGGAAACGTTTTAATTATAAACGATTTTAAAGGTTAGGGGGATAAATTCTAAGTTGAATTGCGAAGCAAGTTCGTGTTCATCTTGTGCATAGATAGAGAACGACATGCACCAACGCCTGATTAAGAAATAATAAACTAATTATCATGGTATGTTATGAAGTACCTTAGATTGAGACAGTGTTGTAGTATAGATAGTTGTGATAGAATGTTTTATTGATTTTCAAGGGATTAAATTTGTTTATATAGGCCTATACTACAGGTTGGGAACACTTCCCCAATAGCGAGATATTCTCGCTAAAACGCGATTATCCCTCTCTAGCGAGAGTAAATCGCGTACAACCCAGAAAAACAGCGGTGGAGTACATATCTGCGTGTTTCACGTGAAAAGAAGAAAAAGTGCTAAAATGTCTGATACTTCTGCAAATGTATTAATCAAAACGAAAACACTCACGATATGTATTGGATTTCACACTGCTTCCCTCTTATGCAGCAACTTTGATATGCAATTTCTTGAGTATGCTGTCAATTTCATAGAAACAAATCGCATCATGTTGAGTGTGTGTCACACTTCTTCAGCGTTGCACGGGATTTGCCATTATTTTCTATAAAGAGGCCAAACACCTGTTTATGGTAATGTTTATTTCTCGCTAAAGAGGGATAATCTCACTATAGGGGAAGTGTTCCCAACCTGTACTAGGTGATCACATTGTCATTGTGAAGCTCAAATAAGATTTTTGTGTTTGTAGGAAATTGAGCTCTTTACGAATTCCCTGAATCAGCTGAAGCTTGCCCAGCAGAAGTTTTTAGAGTCTCAGGAATGTTTGAACAAAGTCAATCCAGAGAACAACAGTAAAGACATCCTGGTGCCCCTGACCAGCTCAGTATCCTTACTTATTCTCTTTAGAGAAGTCAAGAGGCATAGCCTTCGTCGACTTCTCTTCGCAAGCATTCATGTTTTTATTCTGGAAAATGTGTAAATGCCGGAGTGGGCGACGGTTTATGCTTTGACCGACCTTTTGACTCATTCACCTCATTTAGCAATACTTCATAATTAATATGTTATAAAGGCACTATCAGGGATCGACACTAACGGTTGTCCGATAGCCCGAGGCAAGTGAAAATCCAGTTCGGACAAGTGAAACTCAATACACACTTGCCCGACGGGGCAAGGAATTATTTCAGTAGGAAATGTGATTATTATAAAAATTGTGTTAAGCTTGATGCAGTCTTCACGAAAAACTTTGTGAAGCATAGGCCCTTCGGGCCTCCCAGTATAATAATTTTGCAAGCCCGAACAATATTTTAATGGCCCAAAATGTTTTTTCTAATTTGACCACTTGTCATTTGCAAGGTACAAGCATACTGTAGGAAAATACATATCCAGATGACCATAGTTAAAGAAGAACTGACATTATTATATCTTATTTTATTTTGACATCAGAAGCTCATGTTCTACTGTGTTTTGTTTACACCACGTACAAAACATTGTTTTCTCCCGAATTAAATCTCAGCAAAGGCCCACCCTCGGTCCAATGGGGCTTAACTTTTCGATCTCTTTTTCTCCTTGTACTACTGGGGTTTTTTTTAATTATTTGGATCTGATGGTTATGATTGCGAAATACGCATGTGAGGTTTGGAATTTCACTGACGAGCCCCCTCCCTACACAGGTTGAATATTATTTTACATCCCTCTTGAAAATATTTCACTCATATGGAGACGTCACCACTGCCGGTGAAGGGCTACATAATTTAGGCCTATGCTCGGCGCTTATGGCCATCGAGCAGGAAGGGATCTTTATCTTGCCACACCTGCTGTGACACGGGACCTTGGTTTTTGCCGTCTCCTCCGAAGGACCGTCCCTATTAGTTGCCTCTTACGACAAGCAAGGGGATACTGAGGACCTATTCTAACCCGAAACCCCACGGGAATCCCAACACGGACATTGGAAGTTAATGTAAATATATAGTATGTGCATGTATTTTTTATATATGCGCATACTATATATTTACATTAACTTCCAGTGCCTGTGCCTCCCTATACTTCATAAAAGGCAGGATGGTTGATCATTTTTCGATGTGAAATTTCATTGCTACCTGTAAGTCATGACAAAGTCTGAGTCAATCTCACACTATATTTGTAATATATACAAAACATATAATAAAACATTTACAGGCCCTCCGGACTCCTGCGTTAAATATTTTTAGAAGCCCAATCAAGATTTTACTGGCCTTGGGCATCGGGCCACCGGTTAACGTCGAAGACTGTTGATGATTATAACAAATTAGAAAGTAAAGTCCAACTCCGTATTACTGAATCATTCATTTATTTTTGATACTACTACTACTAGCGAAGATCGTATATTGTACCATATCTTATTCTATCAGTAAGTCATTCCGAATGTCATAACCTATCCGACATATCTTAGTCATGTATGTGAGAAAATGACGGCTTCACAACTGTCTCTCAAAGTATTTTAGCAGAGTAAACGCTCAGAGAGAAGACAATAAAGGAAAAGGTGATGCTGAAAATAAATCTAAATTAAAAAGAAAACGTGAGATTCAGGCGGCATGACAATCCTAACTTTAGGGTTTAATCAACACCGACAGCAGTATAATTCATGCAGCACTACATCCGCTATCACCGGTAATTTGTATTTTCTTACCGGTAAATTAATTTATAGAATTCCTAGCATTTATGAATACTCTATTGAGTTATTGAATAAAAACTGGTTTGTTACCGTTCTGAAACTTTTTAAAATTGAAATATCATATTGAGCATTTGAATCAAATACATGTATCAAAACTTTGCCTCGTGTTACGTCCCTTGTTCGTTCTTTTGCTGTGAAAAGATCTATTTTCCTACAATGACTATTGTAAATTTCCTATCTATAACTGTCAATAACATTTTTCATCAATTTTATTCAACTACAATAATTCAACTTGTATGGCATAATTCACAGGTATAACCTCTTACACTGGAAAAAACTTGAAACGGGGAAAACTAATCTAAAGAAGTGAAAACGTAGCTATTCACCGATTGACTAAGAGAGAGCTAATTAAAATTACTGGTTGATAGGCGTATTCGAGTCTAAAAAATTTCAGACAACCAAGTTTTCCATTTGGACAAGTGAAAGTTTGAGCTTAAATGCCCAAAGGGCAAGTGAGATAAAAAGTTGATGTCTATCCCTAACTATGTAAAAATCTCCCAACTTTTATAACCCGAATTTTCTTCAGTTCCTCTGTTATGGTAATTGCTATGAAGATAGCTCATAATTTTATATAACTGAAGAGTTATTTAAGCCAAGAGGAAGGATAAGAAACTCGATGACAAAGCTGGAAAAAAGGCTAGACTGACTCACATCAAACGTGACAGATCAGTGGCTGAAATTAGGAAACAAAATAGAAAAGTGAATTAAGAATTGGAATGCTGTAAGAATTAATACATATATATTTGTAAATGCTTGTAAATTGATGTGTCTATGTAATAGGGTATGTTGATTAAAATCCCCTTTTACATCGATACATGAATTCTTATTAATTATTGCTGTAATAACCTAGGAATAAAGAAAACATAGTAAGAATTAAGAAAGTATATGTAGCATAAAAGTTTTGTTTAAGAAATAGACAATTTGAAAGTGAAAAAGAAGTGCCAGGAAATGCTCAGAATGCAGGATTTTGCACCAATTACCCCAGACCCCTGGCCTATTAGGGGTAATCTTTATATCAGCTTTTTTATTTCATTGCAAAATCAGATCTGATTACTTTGTATGATTTATTTTCTACATGCTGTAGGACCATGCATTACTTTCTGTCATTATCTTAGATTGCTTGTTAAATGCAAAACTATATGTTAAAATAATTATGTAAAACTGGAAGAAAAACTAGGGATGCCAGACTACTGTCCTCGTTATTTTTATTCATCCAACATGAGTGTGCAGCTGGATTATGCAGTGGTTTTTCTGAATACATAATTATGTAGAGTACCAAATTTACAAAATATCATTATCAACAGCAAGCAATTTATGAGGACAACCGTCAAATTTCTTGAATGAATGTAATTAATTTAAAAGTTAACTCCTAAATGCTTTTGTCGGTGTTCATGAACCACCTAGAATTTGTTAATGTCCAATTTATATATATTATATAGTTTAAGTTTAGTCCATACAGCACCTGTTTCCTTCTTAAGGAGGTTCTCTGCATTGTCATAATGGCTGACTTCCTTTTAAAACATGGATGAAAATATAAATATCAGCAATATTTGTCTATTTATTTAAAAAATTCTCGCCTAGCTGAGTAGCTCAGTAGGTTAGCATGTCGACTGCTGAAATGTAGATCGCGTGTTCGAGTCCAGCAGGGGTTTTAAATTTTTCTCAGATCGCTTTCAACTAAAACTGCATTTCTTGACTAAATAAAGTAAATTTGAAAGTTTTCAATTTCAAAATTTTGTTGTACATATCCTTCACTTTTCATC